>NW_004955469.1:17549-44841 GCF_000276665.1 Chinchilla lanigera | reverse complement strand
CAGTATAATTTTCCCTCTGAGGACTGCTTTCATTGCATCCCACAGATTTTGGTAAGTTATTTACATTTTCATTTGTTTGTAGATATTTTGTAGTTTCTTGTTTCAGTTCTTCTATGACCCATTGGTTGTTCAGGAGGTTGTTGTTTAATTTCCAAGTGTTTATGGAGATTGTGGCGTTCCTTTTGTTGTTAATTTCCAATTTCATTGCACTGTGGTCAGATAATATGCACGGGATAATTTCAATTATTTTGCATTTTGAAAGGTATGCTCTATGGGCTAGAATGTGGTCCATTTTAGAGAATGACTCATGTGCACCTGAGAAAAATGTGTATTCTGATGTTGTGGGGTGGAACAGTCTGTATACATCTGCTAAGTCCATTTGTTCTCAGGTTTGGTTCAGATCTGTTATTTCCTTGCTGATTTTTTGTCTAGGTGACCTATCTCTTTGTGTCAATGGGGTGTTGAGGTCCCCTGTTACAATAGTGTTATTAATTATATGGGTTTTCATGCCTGTTAAGATTTGTCTTATATAATTTGAAGCTCCAATTTTTGGTGCATAGATGTTTATGATTGTTATCTCATCCTCTTGCAGTTTTCCCTTGACCAGTATGTAGTGACTTACTTTATCTCTTTTGATTGTTGTCAGTTTGAAGTTTACATGGTCTGCAAACAGAATAGCTACCCCTGCTTTTTTCTGGGTTCTTGTTGCGTGGAGGATTGTTTTTCATCCTTTGACTTTCAGTCTATGAATTTCCTTTTGAGTAATATGTGTTTCCTTGATGCATCATATGGTTGGATTTTGTTTTTTAATCCACTCTACCAGTCTGTTTCTTTTGACTGAAGAATTGAGGCCATTTACATTTATGGTTATAACCATTATGTGTTAATTAACCATTCTCATGTTATTTACTTGCGTTGGTTTCCTACTTTTTCTACCTGTTTATCTGCTTGTTGTTTTTGATGTTTCCTTTGTGCTATTGTTCTTGAAACTGCAGTCATATTTTTCTCCATCTAAAATTTCTTTTAGTACTCTTTACAGCACTGGTTTGGCACTTATGAAGATCTTCAGCTGTTCTTTGTTGTGAAAATATTTTATTTCTCTGTTAAATTTGAGGGATAGTTTGGCAGGGTACATCAGTCTTGGTTGGAAGCTGTTCTGTCTCAGGACCTGTAATACTTCACTCCAAGATCTGCTCAATTGGATGGTTTGTTTTGAAGAGTCTGCCATGATTCTAATGGACTTTCCTTTGTAGGTAATCTGTTTCTTTTCTCTAGCAGCTTTTAATATTCTGTTCTTTTGCTGGAGATCTGGGAACTTGACTATTATATGTCTGGGTGTAGTTTTATTTTGGTTGTGGCTGTGTGGAGTTCTGTATGCCTTATTTACCTGTATATCAGGTTGTGTTTCCATCCTTGGGAAATTTTCTGCTATTATTTCTGCAAATATTCTTTTTATGTCAGTTGTGTTGCCTCGTGCTCTTTCATTGACTCCTGTGAGTGGTACATTATTCCTCTTTGGCTCATCTTGCAGCTGTTGAACTGACTTCTCCTGCATCCTTGTTGATTTTATGAGATCCATTTTTTCACGGTCGCTAGTTGCCATGTTGTCTTCAAAGTCTTCAATTCTATCTTCAGCTTTACTGAAGCAGTTCTGTCAGCTTTCAGTGGAAGCTTTGATTTCCTGACAGTCTCACTGAATCTGGTTCACACATTCTAAGTCCTTTCTATATTTTCTTTTAATGTTTCTGTCCATTGTGTATGTCCTTCTTTTTTGTTATATTTTTCCCATTCAGATGTTTTGAGCAGTTCTTTCATTATTTTTGTCATTTCATTTTTTGCTTGAGAGATTATTTTTGATATGATCTCTTCCTTGACCTTATGGGTTTTTTTCTTTACTTCCATTGCAATCATTTCAGCTATTTCAGGCATGTGTTTGCCAAGTTCTCCTATGTTAATATGTCCTGGACTTGTTCTGATTGGAGTGGAGTTCTGGGATTGTGTTTTAGTCCTTCATTTTGTCATATTTGCTACTGGATGCTGAAAGCTCAGTTTCCCTCTTCAGTAGCTGTACAGCAAAGGCCACTAGTGTCCCTAGTTTTCCTGCTGGTCAGGTTTGCCCCTGAGTGACCTCTGAGAAGTGGTACTTAGTCTTGGATTTTCCAGCAGTTTTTGATTTGTATGAAGTTATCCCAGTCTCAAACACAGGCATTGGTATGAGGTGATGGCCGACAGTTAGATCTAGCATCCCCTTGCAGATCAGGGCACTTGCGCAGCCCAGACTCGTGTTGCACTGGTGTGACAATCCTAGTCCAGTGCACCTATGTCCCCAGGCAGTTCAGGGTACAAGCAAAACCCAGACACAAACTGCAGGGTCAACCATTTGTGAACCACCTGATTCTGTGTCTCCAGTCAGTTCAGGACACATACAGGAACTAGATGTGTGCCAGACCGACAGTAATCACAGACTGCCATACCTGCAACCCTCCAGGGCATCTAGGCGCAAGTAAAGCATGAACTGGAATCATGGGACCAGCAGGTTGTTGCACTCGCTCACTTGGCGCAGGGCCCATGCAGGGAAGGCCCACATACCACCTTCCATGAGAGCAGTTCCCTGGGTTTCTGAATGAGGCATTCCTGTCTGCTGCAGGTGCTTTGAGGGCAGAGACTCAGTCTGTAATGGTGGCGGGGTCCTGGGTTGCCCGCTCTGCCCATAGGAAGTAGATGGGAAATAACTGGTTCTCTCTGAGACTTTCAGCTGGGAAGTGTGGTGGTTGGAGCAGGTTGTAGCTTGCCTGGTTCTGCTTCTTAGTCCATTCAGGATGTGAACAGGAGCCGGACCCAGACCACTCAAGCAGCAATCGCAGACTGCCTGTGCCTTCGACCCACCAGGTGTCTGGGCACAAGTAAAGCATGGACTCAAATCACGGGCCCAGCAGCTCATGGAGCACTCACTCACTTGGCGCAGGGCCCACGCAGGGAGGGCGCATGTGCGAACCCCAGTGAGAGCATCCCCAGGGCTTCTGATTGAGCAATTTTTGTCTGCTGCAGGTGCAAGGAGGACAGAGACTCAGACTGTAATGGTGGCACAGTGCTGAGTCACCCATTCTGTCCCCAGGAAGTAGATGGGAAATAATTGGCTCTCTCTGTGACTTTCAGCTGGGAACTGGTGGTGGGGGCAGGTTGCAGCCAGCCTGGTTCTGCTTCTTAGTCCATTCACGGCTTGCGCAGGAGCCACACCTGGGCCACTCAAAGAGCAACTGCAGACTGCCCATGCCTGTGACCTCAGCTTTCCTTTATAGGTGATCTGTTTCTTTTCTCTAACAGCTTTTAATATTCTGAGCTCTTTTTGAGTTTCTGGAGTCCTAAACACTATATGTCTGGGTATAGATTTCTTTTGGTTATGATTAAATGGAGTTGTATATGCGTCACATATCTGTATGTCCGATTCTTTTTCCATGCCTGGGTAATTTTCTGCTATTGTTTCTGCAAATAGTCTTTTTTGTCATTGTCAATACCTGTTGTTTCCTTGATACCTGTTAATCTGACGTTGTTTTTCTTTGCTTCCTCTTGCAGTTGTTGAATTGTTTCTTCCCGGTTCCTTGTTTTTAAGAGATCCCTCCTTTCATGTTCGTTAGTGGCAATCCTTCTTCAAGGTTTGAAAGTCTATCTTCAGCTTCATTCAGGCTGTTTTGCAAGCTTTCAATGGCATTTTTAATTTCCTGGATATCTGTTTGCATCTCTTTCATTCTGCATTCCCACCAGCAGTGGAGAAGAGTTCCTATTTCTCCACAGCCTCACCGGCATTTGTTATTGGTTGATTTCTTAATGCTTGCCATTCTTACCCAGCAGGGGAAAAAATACCCAGCAGGGGAATAGCTGGATTGAATGGGACCTCTAGACCTAATTTTCTGAGGAATCTCCAAACTGATTTCCACAGTGGTTTTACCAGTCTGCATTCCCACCGGCAGTGGAGAAGAGTTCCTATTTCTCCACAGCCTCACCAGCATTTGTTATTGGTTGATTTCTTAATGCTAGCCATTCTTACTGGGGTAAGGTAGAATCCAAATGTTGTTTTAATTTGCATTTCTCAAATGACTAATGATGTTGAACATTTTCTCATATATTCATTTGCCATTTGTATCTCCTTATCTGAGAAGTGTGTATTCATCTCAGCTGCCCATTTTTGGATTAGGTCTTTGAATTTGGGGGGGGCTGATATTTTTTAATTCTTTATATGTTCTAAATAAAAGCCCTTTGTCTGAGGGACAGTCAGCTAAAATATTTTCCAACTTTGTGGGTTTTCTTTTTCCTCTGCTGGTGATTTCTTTAGATGTGCAGAAACTTTTTCTCTACTTCAGTTAGTATCATTTCAGAAATTTCAGGTATATGTCTTCCAGGCTCATCTGTGTTGATGTCTCCTGGACTTGTTTTGGGTGATATAGAGGTCTGGGATTGCATTTTGCTCCTTCATTTTGTTATTTTTGAAGAACTAGTGGCTCCCTGGAGTGCAACCTCAGTCTCCTGATTGTGTGTGAGTGGCAGGGTGAGAGTATGAAGATCCCCAGTGCTCAGTGTAGGTCCTGTGCTGGTGTGTGGTGGTAAGGTGGGGTCCCAGATGCTCCCGACCTTTCTTGCATTCAGTTGGCTCCCAGGAGTGTGTGGGAAGGGCAGGGGGGGCTTTATGGCATTCCTGAGACTGTCTGGGTTTGGCCCAGCTTCCACAAGAGTAGGAGGGATGCAGGTTGTGTTTACTGAGGCTTCAGATATTTCCCAGGACAGAGTCTGCTTCCTACTCTGGAGGAGGAGGAGTTAGGGTGAATTCCCCAAGGCCGATGAGTCTGTCCAGGTTTCAGCTTAGCTCCTGTTGGGGTGTTAGTTTTGCTGGCAGTGATCACCAAGGCCCTAGAAGTTGTCCAGGGATCCACATGCCTCAAACCCTCATCGGGGAGGCACCAGAGTGGCTCACCATGATTCCTAAAGGTGTCTGATGTTCGGCCCAGCCTGTGCAGACCCACTGTGATTCTGGTGGTTACCCACTGAGGCCATAGATGGTGCCCAAGTTTTCGCCTGCCTTGCATGCTGGTCAAGGAGGCAAAGCTGTGACTCACTAGGCTTCCTGAAGATGTCGGGGTTTAGCCCAGCCCAGGCCAACACATTATGGGTGACTTGGGTAGCCACCAAGGCCCCAGAGGGTGCTCAAGGTTTCACCTGCCTTGCATACTGGTCAGGGAGGTAAAACTGAGACTCACCAGCCTTCCTGAAGATGTGCGGAGTTCTGCCACAACGTTTTTATCCATTGCTCAGTGGGTGGGCATTTGGGTTGCTTCCTCAGTTTAGCTATTAGAAATTGTGGTGCTATAAACATGGGTGCACATACATAGCTGTGATATGAGGTTTTCAGTTCTGGGAAAATATCCAGAAAGGGTATAGCGGGATTAAATGGGACCTAAGGTCCTAGTTTACTGAGGAATCTCCAGGCTGATTTTCACAGTAGTTTCAGCAGTCTACACCCCTGACAGCAGTGGAGATGGGTTCCTTTTTCTTCACAACCTTGTCAGCATTTGTTATTGGCTGATTTCTTAATGATAGCTATTCTTACTGGGGTGAGATAGAATCTCAGTGTTGTTTTAATTTGCATTTCATGAAGGACTAATGATGTTGAACATTTTCTCAGGTATTTATTTGCCATTTGTATTTCTTTATCTGAGAAGTATTTGCTCATCTCAGATGCCCATTTTTGTACTGGGTGTTTGAATTTTTGGGGTGCTGATGTTTTTTAATTCTTTATGTGGTCTAGATAGGAGTCCTTTGTCTAAGGGACAGTCAGCTAGAATTTTTTCCCAATTTGTGGGTTTTCCTTTTACTCTGCTGGTGATTCCTTTAGATGTGCAGAAACTTTTCAGTAAGATGAGATCCCAGGTGTTGATTCTTTGAAGTATTTCCCATGCAGTTTTGTTTGTGTTCATGGACTCTTGTCTACTCCTATGTGCTCAAGAGTTTTACCTGCTTTCTCTTCCAGTCGATTTAGTGTTTCCATTTTAATATTTAGATCTGTAATCCATTTTGACATGAGTTTGGTGCATGGTGATGGACATGAGTTTAGTTTCTGTCTTCAGCATGTAGTGAGCCACTTTTTCCACCACGTTTATTAAGAAGGCTATGTTTCTTCCAGTGAACTTGTTTGGCCCCTTTGTCAAAGATAAGGTGGCTGAGTGTGTTTTCTTGTTGTGGCTGCATGTTCCAGTCTATTCCATTGATCTTCAGGTCTGTGTCTTTGCCAGTACCATATTGATTTTATCACAGTGGCTTTGTAGTACAATTTCAAGTCAGGGATCGTGATGCTACCTGCCTTGTCTTTGTTGACCAGGATTGCGTTTGCTATTATGTGTCTCTTTTGTTTCCAGATAAATTTTAGGAATGTTTTCTCTAGATCGGTGAGGTATACTAATGGTATTCTAATTGGAATTGCATTGAATCTGTACAACAATTTAGGAAGTATGGCCATTTTCACAATATTGGTTCTTCCTATCCATGAGCAAGGAATATCTTTCCATTTAGTGAAATCCTCTTCCATCTCCTTTTTCAGAGTACTGCAGTTTTCACTGTATAGATCTTTTACTTCTTTTGCTAGTTTGATTCTTAAATATTTTAAATTTTTGCATGCTATTATAAAAGGTATGGTTTTCTTAATTTCTCTCTCAGTATGTTTGTTGTTTGTGTTTAGGAATGCTGTTGATTTTTGAGTTTTGACTTTGTATCCAGGTATGCTACTGAATTTGTTGATTAATTCTAGGAGTCTTCTGGAGGCATTTTTGATTTTTCATGTGTATTAAGATTTGTCTTATATGCTTGTTTGCTCCCATGTTTGATGCATACATATTTATGATTGTTATCTCTTTCTCTTGAAGTTTTCCCCTGAGAAGTATGTAGTGACCTTCTTTATCCTTCTGGTCATTCTTAGTTTGAAGTTTTCCTTTTCTGAAAATATAATAGCTAGCTACCCCTGCTTTCTTCTGTGTTCCTATTGCATGGAAAATTGTTTTCCATCCTTTGGCTTTCAATCTGTGAATTTCCTTTTGAGTTAAATGTATTTCTTGTTGTTAGCATATTGTTGGATTTTATTTCTTAATGAATTCTGCCACTCTGCTGCTTTTGATTGGTGAATTGAGGCCATTTACATTAATGATTATAACTGAAATGTGATGGCTTATCTTTGTCTTGTTTTTTATGTGTTGTTGGTTTCCTACTTTTACTCTCCATTTAATTGCTTGCTCTGGTGGTTCCTTTCTATTGTTCTTGAAATTTTGGTCATTTCTATCTCTTTTTAGAATATCTTTTAGTACTCTTTGTAAGGTTGGTTTGGCACTCATGAAGTTCTTCAGTTGTTCTTTGTTGTGGAAATATTTTATTTGTCCATTAAATTTGAAGGATATTTTTCCAGTATACATCAATCTGTGTTGGAGATTATTTTGTTTTAGGACCTTAAATACTTCACTCCAGCTCTTCTTAATTTGATGGTTTGAAATCTGCTGTGATTCTGATGGACTTTACTTTGTAGGTGATCTGTTCCTTTTCTCTAATTGTTTTTAATATTCTGTTCTTTTGCTCAGTATCTGAGATCTTGATTATTACATGTCTGGGTGTCATTTATTTTGGTTATGGATAGTTGGGGTTCTATATGTCTCACTTACCTGTATGTCAGATTCTGTTTCCATTCTTCAGAGATTTTCTATTACTTCTTCAAATATTCTTTTTATGTGATTTGTATTACTCCTGCTGTTTTTTTCACACCTATTACTCTTACATTGCTTCTTTTTGCATTGTCTTGCAGTTGTTGAATTGATATTTCATAGTTCTATGTTATTTTTAAGAGATCTTTCCTTTCATGATTGTTGGCTGCAATGCTGTCATCAAGATCTGAAAGTCTATCTTCAGCTTTATTCAAGTAATTTTGCATGCTTTCAATGGAAGTTTTGATTACCTGAATATCTCTTTGAATCTGTTTCATGCATTCTAGTTCTGACCTGTATTGTTCATTTAATGTTTCCATCATTTTCCTGTGCTCATCTATTTTTTTTATACATGTCTTCTTTAGATGTGCTGAGCAGAGCAGTTTTTTCATTATTGATGTCATTTCTTTTTTTACCTGGAAGATTATTTCTGATCTGATTTCTTCCATGGCCTGATGAAGTTGTTTCTTTACTTCAGTTGCAATCATTGCAGAGATTTAAGGTAGGTCAAGTTCTCCTATGTGAGTGTCTCCAGGGCTTGTTCTAAGTGGAGTTGTTCTAAGATTGCATTTTGCTCCTATGTCTTGTCATTTTGGATGTCAGAAGGAAAGCACTGAGTCATATGCTCCCCAGGCAGCTCACCAAAAGTCTCTAGGCACCCTAGCTTTCCTGTGTGTCAGACTTATCCCAAGATGGTAGAGGGTAGGGAACCACCAGGTCCAGGATCCCTAGGCAGTTGGTGGAGCACATGGCTCAGAGCATAACTATAATGGTGGGGTAATACTGGCCTTTGGTACCAGGGTCTGCAGTCCATCGATGGAAAGCATGCAGGCCTCAACCACAAACCACTGAGCTCTAATTATTGTCAATTTATTTGTCATTTGCATTAAATAATAGCTTTCCTGAGGAAGAAATTCTTATCCTTTATCTCGATCTTCAGTGCATAGGACATCAGCAGGAATTTACCAATGGTTTGTCAATTACTTTTAACTAGATGAGTAACTGAAGGACTACAAAAATTATTTTATGGAATAAGAAAATATCATAATGTCCTCTATGGGAAATTCATTCACCCATCCAGTACTATTGGACTGCCTCTCCATGCTTAGTTCTGTTTCAGGTACTGATGACATTGTCACAGTTCTTTTAGAATTGAAGTTACTTGGGATCTTAGAAATAATTCATTCCCAAATGTAGAAACACCACATATGTGTCAGGAGTATGGAGACATAAATGAGATTTGGCAGACTACTGTAGACTTTATGATACTTCTATCTTTAGGAGCTACCTAGGCATATCCCTGAAAGAGACATCCAAGCCCAAGTGGAAGAGACATCCAAGATGAAAGGTAAAGATAGGAAATCATAAATTGTGTGTGAGATATGAGGTTGCATGTTGGTAAGTAATGGGATGTTGAATGAAAAAAATTGCCAAGTGCAAGATTTTTAAGCTTACAAAAGAAGTTTGAACTTTATGTGTTTTGGTTTGCAGTACCACCTTAATAAAACACTACAGATGAATAGTTTATTTATTTACTTTAAAGAGAAAAGAACAAAAACAAAACAACAAAAACAAAGGCAAAAACAAAACAATACAAAAACTATAAAACAATAGAGAATTTCAAAACAAGGTGATAGGAAATCAGCAATGGTTGTTATATTACTTATTGTTATCTTCAAAGTAGTTGCTCAGATTACCATATAGGTATGTAGAATGGGTCAATTAAACATTAACAGTTCTTTTCAACAAACCCATAGAAATTAGCAGTATAATTATCTTAGCTATCCTGTGTGTTTGTGTGTGTATTTCCCTTCCTTCTTTCTTTTCTTCTTTCCCTCATCCCAGTTGTTCTTTCCTATTAAGCAGTTTCTTTCCTTTTCCCAATATTTATTTTGCCTTTCAGTTTTATTTACTGTTTCAGGTTCTTATACTAGGGAGACAATATGATATTTATCCAAGTGGGTCTGATTTATTTCATTTATCAGTATGGTCTCTAGTTGCACCCATTTACTTATAAAATCTTCGAGTTTATCTTCTTTATAGCTGAGTAATATGCCATTGTATAAAAATACCACATTTTTCTTATCCACTCCTCAGTTGATGGGCATTTGCGTTGTTTCCAAAATTTTGCTATGACAAATTGTGCTGCCATAAATATGGGTACACATATATTGCTGTGGCATAGTTTTAATTCTTCTGAGAAAACACTCAGAAGGAGAATGGCAGGGTTAATGTGAACTGTAATCCTAGTTTTTTGAGGAATCTCCAGACTGATTTCCAAAGTGGTTGCACCAGTCTACATTGCCACCAAGAGTGAAGAAGTGTTCCTTTTTCCACATAGCCCCTCTAGCACTTGTTGTTGGTTGATTTCTAGATAATAGCTGTTCTTCCTGGAATGGGATGAAATCTCAGTGTTGTTTTAATTTGCATCTCTCAAATTTCCAGTGATGTTGAACATTTTTTCATGTATTTATTTGCTACTCATATTTCTTCATCTGAGAAGTGTGTATTCATCTCAGATCCTCAAAATTAACACCTAGCGTTTCTTTTGGTACCATGAATCAAACTCTGGATCTTGTGTTTGCCATGCAGATGCTGTGCCACTGAGCTATATCCCTGGCTCCCAGATGGGTAGTTTAAACTGAAATTTATTTTCTCATGGTCTTGCATTTGAAAGTCCAAAATTTTGACAGGTTGATTCATTCTGAGATCTCTCCCCTTGACTCATAGGTAGTCACTTTCTTGTTGTGTTCTCAGGGAGTCTTTTCTTTTTATGTTCACACTTCTGAAGTTTCTTAGTGTGTCTGAACTTCCTCCTCTCATGAAGACAGCAGTAAGATTGCATTAGGATCCATGGTCTTGGCTTCATTTTAACTTAATCAGCTCCAAGGACCATATCTTTAAATACAGACACATTCTTAGGTTCTTTAGGTTACAGACTCAATATGTGAATTCTTGGGGAGAGGGAGGGGGCACAAGGCAGCTTATAACACCCATACCAACACAGTAGTGCATGAAAAGCTATCAGGTATCCTTAAGCAAGGAAGTAATATCCAAAGAGTGAAGGGAATATGACTGTATCTATGCTTGATGTGACCAGTGTGAAACTATGTTGTATTAATGACCTCAGAGTTGGTATAGACTCAACTGCTCAATATTGACAAGGCATCACTAGGAAAAAAGAAAACTTGTCTTTTTAAACTTATTATTAGTTATTGCAAGCTGAGACCATATAATTTCAAAATGCTTTTGAAAATCAATGATCTTGTCCTCTAGCCAACCATAATTCATAATGAATAGTTTCTCTGAAATATCGGCTAATGCAAGTTATTATTTCAGATTTTGACAAGAGGACATCATGACAGATAGGAACAAAGAAAATATAAGTTTGAAAATATACATGGCATAACTTGCCATGTATGATGCAGCATGGTAGGAACTATCCCCTTTCAATATGTTTTTGTTATGTAATGATGAATGTTGTGTGGGCCACATTGTTAGCGACTTTTAGAAATGTAATAATTTGGGCGGTTCTGGAAATGACTGACACTGGATTTATTTCTTCTTAATTTTTTGACATGGATACCAGCTTTCCAGTCTAATTAAAATAAAAATCCATATTGCCAAGGAATACAAATAAAATGATCATATATTGTGTTCATTAAAATGAATGTATTTATTAAAAATTTCTTTTATGTATTATGATTGATGCTGAAGCTGTGGAGATATTTAAGTAATGTCATCACTTTCAAGAAATTTTGTATCTGGTTTAACATTCAAATTCTAGAGTTATGCTCTCAGTATCTATCTCCATTCTGGTCTCCCCAAGTGTTTTTATTTCTTTTTTAATTTTCACTTTTCTTAACATATAATGTATGTCCCTGAAAATAAGATCTAGCTGGAGAATAATCAGCCTTGAAAACTAGAGATCAGAAAATGCCAGCCACAATCAGCCTGTCTTTCCCTCACCTGCCTCACAGGGTAGCCACCGGGCAAAAGAAGAGTGATGACAGGTGAGAAAGGACAGGCTGACTGAGGTAGACAGTTTTAATCTTCAGTTTTCAGGGGTGATTATTTCCCAACTATGTCTCTTTTTTTTTCAGGAAAGAGGGTATTTTCAGTACTTACTGATTTTGTTGACTGTGAGGAGTTGGTTCATGTACATAATGTATACATGCACATAACACATCTTAATTTTTTATCCTTTTCCCCTTGTCCTCCAACCCTCCTCCAACTGTTGACCCTATTCCTGTTTGCAAATGATCTATCTCCCTCCTTCCTAGTACCTTTTACTTTGCTCTTTAATTTATCTATATTTTATGTTTCTCATGTAATAAAAATCATGTGATAGTTAAACTTATGAGTCTCATTTATTTCACTTAAAATTACGTTCACAAGATGCATCCATTTTCCCAAAAATGACTCAAGTTTATCTACCTTTATGACAGTGTAGTGCTCTATTGTATATAAATGCCATACTTTCTTTACCCAGTCTTCTTTTGATGGACATGAAGACCACTTCTAAGATTTACCTATCATGATTTGTGCTGTTATACATGTATCATTGTAATATGATGTGTTTAACTCTTTTGCAAGGATATCTAGAAGGGGAATAGCTGGGTCAAATGGAATTTCTATTTTTAGTTTTTTAAGGAATCTCCACACTGATTTCGATAGTGGTTGTACTAGTTCACATTCCCACATAGTGTAGAAGCATTCTTCTTTCCTTGTAGCCTTGCCAGCACCAAATGTCTCTAATAATACTTCAATGTATTCCAATTTACAAAATATTTTCTTTTTATATTTTGAAATTTATTTCATATAGTTAACTGCAAAATGACATCATGACTATTTAAATATCAACCATCCACCTTTTAAAAATCTCCAAATAAATTTGAAGATTTAAAATAGAATATCACTACCATTTGTTTATCTAACTTAGGCTTTCACTGAATAATTTTTGAAAATTTAATATTCCATTATTTATTTATCATTTAGTTTTCAATAACTGAGATAAACATGTATCTCAGAGCCTTTCCCCTTTGTCTTAGATTCTATACTATTGTTTTGTAGAATTTTTCTTGTATCCTTTGCTGAAGCTAATAATGTATGATTGAGAGCAGAGAGGCAATTAGTTTAGTACTTAAATTGAAATTTGAAAATTTAAAAAGAAGATAGGATGTAGCTTAGTGAAAATGAGTATGTATTTTTCCAAATGCTTTAATAGAAATGTGGTTTTAAAACATATATAAAAGGAAGAAGAATCAGCAAGTTCATTAACTAAGTTACTCACCTGACCTCTGTGCTCACTTGATTTGTTTGAATTTCAATGGTTTATCTTCCTGACAGTCCATTAGTGTCCCAAGTAATGACTCAGAGATCTGGGATTTGTGAAAAACTCGTGTGTTCACACATCTTACCCATGATTGAGGCACTATGTCTTAAGACCCAAGCAATTACCATTTGCAGTAGAACCTCAAAAGAACCTCATTGATATATGTGCTGATTATTTCTCTTTGGTGTTGTTGTAATCCCTACACAGGCTACAGTTTTTATATACAAAAAATCACTGGTTCTTCCATGGCCCCCAGTGCTTGTAGAATCTGAGAGAGGGCTACATATATTCTTCATTTCTGGGATGACCGCCTTATTGTTTTTTAATCTCAACACACCACTCCCACTCACTACCATCAGGATCAATCTCAGTATTATTCAGAGGTGTCTTGTGGCTCTACACCCCACAATACACCGCAGAGATTTAGCAGAGTAGGTGTTTTTATCCCACATACAGTCCAATCCAAGTGACTCTGAGATGCAGGCTGCCGCCATTTGTGGCTCCATCCTCTAGTTGGGCTTCAGGTCTCTGCTGGGTCCTTTGTGCATGCTAATAGCATGTACAGAAACAGTGTAAGAGAGTGTGAAGGCTTAGGGAAAATGCATCTGGATTCCCAGAAGGTATAAGTATCAGTTTTCTTTTGTTGCTATGATAAATACCTCAAACTAAGTGACTTAAAATAGGATATGTTTGCTATCTTACAATCCTAGAAGTCAGAAGTCCTAAAATTGAGGTGTCAGTAGGAGAAAAACTTTAAGCAGTGTTGTTTGAACTCACTTTGAATTTATGAATTCTAATTTTAAGGAGACTCAGTGCTGTGCCTAATAATCTGAACTTTCTATGTCTACTGGCTGTTATCCCTGATTGTACATCAGTCATGTGCAGAGCTTGGTGAGACAAACTGCTCAGTTTCTGGCTCAGTGAGCTTTGTGGAGTTGAAGAATCTGCATTCCTAACCCATCCTCAAGTGAGGTTACTACTGGTCTAAAGACCTCACTGTGAAAACAACCATCACTGCCAATTTATTTTTGCATTTTTCAGTTAGTTCACATCTCCTCATGTGTCAGGTTGCCAACACTTCTGTCATACCCCTTTTCAGTCAACAGTGACCAAAAATCCTGTACTAGTGCCTCTCAGTCAGGATAAATTTTGTTCTTTTTTTCCTGGACTGTTTTTTAATATTTAATTCCCAATCTGCTGCTTTTTATTTTAAAGATAAAAGAATGAAAACATATCTAATCTGTTACTTTAAAAAATATAGTATTTATTAAAATGGGGAAAAAAAGAGAAAATGAACCCCGAATATTTAATATCAGGTTTAGCAGATGTAAAAATGCTCTGTCAGCTTGCCATACTTTCTAAATATGCACTCTCAATTTATGTCTTTGTTTTAATGAGGGCCAGAAACCAGTAAGCTGTGGATTAGTGCTTGTTCACAATCCTTGAGTGGTACCATACATAGCTCTGAAAATACATTTTTCCCATGCTTTGTGTCCATATATCTTTCCAGCTATCTTTCACATAACACCCTCCTCTATTACTGCATAGAATGTTTCAATACTTTCTGAAAGGTTCAAATTCTTCCATGTACTCAATGAAATTTTTCTAGCAATTTTTTTCTCAATTTTCATTTTTTGTCCATTATGTCATTCCCAGTGGTAAACAAAATAATGTTGTGGAATTTATTGCCTCCATTCCCCATTCACCTTTCACTTGCTCTTTTTTTAAGTAAAGCTTTTCTTTATCTCATATTTCTCTCGTTATTTTTTTATTTAAAAATTAATATTACTTTAAATTGACAAATCACAATTGCATACATTTATGGGGTATATTGCCATATTTTTTATTTATACCTATGACATGGTGTAATAAATCAATTTTTTTCCTCTTGTACAGAAGTTTTTCCAAGACTTAGTAGTCTTAAAAACCTATATTGTCCTTGTCTTATAACATATCTAAAATGCTGGTCCAGTAGGAAGCCTGACCTTGTATTGGTAGCCCTTACTTGTGGATAAATGGGTGCTGATAGAGGAGTCAATCTGTCCTCATTGATGTATCTTTTACCAGCTCTCCACCCAATTCCACACTCTCCCAGCCCAGTTCAGCAAGGCAGAGAGGTTTAGTTCAGTTACTGTTGCTGTCTTCATCATTAATATACTTGACTGAGCTGGACAAAGCACAAGGCTTGATGTCTTCCAATCAGACCTCTCAAGAAACCCAGCTAAATGCTATTTCTCACAAAACTTTCTTTGCAATTTCTGCATTAGTATTTACTAATTTCAGTTAGTTTCAAGTGTGATTTCATTAGACAATGGCAAGCAGTTAAGAAAAATCATGATCTATTGCAGCTTATGGTTTTCCTCTTTCTGCTTCATCATTCACACACTAAAATAAGCCTTTGTGTGTCATGATTTGTCATTTGCATAGTAATTTCAATTGCCCTGAAAATGTTATTTTCATACATGCAGATTTCCCTTCTTTTAAGTATAATTTGTTTAAAATGACTGTCATCTTTGTCATGTGAAAATTTATAAAACCTTCATCTACAGTCTTGACTTTTTTCTTTCCTTCTCATTTAATTTCCTCCTTGTCTCTAGAACCTTGTATTTTCTTTGAAGTGCCACCAGTGTAATTACCTTTCTTTCAGTTATCTACTGATTTGAATAAAGAATCATCCCTCTGCTTTACTGCCTTTTTTTCAACTTAAAAATATTTTCTCTTACTTTTCCAGGAGCCATCTGCTTATCTACCTCTACCTCAATCATAATGAACATAGGGATGTGAGATTTCCACAACTTCCCACCAACTTTCATATGGATGTGGGAGTAGAGGGAGATTTTGAAAAGTAATGTAGAGGCTGAAAGTCACTGTGACAAGCTTGCTATTTTCTTTTCTGAATAGTTTTCAGCAGACTCACAAGAGTGATAGGTTCCTGTCTGGGTATGAATTACTGAATTATTACAGTGGTGGTAGTCTAACATTACTGAAGCCCAAAACAACAGCTTATCTTCCCCATTACCACCCCCCTTTCTCCTCCCCTCAGCCTGTAGTACAACTTTCTCTTGCCCTTCTTGCATGCAAAGAAATCCTCAGCTTCTGATATGTCACTAAGCCTACCCCTTAAGCTCCGCCCCTAACCAGAGTCTTTATAAACCCCAGCTCCCTTGTCTAGCCCCAGAGAAGTCTGGTATTGCATAGTGCGCTCTCCCCTCCATGTCCAGAGTAAAGGCTTTCTTTCTTTTCTTTGGTTCTTTTTCACACTGGAAACCTAACAAAGAGAAGCATGGAAAGAGTGAAGGAGCAAAAAATTCCATTTACATTGCTCCGAGAGGTATGTGGCCATTGTAAATAAGTGCTCTGAATGGAGACTACAGGAATAAGTCTGAGATAACATGGAAAAGCTCACCAGCTTGTCTACAGTGGTGGTCAATCTGATATAAGGGAAAGAAACTCCCAACTTGAATGATATCTGGGATGAGTTCTTGTTCTCTAAAATTGAAGAATAAATCTTAGGAACAGTGGAAGTTAAAAGCAGAATATATTAAGGGAAATATTGCTTCTGTCCAAGAGAGGGACAAAAGGTGTGTCAAGTGGGTTGCCCAGGACTCTTATCTTTTCTAGGAACTTTTATAGAGCAAAACCATGAGGTGAGGTGGGCCCAAGTTGGAGGGGAATGGGAAATCACAAGATGGGCACAAGGTGGGACAAAACTGGTCAGCCAGTAAGAAATGTTCAGGTAAAATTAATTAAATTGGGATCAAATGGGGAAGTGAATCATGTAGCAAGCAGGCATGAATGCAGAACAGGGGCTTTTCCTGTAAGGGATGGGGTTAGTGACTCTTCAAGTTGATTACTACCTATTTAGAATATCAATCCCTGATGTCCATCCCTAGGGAGGTATGTAGGTACATTTATTTAATCTTTTGTCTCAAGATCTGGGCCACAGGAAGTATGTCTCCATTTGCAAGGTATCTTGTCTTCCATATTGATTTCTTCAAGGGCCTGGCCCTGTCTGACTGCCTATAGTATTTCTATCTAACTCAGCTGCTTATAACAAACCCATGTTATTTTACTTGTGATGTACCTAGTTTTAGCACTGAAAGCTCTATGTCTTGGGAGGCAAATCAAGATATTTGTTCAACCTATGTTGCACAGAAGTCTCTTGTTCCCTTGGCTATTGTTACGGCTCAGATCTAGAATGTCCTGCAGAATTCTCATGTGTTTTGAAGGTGACTTAATCATAGGGCCACTATATTCATCAGTGGATTTATTCATTGGTGAGCTCAATAGCTGAATATGGTGTCCTAAGGTGGTTCTCAGTTGGAGGTGGGGCACTGTGGCACACTCTGTAAGGATGTATTCTTGCCCCAGGCTTCTCCCTTCTCTACTTCCTGTCATGGGCGGAGTAGCATTCCATCATAATACCTTTCCACCATTCATTTCTGCTTTGGAGCATTTGAATTTTTCCCTGAACCCACTAAAAATTGTGAGCCAAATAAACCTCTTCTACTTCAAATTGTGGGTGTCAGAAATTATGTCCCATTGATTGCAAAGTGATTAAGACAGGATATGGATGACTAATTACCTCTCCTCCCAGTGTGCCTTCAAGAATGTTTTTTTCTTTGTCCAATTCAAAGAGTTGTCTGAAACTTGCATATGTGCATAAGTAGTATAGATAGAGACCATGGCAGATGTGGGAGAAGTCAGGGAAGATTAAAAGAAATAAACAACTCTCTCTTGGTGATATGAATAGCACAAGGATATGTGACATTTTCTGTGCCAATTATCATACTGACATTATATCAAGGTCCTCTGGTCATTACCTACTTTGCGGTTGAATATGCAGAGATGAACATTATATCTAATAGTGTTAAAAATCTCAAAAAAATAATGAAAATTTATTCCATTAGGTTTCAGCAGTCTGACAGGTACAGACAAGATATGCTTTATGGAGGAAGTATTCTTGCTGATCTGTGGCCTTATTTGTGTAGACAGAAAATAGGATAGTATTCCGGTCTTCTTGAGTTTCCTCTTTGCTAATTTATGTATTTGCCAATTCAGTAAATATTGGCTTCTTATATAAACTGGAAAAGTCCAGCTTTTTTTCCACTCAATTGACCCAGACCGAAGGTTAAATATTCAATTGCTTCTTGGAGACATGAAGATATATTTTTTAATAAAGTGGGCCCCCTTAAGTGTAGAGGACAATAGTGGTGGGGAGTATGGCAAACTAAGTGTAGGTCTTATCTAAATTTGGAAGCTATTCTCTATTCCAAATGCTTGTAGCCACAGGGAATCAAATATAGTGTAAATAAATCTTCTAATATTTTAAGAGACTTTGGGAATCTGGCTTTTATTTGAAGCCTCCAGTTTTCTCAGTGTAAGTAATACAATTCTCATCAGAGCAAACAAAACATAGAAACTCAAGTCTTCAGGCTGTCACCAGTGGTTCATATCTTTGTATATATGGACTACTTTATTCCAGAAGGCATTTAAAAAAGTTTTTAACCTAGGAAGTTTCATGGCCTAAATAATGTTCTAAGAAACTCTCAGAAATGTGTTGAAGAGATACAAAAAAGGTCAGTTAAATGATCATTTCAGTGATATAAGCAAACATTTATGCCCTTACACTAAAATATTGGCAGTAAACTTGAATAGAAATGAGCAATTTGTGGAAAATCTGGAAAGTAGAATTAATTTCTATTGATGTATTTGAAAAGAGCAAGTTGGGGTCAAGGAAAAGCATGGATCAAAACTCACTTCCATGTTTCCACAATGAACTAAGAAGATGGAGATGGTGTTTACTGAGACAAAATAACAGAACAGCAGGAGAAAATGATACTGAAGTAAAAGGAAGAACAAGATATGCAGTATTATAATTTCCCATTAATCATTTAATCAGGTAAGGCAATTCAGGCCTTGTGTTGTTAAACAGAATGCAAAAGATCATACAGAAAGTATATGACAGAGCTAGAAATCAGAGGCAGGACTTTGGTTTCTGGCTCAATAGCAATTCCATTACCTCATGATTGCTAATATGAATTCATTGTTTTTAAATGTAGTGGACACTGACAGGAATTGAATGGCTTGCAGGATGTGGTTGAAAGGGTACTTCATGGACTATTGGAATAATGCAGCTCTGCTGAGGTCTAGTTTAGGAAAGTCTAGGAAAGGAATGAAGAATAGCAAATAGTCTCAGCTAGTGTTATGGAAGAAACTGTGAGTGAAAAATTAGATGGTTAAATTATGCTATTGTGCTGTGAAGAAAAATAAGGTAGAGATTGGGGAAGTGATAAGAAAATAATTCCACAAAACATTAAACTATTAGTGTGAGACAACTTCAAATCATGTTTTGATTTAGCTATTCTAGGGTCTAGGAAGTTTGTGAGATAGCACTGGGCTGTGCTGTGTGGCTTGCATATTTGTAAATTATAATTGAAAAACTTCTGTCATGAAGGTCTTGGGAATGGATAAAAATTAAGTTTTTCTATTTGTGAATAAGGTATGGAAAATAGCCAATTGGAAAGAGTGGAAATAAATAGGAACAAAGCCCTGTTCTCAGTGGGTATCTCTTCTGGAAACTCATAATCTCAAACCTTGAAGAGACTCTCCCTGCCCCTGAGGATGGTGGAAATGCAAAGAACCAGGTAATTTGTAGGCATCCGTGCTGACACAAGTCTTTAACAAAGTATCTATTCATCCCTATCTATTCAGTCAGGAAGAAAAAGAGGTCTTCCATGGCAGGTGTACAGAGACACAGTCCTCTATGTTAAAACAGAACACCTTGATTTGCTATTTGATGGTGAAAATGAGACCCTAAAACTAGGGACTTGTTAGTGTTCAGAAATTGAGAGAGAGGGTTGCATTATATTGCATAGAAAATGAATAAAAATGTATGTCAGAAGACTACTAAGAGAGAAGAGAAAGGTGGTCATGAGGACAGAGGCAAGAAACAGAAGTGGGGTGAGAGCTGTAGCCTAAGAGACAATATTCTCAAAGTGAATGAATAACTGCAAGAGGGGCTTTGGACTTGGGAAGCCTCTGTGAGCTGCCTGGGAGCCCAGATCCTATGGCCCCACCCCTGCTACATCTGCCTGAGAGTCTTTGGACTCTAGAAGCCTAGGGGAGCTGCCTGGGAGCCCACGTCATCCTGACACACCCCCCCCCACTGCCACCAAGGGAGGGGCCTTGGACTCAGGAAGCCTTGGTGAGCTGCCTGGGAGCCTAGATATTCTGGCACTGCTCACTCTCCCACCACCATGAGAAGGGGCCTTGGACTCGGGAAGCCTTGGGGAGTTGATGGGTATTGTGCTCCTCTGGCTCTGCCAATACCATGACCACCAGAAGGGGCCCTGGACTCTAGATACTTTAGTGAACAGTCTGGGAACCTGTTTCCTCAGGCCTCGCCCCTGCCACCATCTCAGGGAAGGGGCCTTGGACTTAGCAAGCCTTGGTGAGCTGTCTGAGAGCCCAGGACCCCTGTCCCTGCCTCCTGCTACCATCTCAAGAATGAACCTGAATCCCCAGAAACCCATGGAGATTTGAAAATGACAAAAAGAAGCAACAAAATACAATCTCAGCCAAACACCTCACCCAGAAGAAGTCCATCAACATGGAAGAACATGGAAACCACACACCTGAAATCTCTGAAATCAGAGCAACTGAAGTAAAGAACCAACTACATCAAGCTACAAAGGAAATGAGATCAGAAATAATTGCTCAGTAAAAAACAGAAATAACAACATAATGAAAGAATTACTCAGCATATCAAAAGAAGACATAGATTAAAAGAATAGAGGAGCACAGAAAAATGATGGAAACCTGGAACGAACAGTAGAGGAAAGAATTAGAATGCATGAAACAGACTGAAAGAGACATTCAGGAAATTAAAAATTCCACTGAAAGCTGGAAGAACCACTTGGATGAAATGGAAGATAGACTCTCAGACCTTTAAGACAGCATTGCAGTGAGTGATTGTGAAAGAAAATATCACTTAAAAATAGCAAAGGAACAGCAAATAACAATTGAACAGGTGCAAGATGAGGCAAAGAAAAACAATATAAGGCTGATAGGTGTCACTGAAAGAGCAGAAGGTAACATGAATGACATAAAAAGATTATTTGCAGACGTAATAGCAGAAAATTTCCCAAGCATGGGACAAGAACCTTATATATACATAAGTGAGGCATATAGAAACCCAATTAGCCATAACCAAAATAAATCTATACGCAGACATATAAGATTTTAGCAAAAGAATTTCAGCAAAAGAACAGAATATTAAAAGCTGTTAGAGAAAAGAAACAGATCACCTATAAAGGAAACCCCATCAGAATCATGGCAGACATCTCAACACAGGCCATTAACTCAAGAAAAACTTGGAGTGAAGTATTTCAGGTCCTGAAAGAAAACAACTTCCAATTCAGATAGCTGCAAAGCTATCTTTCAAACTGATGAAGAGATACTTCCATGACAAAGATCAACTGAAGAAATTCATGAGTGTCAAACCAATCCTACAAAGAGTACTGAAAGACATTCTACAAAGAGAAAAAAAGTGACCACAATCTCAAGACCAACAATAGAATATAACTACAAAGCAAGATAAGCAATGAAACAGAGGGTGAAGTACAGAACCAACAGTGAAAAAATAACATGATAAGGATAATTCAATACATATCAATAATAACCATTAATATAAATGGCCTCAATTCACCAATCCAAAGAAACAGACTGGCAGAATGGATCAATATAAAAAAATCCAACAATATGCTCTATAAAAGGAATGCATTTAACTCAAAAGGAAATTCATAGACTGAAAGTGAAAGGATGGAAAACAGTACTCCATGCAACAGTAACCCAGAAAAATGAGGAGTAGCTACTCTGCGGACAAGGTAAACTTAGAACCAATAATGATCAAAAGAGATAAAGAAGGTCACTATATTCTTGCTAAGAGGAAGAAATAACAATCACAAACATATATGTACCAAATGCAGGAGCATCAAAGTATATAAGGCAAATTTTAAGACACAAAAATCAAATAAGTGATAACACAATTGTTAAAAGGGATTTTAACACCCCATTGTAACAAAGAGATAGATCAACTAGACAAAAAATCAGCAAAGAAATAATGGAATGAAACCAAACATGTGAACAGATGGACTTAGTAGACCTTCACAGAGTATTCTACCCAACAACATTTTTCTCAGCTGCACATGGGACATTCTGTAAAATAATCCACATGCTAGCAAACACAACATGCTTAAGTGAATGCAAAGGAATTGAAACTTTCCCATGCATATTATTGGACTGTAGTGAAATGAAACTATAAATAAATGATAAAAAAAATCACAAAAACTCCATAAACACATGGAAATTAAACAACATCCTCCTGAACAACCAATGGGTCACAGAAGAAATTAAAGTAGAAATTAAACACTATTTACAATCAAATGAAAATTCAGGCACAAACTACCAGCACCTGTGGGACACAATGAAAGTAATCCTCAGAGGGACATTTATAGCAGTGGATTCCTACATCAGGAAATCAGAAGGAACACAAATAAACAAAATTATGTTACCACTCAAACTTCTAGACAAAAAAGAGCAAGTTAATCCCAAAGCCTGAAAAAGAGAGCAAATTATAAATATCAGAGTGGAAATTAACACAATTGAAACTAAGGCAACAATAGAAAGAATTAGTAAATCACACAGTTGGTTCTTTGAAAAAATAAATAAAGTTGATAAACCCCTAGCCAACCTTGTCAAAAAAGGAAAGAAAAAACTGAAGTCCATGCAATAAGGAATGAAAGGGTTGATCTTACTAGAGATCCTATAGAAATTCAGAAGATTATACATACCTACATCAAAAATCTTTCCTATCATCAGATGGAAAATGGAGAAAAAATGGACAGATGCCTAGATATACATGAATTACCCAAGCTGAATCAAGAAGATATAAAAATCTTGAATAACCCAATATTGGCCAGTGAAATTGAAAATTAATGAAAAAACTTACCAACAAAAAAAAGCACAGGTCCTGATGGACTCAGAGATGAATTCTACAAGAAATTTAGAGAAGATCTAATACCAGTCCTTCTCAAATTCTTTAAAGAAATAGAAAGGGAAGCAATTCTCCCCAACTCATTCCTGAAGGCAATTATTATCCTGATGCCAACCAGAAAAACAACTAACCAAAAAAGAGAGCTATGGGCCAATCTCCCTAATGAATGTAGATGCAAAAATTTTCAATAAAATATAAGCTAATAGAATGCAGCAAATCATCAAGAAGATAATACACCATGACCAAGTGGGATTCATCCCAGGAATGCAGTGATGGTTCAATATATGCAAATCCATCAACGTAATACATCATATCAACAAAGCCAAAGATAAGAATCACAGGATCAACTCAATAGATGCAGAAAAAGCTTTTGACAAAGCCCAACATGTATTCATGATAAAAACCCTGAAGAGCATAGGAATTGATGGTCTTTACCTCAATCTAATAAAAGTCATCTATGACAAACCAACAGCCAACATCATACTAAAGGGACAGAAACTGAAAGCTTTCATTTTAAAATCAGAAACAAGACAGGGGTGTCCACTGTCAGCACTCATATTCAGCATAGTCTGGAGACACTAGCCAGAGCAATTAGACAAGAGACAGAAATAAAAGGAAAAGAAATCAGAAAGTAGGAAGTGAAATGACATGATACTCTACATGGAAAACCCCGAAAACTCCATGAGAAGACTCCTAGAATTAATCAACAAATTGAGTAGCATAGGTGGATACAAAGTTAACACTCAAAAATCAATAGCATACCTATACATAAACAACAAACATACTGAGAGAGACATAAAGGAAACCATACCTTTCACAATAGCATCCTAAAAATTGAAGTACTTAGGAATTAATCTAATAAAAAAGTAAAAGGTCTCTACAGTGAAAATCACAGTACTCTGAAAAAGAGATTGAAAATGATTTCAAAAAATGGAAATATATTCCTTCCTCATGGATAGGAAGAACCAACATTGTGAAAATGGCCATACTCCAAAAATTGTTGTACAGATTCAGTGCAATTCCAATGAAAATACTATTAGTATACCTCACACACTGAGAGAAAATATTCCTAAAATTCATCTGGAACCAGAAGAGACCCAGAACACCAAAAGCAATGCTGAGCATCAAAGTCAAGGCAGGAAGTATCACAATCCCTGATTTGAAGTTATACTACAAAGCTACTGTGATAAAATCAGCATGGTATTGGCAGAAAGAAAACAGACCCAAAGATCAATGGAACAGACTAGATGATGCAGACACAACCACAGACACCCACCCACCTTATCTTTTCCAAAGGGGCTCAACATGTTCACTAGAAGAAAGCTAGCCTCTTCAATAAGTAGTGCTGGAAAAACTGGATTTCCACATGCCAAAGACTAAAGCTAGACCCAAGCCTATCACTGTGCCCCAAAATAAAGTCAAAATGGCTCAAAGATTTAAATATTGCAACAAAAACACTAGAACTATTGGAAAAGAAAGTAGGTAGAAGTCTTGAAGACATAGGGGTAGGTAGAGAGTTTATGAACAAAAACCTGACTGCACGGGAAATACTTCAAAGAATCAACAACTGGGATCTCATCTTATTGAAAAGTTTTTGCACATGAAAAGAAATCAGCAGGGTGACAAGAAAACCCATGAATTGGAAAAAAATTTTAGCCAACTGTCCCTCAGACAAGGACTCCTGTCTAGAACATAGAAAGATTTTTTTTATTTTAGAGAGTAGTACATGAGACACAAACAAACAAAAATATAGAACAGTAGCAGCATACCATCATCACAAACATAAACAAATTAAAGCAAGAACATTCAAAGTGATACAGGGTCTCAAGACAAATTAATGCAAATCAACAGTGATTGCTACATTCCATATCACTATCTTCAACTACATTGCCCAGATTATCAGATGTAAGAATGAATGATTGCTCAAACCATTAAAGAGAATAGGAAAATAATTCTTCAATAAAACCGTAGAGATAATACAGAGTTTCACTAGACAAGATGGTAGGAGTTCACCATTGTAATTCCATTCCATATTGTTGCCTTCAAATCAGTTGCTCAGACCACCAGACACAAGCATGCACAGTCGATCCAAACATAAAAAATTGTGAACATTAACTGTTCATTTCAATACACCATCAGACAACAGCAATACAGTCATCACAGCTATTCATATATATATTTATGTTTTGCCTTCCTTCTTTCTTTTATCTTCTCTCCCTCATCCCAGTCATTCCTTCCTTTGAGCAATTTCTTTCCCTTTCCTATCATCTATTGTACATTTTCAGTTTTACCTAGTCTTTCAAGTTCCTACACCAAGGAAACAATACGATGTTTACACATGTGGGTCTGATTTATTTCACTTATGGTATAGTCTCCAGTTGCATCCATTTACCTACAAAAGCCTCAAGTTTATCTTTTTTAATAGCTCAGTAAAATAGCTTAGTGCATGGTGAAAGACATGGATCTAGTTTTAGTCCTTGGCATGTGGAAAGCCAGTTTTTCCAACACCACTTATTAAAGAGGCTATCTTTCTTCCATTCAATATGTTTGGTTCCTTTTTTGAAGATAAGGTGACTGAGTGTATTTGTAGTTGTGTCTGCATCTTCTAATCTGTTCCATTGATCTTCGTGTGTTTTTTTTTCCAGTACCATGCTGATTTTATCACAGTAGCTTTGTAATATAATTTTAAGTCAGGAATTGTGATTCCTCCTGCCTTTCCTTTGTTTCCCAAGATTGCTTTTGCTATTCTAGGCCTCTTCTGGTTCCAGATGAACTTTCAGGAGTGTCTTCTCTAGATCTGTGAGGTATACTAATGGTATTTTAATTGGGATTGCATTGAATCTGTTCAAAAAATTTGGGGGTATGGCCATTTTCACAATGTTGGTTCTTCCTATCCATGAGCGAAGAATATCTTTCCATTTTCTGATATCCTCTTCAATCTCTTTTTTCAGAGTACTATAATTTTCACTGTATAGATTTTTACTTATTTTGTTAGATTGACTCCTAAGCATTAAATCATTTTACGTGCTATTGAGAAAGGTGTTGTTTCCTAACTTCTCTCTCAGTCTGTTACTTGTGTACAGGAATGCTATTGACTTTTGAGTGTTAACTTTGTATCCAATTATGCTACTGAATTTGGTTATTAAATCCATAAGCCTTTTGGTCAAGTTTTGGGGGTCTTCAATGTAGAGTATCATGTCATCTGCAAATAATGATAATTTCACTTCTTCCTTTCCCACCCTTATTCCATTTATTTCTCTCTCTTGTCTAATTGCTCCAGCCAATATTTCAGAACTATATTGAATAGGAGTGGTGACACTGGACATCCTTGTCTTATTCATGACTTTAAAGTGAAAGCTTTCAACTTTTGACCATTCTTTTTTTTTTTTTTTTACTTTAAAAATAAAAGGAGGAAAACATTAACAGACAGAGAACCTTTTACAAAATAGCAAAGAAAGTACAGACAATATAGAGTTAGAAACAAAGTGGTAGGAAATTAACAATGCTTGTTGCATTACATATTGATATCTTCGAAGTGGTTTCTCATGAAAACAGAGACAGTCACTACTGATCAACCAAGGACTCATTAATTGTTTCTTTCAGCAAAGAAATAGAAGACAGTAGATCAACTATGTTAACTATCCTGTATATAAAAACAAAATTTCTCCTTCTTTCCTTTCTTTTTTCCCACATCCCAGTTGCCCCTTACCCTTGAGCATTTTTCTAACATTTCACAATGTCTATCATACCTCTGAGTTTAAGTTAACTCTTTCAGGTTTTACACTAGTGAAACAATGGTGTTTGTGCATGCAGGTCTGACTTATTTCACTTATGACTATGGTCTCTAGTTCTGACCATTTACCTATGAAGGCCTCGAGTTTATCTTTCTTTATAGCTGAGTAATATTCCATTCTATAAAAGTACCACAATTTTCTTATCCAGTCCTTGGTGGATGGACATCTGTGTTGGTTCCACAATTTAGCAATTACAAATTGTGCTGCTATGAACATAGGTGCACATATATCTCTGTGATATGATGTTTTTAGATCTTCTGGGAAAGTGCCCAGAAGGGGAATAGCTGGTTGAATTGGATCTCTAGACCTAGTTTTCGGAGGAATCTCCAAACTTATTTCCACAGTGGTCTCACCAGTCTGCATTCCCACCAGCAGT
>NW_004955469.1:13984-15169 GCF_000276665.1 Chinchilla lanigera | reverse complement strand
TTGTTCTCTTTGTGTTTTCCTTATGTGTGAATTCACCGCTATGAATTTCCCTCTGAGGACTGCTTTCATTGCATCCCATAGATTCCAGTAAGTTGTATTTACATTTTCATTTGTTTGTAGGTATTTTTAAATTTGCTCTTGAATTTCTTCTGTGACCCATTGGTTGTTCAGGAGGTTGTTGTTTAATTTGCAAGTGTTTATGGAGTTTTTAGAGTTCCTTTTGTTGTTAATTTCCAATTTCATTGCACTGTGGTCAGATAATATGCACAGGATAATTTCAATTATTTTGCATTTCGAAAGGTATACTCTATGGGCTAAGATGTGGTCTATTTTAGAGAAGGACCCATGTACTGCTGAGAAAAATGTGTATTCTGACGTTGTGTTATAATTATAACTGATATGTATGGATTTATTATTGTCATATTATTTACTTGCACTGGTATCTTACTTGTTGTTATCTGTTTATGTGCTTGCTCTTCTTGACACTTCATTTCTGCTGTTGTTCTTGAAATTGTGATCATATTTTTCTCTGTCTAGAATATCTTTTAGTACTCTTTATAGTTCTGGCTTGGCACTCCTGAAGTTCTTCAGGAGTTCTTTGTTGTGAAAATATTTTATTTCTTTGTTGTGAAATTATTCTTTGTTGTGAAAATATTTTATTTCTCTGTTAACTTTGAAGGATAATTTGGTAGGTTACGTCTGTCTTGGTTGGAAGCTGTTCTGTCTCAGGACCTGTAATACTTCACTCCGAGATCTGCTCAATTGGATGGTTTGTGTTGAGCAGTCTGCTGTGATTCTGATGGACTTTCCTTTATAAGTAATCTGTTTCTTTGTTCTAGCAGCTTTTAATATTCTGTTCTTTTGCTGGCGATCTGGGAACTTGACTATTATATGTCTGGGTGTAGTTTTATTTTGGTTGTGGTTGTGTGGCATTCTGTATGCTTCATTTACCTGTATATCAGGTTCTGTTTCCATGCTTGGGAAATTTTCTGCTACTATTTCTGCAAATATTCTTTTTATGTCAGTTGTGTTGCCTCCTGCTCTTTCATTGACTCCTGTGAGTGGTACATTATTCCTCTTTGCCTCATCTTGCAGCTGTTAAATTGACTTTTCCTGCATCCTTGTTGATTTTACAAGATCCTTTCTTTCACGGTCCCTAGATGCCATGCTGTCTTGAAGGTCTGA
>NW_004955469.1:0-13596 GCF_000276665.1 Chinchilla lanigera | reverse complement strand
TTCAGGCATGTGTTTACCAAGTTCTCCTATGTCAATGTCTCCTGGACTTGTTCTGATTGGGGTGGTGTTCTGGGATTGTGTTTTAGTCCTTCGTTTTGTCATGTTTTTTACCAGATGCAGAGAGCTGAGTTTCCCTCTTCAGTAGCTGCACAGCAAAGGCCACTCTTGTCCCTAGGTTTCCTGTTGGTCAGGTTTGCCCCTGAGTAACCTCTGAGAAGTGCTACTTAGTCCTGGGTTTTCAGGCAGTTGATTTGCATCTAGTTATTCCCAGGCTCAGATGCAGGGATTGGTGTCAGCTGATGGCCGACCATCTGATACAGCGTCCCCTTGCAGTTCAGGTCACATGCATGGCCCAGATGTGGATTGCTCTGGGGTGACCATCCCGGTCCAGTAGACTTATGTCCCCAGGCAGTTCAGGGTACAGGCAAAACCCAGACACAAACTGCAGGGTCAACTGTTTGTGAAACACCTGATTCTGTGTCTCCAGTCAGTTCAGGACACATGCAGGAACCAGATGCAGGCAGGACAGGCAACAATCACAGACTGCCCATGCCTCCGACCCCCTAGGTGGTCCAGGGGAGAATAAAGCACAGACTTGAATGGCAGGATAAGTCGCTTTTGGAGCACTCTCTCACTCAGCACAGGGTGCACAGGGAGAGGTCACACGTGCTGCCCCCAGGTAGAGAAGTCCCTGGTGTTTCTCAGTGAGGACTTCCTGTCTGCCATGGGTTCCCAGAGGGCAGAGACCCATTCTGTAATGGCAGCGGGGTCCTCGGTGGCCCACTCTGCCCTCAGGAAGTGGATGGGAAATACCTGGCTCTCTCTGTCAGTTTCAGCTGGGAACCATGGCGTTTTGAGTAAAGCACAGCCTTGAACCACGAGACCAGTACCTCTTGTTTGTTTGTTTTTTTTTTTTTTCTGGTACCGGGAATCGAACTCATGACCTTGCACTTGCTAGGCAGGTGCTGTGCCACTGAGCTAAATCCCCTGCCCCAAGCAGCTCTTGAAGCACTCGCTCACTTGGCACAGGGCACATGCAGGGAGGGACTACATACCCCCTCCCCCAACCAGAGAAGTCCCTGGGGCTTCTGAGTGAGGACCTCCTGTCTGCCCCGGGTGCCTGGAGGGCAGAGACTCAGTGTGTAATGGCAGCAGGGTCCTGGGTCACCTGCTTTGTCCCCAGGAAGTAGATGGGTAATTCTTGGCTCTCTCCATGAGTTTCAGCTGGGAACCGTGATGGTGGAAGTAAAGCATGGACTCGAACCACGGGACCAGCAGCTCTTGGATCACTCGCTCACTCAGTGAAGGGCATGTGCTGTGGTAGTTTTATATAATGGAATGTTACTCAGCTATAAAGAAAGATAAAGTCGAGGATTTTATAGGTAAATGGTCACAACTAGAGACCATACTCATAAGTGAGATAAATCAGACTTGCATGTGCAAGCACTGCATTGTCTCACTAGTGTAAAACCTGAAAGAGTTAATGTAGACTCAGAGGTATGATAGACATTATTAAATGATAGTAAAATACTCAAGGGTAAAGGGCAACTAGGATGTGGGAAAAGAGAAAGGAAAGAAGGAGAAATTTTGTATGTATGTATATACAGGATAGTTAACGTAGTTGTTCTACTGTCTTCTATTTCTTTGCTGAAAAAAACTGTTAATGAGTCCTTGATTGATCAATATTGCATGTGTCTATCTGTTTTCATGAGAAACCACTTTGAAGATATCAATGTGTAATATAACAAGCATTGTTAATTTCCTACCACTTTATTTATATCTCTGTATTGTCTGTACTGTTTTGCTATCTTGTGAAATGTTGTCTGTGTGTTAAAAAAGAAAAAAAAAACAGTGAAAAAAATTGTCTTTTAGGCCTTCTTTCCTTATGTCCTATAGGCTCTGGTATATTGTACTGTAATTATCATTTCATTCTAAGTACTTGTAAGTTTTTCTTTGATTTCATCTGTGACCCATTCATTGATTATTCAATAAAATATTTTTAATTTTCTTGCATATAATTAATTTCTATCATTTCTCTTGCTACTGATTTCTAGTGTCATGGCAATATGATCTGATGCAATGCGTAGAATAATTTTGATTCTTTTAAACCTACTTAAACAGGATTATGAGCTAGTATATGATCTATTTTGGAGAAAGTCCCATGTGCTGCTGAGAAAAGTATATATTCTGTTATTGTTGGATTGAACACTCTTTAGAGATCTATGAAGTCCATTTGTTTGAAAGTTTGCATAAACTCTGTTGTTTCTTTAATTTTTTGTGTAGTTCATCTATTTGCAATAGTGGGAATTGAGGGTTCTTAGTATAATTGTGCTGTTTTATTTGATATTTTATGTTAGTTGTGTTTTTTTGTGAATTTGGATGCATTAGTGTTTGGTGCATATATTTTTATAATTTTTATCTCCTCCTGTTAGTTGTTTCCTTAATCCATATGCAATGAACTTACACATTTTGTGGAACATTCTTTGACCTCCATGTATTTGTTGAAGTAACATGAATTACAACTTGGGGTTTGGGTTCTCAAGTACAATGAAAGTAAAATATAGAAGGAAAATATTCTAGAAGCAGGTGTATTGAGTACTATGAAAAGTATTAACAATTTTAATTTTACAATCTCTTTTGTCACAAATTAACAGGAAACAGAAGTATTCAAAAGGGCCATTTAGTTCAGTGGTGTATGTCACCACAATTTCGGAAGGTTTGGGGGCATTGTCAGCATACAGACCATGCTTACTACTCTTACCTTACTTGGTAGGAAAAGATGTTATGTATGATTGTTGAGAGACTTCTGTCACAAATATCTTCACCTGAAAACAGATTGTATATATATGCTTAATTTATCTGGAACTTTGAAGCTTCAGGTTGTAATGAAGTCATGGTATTAGAAACCTCAATTTCACAGCTATATATAGACCAGTAGACTACTGTAACTCACTAAAATATTGCACTTCCAAGTATTCTACGAATTTCTAGGAACTAAGTTATTTGTTTTTAAGGGAAAATTCTGCTTTTATCAGGTGCGGTGTTCCTCAGTCTATTACTGCAGTTTTTCTTGTTATTATTGCTGCTCTGCTGGGATCTGTGGTCTCCAGAGGTCTCCAGTGTCTGGGCATTATAACCTCCACTGGTACAGTATGATATTGTGGTAAAAAAATGCTCATCTGCCTTGGTGTTAGAGCAATGTGTGAAAGTTCCACATCATACACAATTTTAATGAACAAGATTTCAGCTTTTACTTGTGGTTCATTTATTTCTTAAAGGGTTTTGATCTGAATTCAGTAACAACATAGCAGGATGACAATGTAGAGATAGTCACCATGCTGTAATGAGACCATTCTTTCTCATTAATGTCTGAGGGTTTAATTGCTGACTTAATCTCAGAGACACCTTTTCCTTACCAAGAGAGTTCTTTGTTGTTTACAAAAACAGCTGTCTGTAAGGCTGTCCCATGAGTTTACTGACATAGGTACATGTGAATTCGTTCTTTCCATCCCTATCACCTTTATTTCCCTCAGCAAATATTTCATTACATGAACGTAATTCATGAAATAGTGCCAGGTACTATTCTAAGTACCAGTAGGATCATAGAGAAATGAACATAATATACAGTGCCTGGTCTTTCATGTTGCCTTTTCAGAGAAACATAATAATGAGTAATTAAATATTTAAGGGGATATATTATAAATTTTTAAAACTTCCTGTTTTTTCTATGCCTCAACATCCTTGCAAACAGACTGAATACCTAGGTACAAGGTTAAAAGGCCAGTCCCTGGCTCATACTCCCCTGGCTGAGACCTGACAGCATCCATCCACACCAATAAAATTCTCTCATGCCTTTTGTTTAGATATTCCACTCTGACCCACAAAAGGCCCTTGCCCACAAGTCTTTGCTTTCCCTCCCTTTGACTCTCTCTCTGCTTGTTTCTGTCTTTCTATCAGCTACCTATCTGCTTGGTTGAGTTCATTCTCTGAGAGCTCCTCTTACCCTGAGTTGCGTGTTGAACCTTCCTCGTCTAGGACCTGAGAGATATTGCTATTTAATTTCATCTGCCTCTCAAAATATAATTTTTAAAGCCATGTTGGAATGATCCTAAGGACCCTTAGTGGCACTTACTCCTCCATTTACCACACAGGCACCACACTCATGTATCATTTAATGACAGAGGTTTGTTCTGAGAAATTTGTTCCTTAAACCGTGTTGGTGTGCAAACATCATAGAGTATCCCTATGCAATGTAATTTTATGGGACCAGTGTGTATGCACAACATCAATGACAGAAATATTATGCGATATGTGACTGTATTACATAGGATACCCATAAAGTCTTCTAGGATCACCATCTGCAGAAATGTGAATAAGGAAGGGGAATACCAATGGGCATCAGAGGAAAGATCATTCTGCTAAAAAGGGATCAGGAAGTTCTAGAGACGTAGAGGCAGAAGCATGCTTGGCTTATCAGAAGAACAGTAAGGAAGTTAAATTTACTGGAACAGAGGGAGTGAAATGGGGAGAGATGTGAGAAGAGGTCTGAGGGGTTACCTAAGATGCCAATTCAAGCAGAGCCTGTCTATCTTCTTTAAATATTAGATTGAAGAACTTTCATGGGGACTTGAGCAGAGGTTTCATATGATCTCATTCACCATCTATGAAGACTACTGTTGCTGCAATGCAGAGATCTGAATTATAAGAGGGAAAGAGTAGATGGAAAGACACAAATCAGACATATACTACAAAAATCCAAATAAAAGATACTATAGTTTTAATGTTGCATGTTCTGAAAAGGTTCATGTGTGAAAGTATACAACACCACCATAGGGTGGTGCTATTAGGCAGTAGCAGAACCTCTAGGAGATGAGACCTAGCAGGAGATTGTTAAAATGTTAGGAACATGCCCTTGGAAGGAATTGTGGAATCCTGCAAGCTCATTATTTCTCCCTCCCTCATTCTCCCCTCCTTCTCTCTTTCTCTCCCCCCTCCCCTCCCTCCCTCCATCCCTCCCTTTCTCTCTCCTGATGCACGAGATGAGAGATTTGCTCTGCCACATACTCTCATCATGATGTGCTGCCCTTGCCATGGGTCCAAATGGTGATACCAATCAATCTTGGACTAAAACCTCCAGAACTACAAACCAGAATCTTTTTCTCTTCTAAATTAATCATTTCAGTTAGTCTGTTATATGAGCGGTAAGGTGATAGATTGGTTTAGGTGACAGAAGTGGCTATGGGTGAGAAGTGGTCTACATTTGGATAAGTTTAAATGTATAGTAATCAATTCCTAAATTAATTTAGAGATGAATTATTTAAGTGATATGAAAGAAAGCTGCAGTTCAAGAGTGATTTCATTGTTTTGGTCATAGGACTTCTGCAGATTGGATTTGCCATTTATAGAGGTGCACTAGGCTGAAGAGCACCAGGCTGCAATCTGTGGAACATAAGTTGTAGGTTTGGACATGTGAGATACGAGGCATTTATTAGATACTGAAATAGAAATGCTATATTATTTTTTAAAAGATGCTGTAACAAAGTATCATTAGACAGGTGGCTGAAACATGCTGTTTCACAGTTCTGGAAACCAGATGTCTGACATCAGTGTTGGTAGAATTGGTTTTCTCTATTGGCTGTGAGGGAAAGCTGTTCCAGGCCTCTTTCTTTGGCTTGTAGGTGAACATCTCCCCATGTCTCTTGACATCATCTTCCCTATAGTTTCTTCTTCTTGTAAGTACACAAATCATTAGGTTAGAACCCAAATTAATAGTCTCATTTTAACTTCTACAAAGATTCTATATTCAAATACTTTTACATTTTGAGGTATTAGTATTAGGACTATAAATTTTGGAAGACAAAACTTGACATTTAACACCTGTCAAAGAAGCAATAGGAATGATGATTATGAAGTGCAAATGAGAGGTCAGAAATGAGATATGTGTTGGTTGCTGTCTGTACATGTATGGGACTTAGTGTTAGGAGGCTGAGTTAAATCAACCTCTAAGATGTGTGGAGGTAATCAGGTGACTTTAGACACTCCAGCATTTAAAAGTGGGCAGTTATGGCTCAGACTCCACTCATACATGCTTGCATGAATTATTATTGCAGCTAAATTATTTATACTGTGATTTTCTGGGCCATAGGTCCTCTTTTTAAAATAGGGGGATACTTCATGTTGTGGGAGGATTACACAGATATTTTTATATCTAGAGGATGAAGGTTCTGAAGGAGTCTGATGCTAGTAGCTGTTGTTTCTGGGAAGTTTCTTCACGTTGTTCTGTGAGAATTTAAAGCACGTTTTGAAGTATATTAACTAACTTTGCCTTGCCTGAGTAATAGCCTCCATGGAAAAGGAAAGAAGAGATTTCAGATGGGCAACTACTACAATGTTCTTAAAATGAACTAAAACATGTAGCCATTTTCTTTTCATCCTTTTTTACTTAATGATATTTACATCATTTTGCTTGCTATGAGTTTTCAGAGTATTTGCAAGTTGTGCTTTGTCCATTTTCCTGAAAATATGACCTTTATTCATATCTGATCAGTAGGCACTTGCTGAGTGCCCTAAAGAAATCATAGTGCTGGGTATTAGGACTACATGCCTGGCCTAATATGAGAAGGGAATGGTTTTGCTTTCCAGGGAGTAATCTACATGGACTATACATCATACAGGAAAACCTTGAGCAGAGTCAGAGTTTGCATCCAGGATCTGATTTTATCCTAGCATGTGCATGGACAACTCACTTGAGCCTGCACTTTGCCCAGTGGTTAAAGAATGTGATTTGGATGACTTTAGAGCGACCTCCTAGATCTAATCTCCTACAGTCTTATCACTTGAAAACAATTACATATAATTTTAAAATTATCACTGCTTCTAGGGAACCTAGACATTTGGTCTAGTTCTTTGACTCGGTGTTGGCCCAGGAACGATGTTCTAGGTGGAAAGACTAAGAATGTATTAGCAAAATAAGAACATTTAAGAAACAAATCCTCAACACCCCAGCCTTGTCTTTGGTATACCTTTTTGCTTTTGCTCTTTTACACCCACCTTGTACCTGGTGACTCACATCTCATTAAAATGTGTTTAGAGTGATCTTTCTAAGTGTTAGACTTCAAAGTGATCTTTCTGAGTGTTAGACTTCAAATTGTTCAACTTCCTTGAGAATTATATTTAAAAATATGTTTTTATTTCATCCTCAGACTATTACTTGAGACCATTTTGTTCTTACTTGGGTCTATTTAGTGGACTCTTAACTTCTCAGATAAACATGTTGACGTGTTAATGTATGTGCAAGAGGCTGCCCTTGGTACACTCTTCTCCACTTTGTTACTATTAGGCACAGAAACTTCACCATCGCCTAACACAGTACCTTAATGGCTGCTGAAAATCTAACATTTCCAGGGGTTTGGTTATACATCCAATTCTGGATTCTCAAAAGATAGGAGATCATGTCCATTTAATGACACAGAAATGCCCTGACTGGTGCCAAACAAAAATTATGCCCCTTATTCTACATGCTTCAATCCATTTCTTCACTTGTAGTCCTCATTTACTCCCTGAGGAAGCAATAACTTTTCATTTGCTACTAAGAGTTCAGTAGATTTAAAATCTTAGAGTGGCCAGCACACTTGAGATCATTTAAGTCTTGAGAAAACATTTCTAATGGTAAAGGAAGTTGTTCAATAAACACAAGTGAAGGGTTGTGTCACAACTAGAGCCAGCTTCATTGGTTTCAGTGTGTCTCTTACCCTCAGGCAGGACAAGCAATAGCCAGGACCACAGTCACATGGACTATGCTGCCTCTTGGTGACTCAAAACACTTTTTGCTAAATGGGATTCTTTATTTTTGGGGAAATCAATGGTTCCATTTAATTTTACAGGGTTTTGTTATATATTTTTTGAATGTTGAGGAATAATTGACACTGCAAATAGCCTGGCACATAGTGCCTATAGGAAGGAAATACTTTTTGTTGAAGCTAGAGTTTCTTTGTGCTCTTCCATTATTTGATATTAAAGTCTGGATAATACTTTGGAATTTTAAAAACTAGTTTGTTTTTCAAAAAAAATGAAATTTATCTAGAAAGAGGCATGTGAATATGCTCATTTTCAGTATATTAGCACTCTAGATCTTCCTCTCTTGGTGCCCATCTAATACATCTAATTACGATGTATTTTAAGGGTCGCAAGGTCCTTTTCCTCAGTTTCGAATTCAGCTCAGAGGCCTATACAAATCTTCCTCCTTTCTCTTCCACACAAGGACTGAGAGATTGCTTATAACCTGGTCTGATAGGTGAGACTTGGTGGCTGGTGAGAAGGAAGAAAAGGCACCAGAGGTAGTCTCAGGTGATATGCTGGAAGGGCAGTCTGGGAGGGGCTCTTAGGATAGCCTATGAAGTTCAGACATCATCTAAAGCCCATGAACTCAGGTCTACTTTTTTCTAACAGTGTGTTTTCTCTAGTGGTCACTGCCTCCACAAGTAACTCTGTATTGTTTACTTACTGTATATTTGAGTTGCTGATGTTTGATGCCAGCTTTTTAGGAAAATGCCTTGGTTTTCCTTAGATTCACATTTAGTGAACATAACAGTATAGACATCTATTTATAGGAAACTATAGAATAAAAGATACTCCTAAGTAGTTTTTGTTCCTTAAAAAATGCAGTATTATAATACCTGGAATCATAAGTAGTATATTAATATCACAAACTTCACAAAAGCCTTTAATAATGCACTTATGTGTGGAAGAAAAAAATATATATATATTTGGAAGTGATATATATATATTTAAAGATATATATTTGGAGATATATATATTTGATATATATTTGGATATCTATATCTATATCTATATATATTTGGAGATATGTGTGTATTTGGAGACATATACCTGGATTCCTAAATTCCAGATTTTCTCTATTTATTGAGGAAAGTTTATTGCCCCATTCATATATTGCCGTGTACTGTTTATGATATTGAAGAAATGTCTGAGAGCAAACATTTCTCTAAGTAGTTTTGTTATACTCAACTTACATGGGTTATGTTAAATCATTGAGAGTTTAAACTGTATTAGTTAAGCCTTTTCATGTTCTTAATGAGCTTGTTTACAGGTTGATAACATAGGATCCATAAATGTTGTGATCAGCATTAAGCACTTTTGTGTGATAAAAAACTTTTCTAAATGTTGTAAGTAAGAGTGCCTCACTACTATTGCTATCAGAGTTATACAAACAATAGAGACTCAGAAATTATTTTAATTCTTCCATACCCATTTCAAATGTAACTTTCTCAAGATGGACTTTTGTCACTGCTTTAAATAGGTAAATCTTTTCTTCCTTTAAGCAGACCTGTCACATTAAAAGCTTTTTATTAGTACAGTAAGTTCCCAATTTACTAATAGGTTTCATTCTGTGAGAATATTTATGTCAAATTTGTTTGTAAGTCCAACATAGTGAGTCTTGCACACCTTTGACACAAATATACATTGTAAAGGATAAAAACACACACACATACTGTAAATAAACTATTTCTACTTTTACAATTACCACCCTTTTGCCTCAGTCCAATCTGGCAATTATTTTCACTTTTGTTTCCATGGTTATTATTTTGCACTTCATAGTAGTTACCTCCACATCATCACAGCTTTTCCTCTTGCTGCTGGACCTCCTAGGTTCTGACTGGGCACGGTACTGCTATACACTATTGCACTGTGCAGTAACCATACAGCAGCACAACTGTGATAATGCCCAGGAGAAACATGAGTTATTTCTGTAATTTGTTTGCATCTACAAATATTCCTACTGTAGTGTCCATTTGTGGAAGTTCACATTTCTAATGTTTGAAGTTGGGGACTTACTGGATGTGTTTGAGATACATAATGAATATATTTATCATGAGACATTGGTATACATATATATTGAATCTGGATGCTTTTTGCTTCCCCTTTTCCTCCCATCTCCCACCTCTTCCTGCCCCCAAATCCCCTTTCCATCTCAACACAGCCAGTGCCTGTCACACTTTAGGGTAGTTATAACAATTTTTAGTTAGAACTTTTTAGAATAATTGTACTGATCTCATCCTGTTTTTGAGGTACTGCTTTCTTAGCACATTCCTCTTTACTCCAGCAAGCTTGTCACAAACAGGCTCTCACTTCCTGTTTGTTGATATATTCCCTGGTTTTGTTCATACGCACCTCATGATGACGTCTGCTTCAGGGAAAGTTTTAAAGTTTAAACATTTGCCAGTGTTTTGCGTCAAATCACAAGTTATATATGAAACCCAGATTCCTTAATTATACTCAACCTAAATAGAGAAAAATGTACATCTGTAATTCACTAGGGAAGCTCAACACAGCACTTAGAATGTTGGGACTATTTCAGTGACTTTGGGGCAGAAAGTTGTTTTCGTTCCACCTGGGGTTTACTGCATTCTAAGGGAGCATGTATAGAGCTGGTGCACAGCGTATTCCACGAATACTAAGTCGACTATTCCCAGGAAGCATTCACTGTGGAAAACCAACACCACTTACAGGAAATATTCTCCGTTTCTCAGTTACGGGTGGAAAAGCATTCACTCTTCTGCCCATAGGCGCCTATGTGAAAGGAATGCTATGGGTGCATTGCTGTGTGAAAGCAAGCAGGGAGAGCATAGGCAATGTACTCCCATACAGAGTTTCACTAGGGAAGCTCAACACAGCACTTAGAATGCTAGGACAGTTTCAGGGACCTTGGGGCAGAAAGTTGTTGTTTTCGTTCCACTTGGGATTTACTGCATTCTAACAAACTATGTATAGAGCTGGTGTACGGTGTATTCCTTAAATTCTAAGTTGACCATTAATAGGAAGCACTCACTGTAGGAAACCTATACCACCTACAGGAAACATTCTGCGTTGCCCAGGTAGGGGTGGAAACACACTCACTCTTCTGCTCATATGCATCTATGTGAAAGGAATGCTATGGGTGCATTGCTGTGTGAAAGCAAGCAGGGAGAGCATAGCCAATGTACTTCCACAAACAGTATCACTAGTGAAGCTCAACACAGCACTTAGAACGTTGGGACTGTTTCAGGGAGTTTTGGGGCAGAAAGTTGTTCTTTTCGTTCCACCCAGGATTTACGGCATTCTAAGGGAGCATGTATAGAGCTGGTGTACAGTGTATTCCAAGAATACTAAGTTGACTATTCCCAGGAAGCACTCACTGTAGGGAACCTATACTACCCCCTGGAAACATTCTGCGTTGTTCAGTTAAGGGTGGAAATGCAGTCACTCTTCTGCTCATTTGCGCCTATGTGAAAGGAAAGCTATGGCTGCATTGCTGTGTGAAAGCAAGCAGGGAGAGCATATCCAATGTACTCTCAGACAGAGTTTCACTAGGGAAGCTCAACACAGCACTTAGAAAGTTTGGGCTGTTTCAGGGAGTTTGAGGCAGAAAGTTGATCTTTTCGTTCCACCCGATATTTGCTGGGTTCTAAGGGAGCATGAATAGAGCTGGTGTACACTGTATTACAGGAATACTAACTTGAGTATTCCCAGGAAGCACTCACTGTAGGAAACCTATATCACCTAAAGGAAACATTCTGCATTGCTCAGTTTAGGTTGGAAATGCACTTACTCTTCTGCTCATATTTGCCCATGTGAAAGGAATCCTATGGGTGCATTCCTGTATGAAAGCAAGCAGGGAGAGCATTGCCAATGTACTCCCTTACACAGTTTCACTAGGGAAGCTCAACACAGCACTTAGAAAATTGGGACTGTTTCAGGGAGTTTGGGGCAGAAAGTTGTTCTTTTCTTTCCACCCTGTATTTAATGTATTCTAAGGGAGCATGTATAGAGCTGGTGTACAGTGTATTCCAAGAATACTAAGTTGACTATTCCCAGGAAGCACTCACTCTAGGAAACCTATACCACCTACAGGAAACATCTGTGTTCCTCAGTTAAGGGTGGAAATACACTCACTCTTCTGCTCAGATGAGCATATGGGAAAGGAATGCTATGGGTGCATTGCTGTGTGAAAGCACACAGGGAGAGCATACACAATGTGGTCCCACACACAGTTTCACTAAGGAAGCTCAACACAGCACTTAGAACTTTGGGTCTCCTTCAGGGACTTTGGGTCAGAAAGTTGTTCTTTTCGTTCTACCTGGGATTCACAGTGTTCTAAGGGAGCATGTATAGAGCTGGTGTACATTGTATTCCACCAATACTAAGTTGACTATTCCCAGGAAGCACTCACTGTAGGAAATGTATACCACCTACAGAAAACATTCTGCCTTGCTCAGTTAAGGGTGTAAATGCACTCATGCTTCTTCTCATATGCCCCTGTGTGAAAGAAATTGTATGGGTGCTTTGCTGTGTGAAAGCATAGGAAACAAGGATAAAATTAGCATTATCAATGTTTTTCTCATTAAACACATCTTATATTTTTTCTCCCCTCCGTCAGACAAGAGTGAAATTGCTCATCGATTTACAGATTTGAGAGAACGGCATTTCAACTTCATGTAAGTTAAAGAATCAACATTAATATTCTTGATAGTGTTGGTTACTACTCTGAAGTCATCATATTCCAGATTCTAGCAGAGTGCTATCCAACAGAATTTTCTCCACTGATGGAAATATTCTATATCAGTCTGTTTGATATGGTAGCCATGGCCACATGTGGCTATCAAATATTTTAAATATGGTTACTGAGGAACAAAACTTCAAATTGTTTTTAATTTTAATTAATTTAAATTTATAAAATCACATGGTTAGTGGCTATTATTGGACTTTGAAACTATGGAACTTTCATGCAGTAGTGAGGACTGCATTATATATCTCTGTTGTCAGCCTACTTGCAATGGGAATCCCTTTACATAACAAGTAGTCCTGTAGTTTCTTGGGAACATTTTAATAACTTTTTAACCTAGTAAAAATGCTTATTTTTTTTGAAGAGTCGATATCGTCATACAGCCTGATTAAATGAGATATTTAAGCTTTGTGGGGGTTTGTGTGTGTGTGTGTGTGTGTGTGTGTATGTGTGTGTTTTAAATAACTCAAAGGAACTTATGTAATGTCTCATCTTAACAAATCAATCTACTTATTATATGTATGCTATTTGTCCTAAACATGTGTATATACTGCTATGCACACATATACACTCAGATATGGTGGAACTACATATCCTCTTTGCTGAGGAAGTTGCATATACTTTGTTAGACCTTTTCTAATACCTGATATGAAGAGGTTATCTAGAAAATTATGACAGAGATATGTTAAGATATAGACCATATACATGGTTTGCTGCCTAGCACAAAAACCGTGTTATGCTAATATTTTTTATTTTACATGTTGTTATGTCTTTTGTTTCACGGTATTGGTTACCTTTTCTCAACATCTCCAAAAATGCCCCTTTGAGGAATACGTAAAATTAGCCAATGAAGTGACTGATTTTGCAAAAGCATGTGTTGCTGATGAGTCAGCTGAAAAGTGTGACAAATCAATTGTACGTACATTATGATTTTGAGGATTCTTTCTCCTCCTCTAAGTAATTATTGAATATTTCAAGGAAAATCTTTCTTTTTTGTTTTTTAAAAAGTTATTATTAAATGAACAAATTTGTAA
>NW_004955468.1:13095606-13124926 GCF_000276665.1 Chinchilla lanigera | reverse complement strand
GGGCCCGCACCCTCGCTCCTCGCGCCCGCCCTCCACCGCTGCGCCAACGCCGCCCTCTGCCCGCCGTCCTTGGCACAGGCCCTTTCCCGGGACAGGTGGTTCACGCGCTCCTCTGACCTCACCCTTCACCCGGGACCCAGCTACCGACGGACGCTTCGGGATTTCGCACACCCACACCTCCTTCCCTTTCCTGGCCTGGGGTGGGGACGACACTGCTCCTACAGCACACCTCGGCCCGCCACCTTCCAGCGTCAGTGTCGTCCCCCTTTCTCTACCCGCTGGGTACTGGGCGAATGAAGAGCCGCTGAGGGGTGGCGGGAGGCTCACCGGCTCTCAGCCCCGCCTGCCGCGGGTTCCTGGGCCTGCTCGGGACTCGTTTGTTCTGCCTGCGGGCGCCGGCTTCCTCGGGTCACCCTGGTGGTGCATGCCTGTAATTCCAATGCTGGTGAGGCTGAGGTAGGAGGATCACCAGGAGTCCAGGAAAACCTGGGCTACAGAGTGAGTTCAATGCCAGCCTGAGCCACTTAAGGAGACCATGTCTAAAACAAACACACAAACACACAAACAAACAGACAAAATCCTCTCTCTCTTTCATTGATTATTGAAGCTGCGTGTGTATGATCCCGGTAATTACCTGTCCCTGAATTTTTGTGGTGCAGAGCTCCCACCGCACCACAGGACTGAGTGCAGAAACCTGTGTAGAACATTTGTTTTTTTTAGATTTTCTCCAACTGAAATTTTATGTTGAAATTGTAAGTGGTTTCCTATGTTTTCCATTACACAAATGATAAGGGTCCTCTCCTGCTGAAGAGTGGATGTACATGCGCACAGAGGGAGAAGAATTGAAACCGGCAGTGTGTTTTCCATTACACAAATGATAAGGGTCCTCTCCTGCTGAAGAGTGGATGTACATGCGCACAGAGGGAGAAGAATTGAAACCGGCAGTGTGTTTTCCATTACACAAATGATGCGTGTCCTTGGCTGAAGAATGGATTTACACATGCATAGATTTACTTCCAAACAGCACACAGATCTTGGGAGTGTAAATCGGTGAATATTTTGGACAGCATTTTTTACACTGGGTGTTTTAAACGGGCCCAGACCTAGTCAGCCATGATGGTGAATGCCTGCAATCTTATTCTGATAAACAGGAGAATCAAAAGTTGAAGCTTATGTTGTCCTGGGGATATAGCTCAGTGGCATACGCACCTGCCCTGCAAGCAAAAGGTTATTAGTTTGATTCCTGCTAAACTCCCCCCTCCCCCCAAAAAAAAACGAAGGGAAATTTACATTCATTACTAAAATTGTTTTTCTTGAGCCACGCCTGTAATCCCTGTACTCGGAAGGGTGAGGCAGTGGGATCACTGTGAGTTCGAGGACAGCCTTGCCTACCCAGTGAGCTCAAGGCCAGCCTGAACTGCATAGCAAGACCCTTTCTCTAAAAGACAAAAAATAAAATAAACAAAACTGTTTTTCTTGCCTGAAAATACCTGGCATGTTTCAGTGTTAAAATTAAATATCTTCTGCTTATAAATTTGTGATTCTCTATGTAGTGCTATGGTCATAAGGGATATATTTGAATGATTGTATGTTGTTAATGGTATAGGTTGATGCTTGGGCATTGAACCTCTTCCGTTTGTCGAATCTTCATATACTGTTCTACCTTCTCATGGGATTTTTCCTGGTTTTTCTTGGGAGAACTTTGGAGCTCACTGCCATGGGGCTTAACTTATTTGAACAAGTGCTCCAGTGTGGGTTTAAATTTCACAAAGAAGTGATAGAGCTGGCCTTCAAAGAACTGTATTGAAGTAAAGACGTCGGGTTAACCTCCCAAGGCGAGATCCCTAGTTTAACTTGGCAGCGCGAGCTGTTTTCCCAAGGCACCCACTCTCACTCCATTCCCCACTTCCTTAAGGCAGCAGTGAACTTGGCCAACTTTCGATGGCACCCATGAATTAGGAAAGAAGAAAGCAAGGACTTGAATGACGCGGTGTAGGGACCATTTAATGTTCCGAGTTTTGGAATTAATTACTCAACTCAAACCTAGAGTAGAAATATCAGAGAACAAAGAAAGTCCGGTAGTGCCTTAATGGTTGCCTAGTATTTTATAAATATCATAGTTGAATAGCAGCTTTCAACCAGGTTGGTCTCTGTGGCGCAATCGGTTAGCGCGTTCGGCTGTTAACCGAAAGGTTGGTGGTTCGAGCCCACCCAGGGACGTGGTGCGTATTTTGCAGTCTTTACCACAGAAGATTGCCTCTGATGCGTAGTTTTCACTTTTCTCTCTCCTCCGTGACTGGAAAGTTCTACTCTAATTCAAAAGCTGACGAACTAGTTGTCTCATAAAACATTTCTCATCTCATACCATCCCACACGCTTGGAGCTTGATAATGGACAGATCAGAAGTCCCTGTGTTTTTCCTCAAGAAGCCAATCCTTTTAAGGAGCTTCTTCCCCGAAGAATCCCACAGCCAGTGGGCCTTTGCAGATGGGCTCTGGTACGGCAGAAAACAGCCTTATGGCTCTTTTTTGCTCAGTTAATTCTCACAGCAGATGCTAAACAGCTGGAGAAACCTACTGACCTCTGGCCAGTTTGAAAGACTATAGCCCTGATCACCCCTTTATAGCCATTAGCGTCTTGTTCGTTGTAACTCAGGTTAGGGTTCGATCTCCCTTGCTCTACTGAAAAAAAGAAAAAGAGTTTGAAAAATGGGACAGAGGCCGGGTTCGGTGGCCTATGCCTGTAATCCCAGCACTCAGGAGTCTGAGGCAGGAACATCACATGGGCTGTAAAGTGAGTTAAAGGCCAGCCTGAACTACATAGGGAAACCCTGTCTCAAAACGACAAAAAAAAAAAAAAAAGACAGTAAAGACCTCAAAGCCATATCAGCTAGGTACTGAGGAATACTTTTCTTTCTCCTTGAGGGAGAAAAACTTTTTTTCATTAGTACATTTAAAGTTCTTCAGCTACCAAGAAACACCAGTTCTGGTGTTCAGTGTCACTGCAACAGGGAATGCATAGAGAACCTGAACTTTTCAACTCTGAAGGGTGGAAATTAACTGTTAGCCACTGGTATATCTGACTAGTATTTCAAATAGGAACTGAAGGGGTAAATTTATTAAAACCATTAAACCTGTGCATAGTGATGTTTTTCTGTCATTTTAAGAAACTATGGGTTGGAGGGAAGATATTGAAACACTTATACTTTTTGTATCTTTTTGGTCTTTTGAGACAGGGTCTCTCTGTAAATCAGGCTGGCCTGGAACTCACTGTATAGCCCAGGCTGGCCTCAAACTCTCAGCAATCCTCCTGCCTCAGCCTCCCAAGTGCTGGGATTAAAACACGCACCACCCTGCCTGGCAAAAAAGGAGTGATTTTAACAAGATCTGTCTAGACTTTTCTCAGACTTGACTTCTCAGTGAGGATATAAGTGTTACAAGTTTCAGCTGGGAATTGCATCCTTTGCTTTTAGGAAACACCATGAAGATAAGAGTTATCTTTTTACACCTACTGTTATTCAAGTGCATTTATCTTAAATAGTCAATATGCCAGAGTGCTCTATTTTAACTCCTTAATATATTCTAACTTACCCAGCTATTCACTTTTAGTTAGAAACTACTCTAATACATAGAGCTGCAGTAAAGTTTCTAGAAATCCCTTAAGAGCTGTACCCTTTCCCCCACCTTCTGTCTGAATATGATACTCTCCTTAGGTAATCTCACTACTCCTGTGTCTGCAGTTACACAGACAACTCTCAAATGTGTGTTTTCAGCATTTCCCTGAGTTCTAAACCCATCCATGTGTCCACCTGCCTGCTGCACACAACCTCTTAGCCCATGCTGTGACGATGAATGTTTCCAGAAGGTCCACTTACTAGACTTGGTCCTGGGGGCACCACCAGGGGGTCCTTAGGTTACTGGGGGTGTACGCCAAAAAAGGATGGTGGGACCTCCTCTCCAAGTCACTTTCTCCTTGCTGGCTTGTGATGGAAGTCTTGCTCCACTGTGCATTTTGGCCATGATGTGCTGCCCTTGCCAGAAGTCCAAAACAGTGGGGCTGATGATCTCAAACTTGAACTTCCAGAACTGTGAGCCAAGATAAACTTCTCTTTACTTTATCAGTAGTGGACAAATGCAACCCTTAAGATCACTCCCCCAAACAGAGCCCATCTTGTCCCTACTCATCCGAACAGGCATCTCTTCCCAGCGCATGAGTGATCCTGTAGAAGGCGTGTGCTTGAGGTCTTTTTCCCAGGAAATCCATTAGTGATCAAGTCCTTTCCACTTTAGTCCCCTGCCTGTTCTCTTAGCCCACAGCCAGTTTCCCTGAGAAGTGAAGCCCTGCCTGCCTGTGGTGTCCTGATATAGTATGAGGCAGGTGCTGTCGGGACTCCAGTCTGCATTTGTTCCTACACCAGGAACTCCAAGGAGCTGGCATTTTCTCTCAGGAAAAACCAACTTTTTGTCCTCTCAGATTTATTCTTAGCTCAAGAGTCAAAAGCAGAAAACCACAGAGGAAGCTCTCTGTTTGGTAAAGAAAACTTTCTTATAATTGGCTTGTCTTCCCGGAGGCTTTTAGAAAAAAATGCAAAACGCAGGCTTATCCCTGGTCTCTACATATGTACCCACTATACATCTGTTCGTGTATCTATTCATGTGTGCATTGGTTCATTCACTCACTCCTGATGACTGGGTACTCTGCAGGAGCTAGGAATAGAATTGTGAGCAAGAAAACCGATGTGGTTACTATGGTTATTCAGTTCTTGTACTCCTGGCAGTAAGGACAATGTGAACTGATTGTGCTCCTTGGGGACCTTCCTGCACAAATGGGCTCCATGGTCCAGAATTCCCTTGCTTTTCCTTCCATTTGTTTAGAAAGTGATGAAGATTACAAGGCCGTGCTGTGCTGTACTGTTCAGGCATCCTATATTGGTTAAAGGAAAGTGGCTCTTGGGATCACCTCAATCTATTCCACTTCCAGTACCACCTGTGTCCTTGGCCTCAGAATTGAATTCCCCTAGGTGCTGGCACAAGGGCCTGACAGTACCCCCAGGACACCCCTAGTATTTGGTCAAAGGAACTGGCAGCTAGTGGACTTCACCTGAGCTATATATTATAGCTGTTCACTAAAAATCTACCCAGAGACTACTGTCCTTTGAGACACAGAGCACTCTTTCTTTGGCCCTAGAAGCCAGGTGTGCTGGCACATGACTGTAATCCCAGTACTCTGGAGGCTGAGGCAGGAGGATTACTGTGAGTTCAAGGCCAGCTTGGGCTACAAAGTGAGTTCAAGGCCAGCCTGAACTACATAGAAAGTATAATGAAACCCTGTCTCAAAAAAAAAAAAAAAAATAAGAAAAAAAAAATTCTCTTTGGCCCTAGAACTTCATGTTCTCCATCTCTCTATAGGCTACTCATCTAACTTTTTTCTTTTAATTTTTATTAGTACATGTTTGCAGTACATAAGGATTACATTCAATGTGGGGAATTGGTACATGCATATAACACATCTTAATACTCATCTTATTTAGGAGTTGTTCTGATATAGATGAAGCCTTTTGGATAAGAGAAGCTTCTTAGATAAGAGTCATCTTGATAAGAGAACTTTCAGTTAAAAAAAAAGTTAACTGACTCCACACCCCCAATATACCGTGTTGGGACAGGCATAGGTTAAGTGTTTCATACACTCATAGCCAAAGGGAAATTGGGGGTGCACAGCAATCACTAGTCCATAGCAGTCCTGACATCCAGGCAGGTGTCCATCACCAGTCTCTTCATTAAGGCCTAGTCAGTACTACTGTCTGGGAATGAGTTTCTGTGGCTGTCAATGCCACCTCTTTATCTTTACTTTCTCATAAGAGATAGGCAGTGCTGTAGGTGATTGTTTTCTTCAACTTGATTCTTGCCTATGGAACTGTAGAGATCCAGCTGGGTGTGGTGGAACATGCCAGTAATCCCAGCACTCCGAGAGGCTGTTCACCTGCTAAGTCTAAACACTGGCCAAACCCTTACAGACAGCCTTACACTGGTCACCTGCCCCCTATCTGCACACACACTGAGACCTAAGCCACCTTTTGCCCTAATCAGACTTCAGCTATCTGTATAGGTATTTCTTATACTGGAGCGTGGCCTGGAAGAGGTGTGCAGCTCCAGGTGTGCATGTACCCCTTGACCTGAATGCCCTCCTTCTGCACTAGGGTTGCACATGGGAGCGTGTGCTAAAGAGGGGCATGGAGATGGAGGAAAGGAGGAAAGGAGGGAAGGAGACAAATGACAAAAGTTTCCTCTTCCCTGCATTGACTTATGACACTCCTTTTTCCAACTTTTCTGCCACTACAGTTTCTTGCTATCCTCCGACTCAGGTGACAGTCAGTATATCCAGCATCACACACATTCCCTTCAAATATTCTTTAGCTGTCCCTAAAAGTTACTAAAATGCACTGTAATCATAGCTGAGAACTTTGCTAGGAGGTCACGCACCTAACCGCATAATGTCTCTGCCTAATGGCCTAGTAGCTAGGATTTGTCCTTTTTGCTGCTACACCGTGCGTTTGACTCCAGGTCTGGGTAATAAACTTTTATTGTCATTGACGTCAATGCCATTGTCCCACCAGAGCCATGGCCCTTGCCCTTGGTCCTCCATTAAAGTTGTCCAAGTCTTCACATCTTTCAAACTTCTCCCAGGTGATCCTGAAATCAATTTTGAGAACCCAGGATGAGATCGATAAGGAGCAAGCACCGATGTCGTGTAACTCGCCATTTTAGGAGCATAATTTTTTAAAAATCTATTTACTAGAGTTTGTTTTACAAATAAGGGCAACTAACATTATCATATAGAAATGTGTTTAGAAAAGAGCAAAGGAGTTGAGAGTGGTTTTCCATCTTAAAATATGTAAGTCTAATACACTGGTTGCACTTCCTGATTGGGACTTGGGAGCAGCTACCAGCAGAAACAGCAGCGGACCTGTAACATTACCTGGACAATCTGCATCCTCGGAATGAAACTGCTTCTAGAGTTTCAGTCAACTGGGGACCCAGCAGTGGGGGTGGGGTGCATTAAAAGGAGTAGGGGAGAAGGAAGAAGAGGAAAAAGAATAAAAGACAGAAAATACATCTACTATTAAAACTGTGCCTATCCTAATGAAAGTCTTGTACATTTAGAAGTCTTTTGAAATAATTCGTTAAACGTAGACCAGTAATTCTCAATAGAGCAGGGTAGTGATGTGTAAACTGACACTGACATTTTTAATTTTCTTTCGCTGGATACTGATACACCATACACCTCAGAAAAGAAAGTCGATGGAGAACCTTGGCTAAAACCAAGCGAAGTGCCGGTCTCAAAACACTGATTTCCCTGACCGGGAATCGAACCCGGGCCGCGGCGGTGAAAGCGCCGAATCCTAGCCACTAGACCACCAGGGAAGGACAAATATGTTCTTTTGACAGCGCCTTCCTGAAAAGATCTTCGAACCAAAGCTGTGAGATACTTTCAGTACACGTTAGAAATTATCAGGGGGATCTCAAAAATGTTCTTAACATTTTAAAGTAATTTTCTCTTTGAACGGGTGCTCAATAAGTAGAGTCCAGTTAAACAATGGAGACTGAGCAGAACAGAGAAAATGCCAGCAGTGCTTTTGTCTAAGGACCTGGTTGCTCATTTACACATAGCATTTTCTGTGCCTGAAGGCTGCAGAGCTCCGGACAGACAAGGCAGTGGGATTCCGTGAGGCTCAAAACAGCGTGGAAAATCTCCTTGCCTCTGGGACTGAGTTAACAGACCAGGGAGCCCCAGAGGCCTCTCTAAAGACATTCTAACGAGAATTTGCTTAAAGGGCAAAAAGCAGACAATCGCATTCTAAGAATGATCAATATTTATGTGTGTTGAAAATGATGCCCCGGAAGAAAAGCGGGAGACAGGACAATCATTCCTCCTTGACCTTTTCCTCCTTCCTGACTCATCAACAAGCCAAAGGCAGAAAGTCTGGGGCAGCCTGGGCCCGCCCACCAGGGGCTGTGTGTGTGGTCTCTACTTGGATCCTCCTGGAAAAATCTTGTGGGTAGGGCCACACATAGGACTCAAAGTTAGGAACTAACAGTGTTAAACACTTCATTGAGCAGCAAACAAGGCAGCTTTGTTAGGAAAGAGCATACACTTGGGAGAGGTCCAAGCAGGCAGGGCCTACAGCAGGCGTCTGTCCTGAGGTCTAGGCTGCGTTTCCTTGAGAGGGATCAGGGTTGTTGAGTGATGGGCTCTTCACAATTAATTAAGTGTTTCCACCCCTGTGTTGGAAGTTAGGGTTATGGTTAATGGTTAGGGGTTAGGGATTAGGGATTAGGGGTTGGGGTTAGGGGTTAGGGATTAGGGGTTAGGGGTAGGGGTAGCGGGAGTCTTTAAATTTGTAGGGACTTAGCTGGGACCAGCAAAGCTGCCCAAGGCTACCAGGAGGTAAAAACTGCACCACAAATGCCAGCAAGGGAGTCCTTATTGGGTAGGCAGGATCGCCCTGGTTCTCTGTGGGGCCTGTGCCCCTAGGAGCAACTGTGTAAGACTTGGCACAGGGGGACTTTGCAAGAGGGTGTGATGTGTCTTTCTCACGAAAGCCTCCTGAGGACCACAGCTCAGTAAATCTAGCTATAAATTTCCTCTCGGGGCCCTGCTGCCAGTTTCACAGAGACTGCTCCATCAGAATATGCATATCCAGAAGTGAATTAAAAACAGTGCAGTTCATTTTGGGCAGTGTTCCCACTGTTCTGGTAAAGACAACAATCATGTGCACGTAGGAGCTATGAAATGTGGACTATGTAAATTTTGTTGTTTCATTTTGTTGTTGTTTTTTAAAGGACAGGGTCTCACTCTGTAGTTCAGGCTGTCCTGGAACTCATTATATAGCCCAGGCTGGCCTTAAACTTGAGGCAATCTTCCTGCCTCAGCCTGCCCAGTACTGGGATCACAGTCTGCTCTGGGATTACAGGTGTGCACAACCATACCCAGCTCGGATGTGTAATCTTAGTGGTTGTGCATATGAGCTAAATTCTTTTTATGTCTGTAAACTATACCTGTTTATAGTTATATATTTTAAGTTGATCTGTTAATTTATTATTTTATTTTTTCGTAGTACATGTGTGCAGTACATGTTTACACTCATTTTAGGGAGTAGATACATGTACTTCACACATCTTAATTCCCTCCACTCTCCTTCCTTCCACCTCCCCTGCATCTCTGGATCCCCTTTTCATCTGCAAGGGATCTAACTCTGTTTACTATTGCCTTTTATTTTGTTTTTAAAAATTATTTATACTTTGGGTTTCTCATATAGGAGAAGTTATGTTATATTTAATCTTGTGTGTAAGGGGGAAGCGGGGAGGGGTCGGACTCAGCCTGTGGACACTTAACCCTGCCCTGCTCACCTCAGAGAAGCCCCGAGCAAGAATCCTGGCTACATCAAGCTCTGTAAGATCCCAGCAGCCCAGAACATCTCCAAGACGATCGCCATCTGACAGAATCGCATCTATCTCATGGCTGACAACCCCATGCTGAACCTCAGGATGAAAGTTTCACCCGGGGAAGCGACAGCCTCATCAAGGGTAAGAAATGAGCCTGGTCACCCAGAACTCTGCCCCAGAGAGGAAGTGGCTGTTTCTTCTCTGGATCTTAAGGAGCAGCTAGGGCTCGGGCACCCTGCTCCAGGAGGTGGTCCCTCTGCTCCTGTAGCCTGGAGCCTGTGGAAGACAGACCTTCAGGGACGACTTCCTCCTCCTGCGTCGGCCAAGGGTTTGGGACCGTGTGATTTCTCAGTGATTTCCTACAGTGTTGCACCCTCCATCCAGGTGGGAGGAATGATCACCAACCTAGGAATTCTCAATAACGTTTTATTTCTTAAAAAAAAATCTTGTGTGTCTCATTTATTTCACTTAACATTATGGTGTCAAGGTTCATGATATTTATATTAAAGCACTATATTTTAAATTCTTTTAGTTGTAGCGAACAAGATGGATTTCCACTTCATACTACAATTAACTCTGAAGCAGAAGCATTTTACATATTAGTGAAGTAATAAATACATATTACTAATTTTAAAAGATAAAGAGTAAAATGTAAGCCTCCTAACAACTTTTCTCCAAGCAAGTACCCAGTTATCAATTACTATTAGTGGCATATTCTTCATCCTTTCAGATATATGTGAGTATATTATGTATGGAAAACATAATTCTCCTCTTGAGGTATTGCATTTTCTCTTGCATTGAAAGACACAATACCTGCCAGCCACAGTAGCCCATGCCTATAGTTCCAGGGAGGCTGAGGCAGGAGAATTGCTATGATTTTAAGGCCAGCCTGGCCTACATAGTGAGTTCAAAGCCAGCCTGATCTACATAGCAAGACTGTCTTTAAAGAAACCAAAACCAAACCAAACAAAAACCTAATTTCTTTCTCTTGTGTCAGAAGGTTCTTTGCCAGGATAAGCTAAAAGAGTGACAGTTGGCGTCAGTGTAATAATCCATGTTGTGAACATGCATCTCTATTTTTTTCTCATTTGGCCATCAATATGGATTTTGTCATGAAAATATTGGTGGCCTGACTACACTATGTGACCCCCATGGTCTGGCAGTGCTCTACTTCTGAACCGCACCCCCAGCCTGATATTGACTTTTACAATAATTACTTATTCTCTCTGGAGAGAAAGGCATCTAGAAACAGGGTACCCCGCACTGCTGTGGTTCTCCTAAGCTGATATTATCTCTTCCCTTGCTACTGTCATCTTTGTGGTTTACGTCTTTTTAAAAATTCATACTGGGTTGGAGACTTGCTCAGTGGAAGTGTGAGGTCCTGTGTTTGATCTGCAGCACCACCCACTCCAAAAAAGTTATACTGTGTGGGGAAAGGACTGTGACTGCTAATGGTGGGCTTATGATCCCCAACCATGCTGAGTACATGTGGTGCCGGGTGCGGGAGGCTCGTCTGAGGATGGTTACCATCAGCTGAGAGGCAGAAATGGAAAGGAATAATGAATTTCTCCTGTGGATTTGAGTTACATTCTGGGTTCCAATAAAAGGCGATTGAGCTTGGTGATTGGGGCTGCTGCAGTCCCAGAGGCTGTGGGCCCCCTGATCCCAGACTTTTGCCTCTTCTGCTTTTCTTATCATTTACCTTTTCTTATTCATCCACAGGCACCTCGTTCTCGGGACCTGTCACTACAGATAATACTAACAATACTGGGCATGGTGGTACACGTCTGTAATTCCAGCACTTGGGAGGCTGAAGCAGGAGAATTGTGAGTTTGAGGCCAGCCTGCACTACATAGTGAGACCCTGTCCAAAAAACAAAACAAAAAACAAAAACACCAGCATTGGATAGTTATCAAATAGTTCTATTTCATCATAGGCATGACCCAACAACTGTTTTGTTTTGTTTTTGAGAAGCCTAAGATTCTTGAGAAGCTTAAGAAGGTTAAGAGATTAAAACAATAAGCCATAACATCTGGTTTCAAAACTGGGGTTACCTTCTCTACTTTCTCACCAGATTACAAATTTACTATCCAACTTTCTTCCTTAACTAGTCTCCTACTGGACTAGCTTTATAACATGTATTACCATCCTGTCACCACCACCATCAGTACCACAGAGGAAAACTTCCTTTGCCAGTTGCTCCCTTTGTTAGACAGATATCAGTGTCAGGAGAAGGAGGTGATGGAAGGCACGGAGGCAGAGAGAACCAAGAGTCAAGGGCAGACTGAAGGCCTCAGGCGAGAGGGGCGATGAGAGACAGGAGAAGCTCCGAGAGCCAGGATTTGGGTTCTGTAGCCCAGCACGAGGAAAGAACACCCGCTTCATGCGGAGAAGATTCCCACCACCCCTGCCCGGGAAGAGGTGACTGATGCCGCTGTCACTGTGACTCGGCTCCCCACAAAGCGCCGCCTGAGGAAGCCCGGCGAGGACCGTGAGGAGTAGGGGGTGAAGGCCGACTGTCCTGAGCCAGACAGGGTGGACGGGCCAACTGCGGGCGACCTCCCACCCCTGGGGACAGCTCCATGGGCTCCCTCAGCGCTGAGGTCACAGGCACGGAAGCTCTGCCTCCTCGGAGATTCACAGAGGAAAAGACACTAGTATCCTTCCTGGGCTCCCGGTATGGAGGGGCAGGGACTTGCCTACACAGAACGGGGCCTCTTGGGGTGTACTGGATTACCCTAGGTGCCACGTGACCGCACGTAAATGGAAATTAAGAGACTCCCTTAGCAGGGAACCCATTCAGGCCCTACCTTTCTTAACACCTACTCCAGTTCCCAAACGTGTATTTCACTCTTCCCCCTTCTCAGTTACTTTGTGGTCTTACCCTCTCTAGAGAACGTTTGTGGTTGCCCCTTCGGCATACCCACGCCTTTTTCCCTTTTTGAGGATATCTGAAATTTGTCAGACGTAGTTTAAGTGGAGTTAATCTAACCACGAGGATTAAGAGTAGATACTAATTGATTTAACCCCCTTACACAGGCAGTTCTGTTCAATAATGATTTCTGCAAGAAATTAAACACTTTTTCCTACTGAATATGGACAATCCCGATAGCCCAACTTGCCAGTCGTGGGTATTTTAAGAACACGAGCAGTCGAGAGATGGAGGGAGGAGGGAGGGAGCGGAGGGGAGTAAAAAGAGTTAAAATGTGTTATACACTTCCCACGATGTACTGCAAACATGCAATAAAAATTTTAAAAATTAACAACAAAGAACACGAGTAGATAACCTGCCGGAGAATGGAGTCCACTTGGAGAAAGAAGGGCGAAGAGAAATTTTGAGCCTGTATAAAAGTTAAAACTTGCCTGAGATCACATCTACCTCGCACCACCTAGTGAGACAGGAGTTTCCTTCATCATTCGGGCCAATGCAAGGGAATTTGCTATCAGAGTGGCTTAACCTGATAAACTCACTAGTGTTTGCATTCGACCCTTAAACCCGGCAGACGTCTTGTCACAATTCGCACAGCCGGAACCCAACAGCCAGCTACTAATCGCGCTGTGAGTTTCCTGGGGAGGGGCCAGGGAGTCCTCCGTGAGCGCTGTGATCGCGATCCTGGGCTCGCTGGCTTTTTCCCTGGCTTGGGTGAGGCCAGGGCGGTGGGTGGCTCGCCCGGAAACTGCTCGCGAGCCGGAGACAGAGTCAGGGCCACAGTGCTCAAGGGTAGTTCGCGCAAGGCTTTCCCCTAGCGAGTTTCCGTAGTGTAGTGGTTATCACGTTCGCCTCACACGCGAAAGGTCCCCGGTTCGAAACCGGGCGGAAACAAAGGATACTTTTTTCTTTCGGTTCCGTGAGAATGTGGTGGAAGAGTTGGCCCGAATGCAACGAGATCTGTTGAATAGACACAGGAGACGGGCGAGCGAGGACCTAGCGCCCCCTTGCGGTGCCAGTGGGTAACTGGGTCCCCCGAGTAAGGGAGACTTTTCAGGCCCGCAGGAACTTGTGCTTTTCTTTTTTCTTTTTTTTTTTCTTTTTCTTTTCTTTTTCTTTTCTTTTCTCTTCTTTTCTTTTCTTCTCTTTTCTTTTCTTTTCCTTTTCCTTTCTTTTCTTCTCTCTTTTCTTTTCTTCTCTTTTCTTCTTTCCTTCCTTTTCCTTTCTTCTCCTCTTTTCCTTTCCTTTTCTAGCCTTTCTTTTCTTTTTCCTTTCCTTTCCCTCCTTGCCTCTTTCTCTTTTTCTTAAAGCAAAGTATGACCTATTGAAAAATGCCAATCAACAGGAGATTTATAAACAATCAAATAATAAAATTAGCAGATTAATACTTTAAAAGAACTGTTATAAATATATTTCACATGTTTAAGGAGGTATAAAAAGGCATGGACATAATAAGACATAAGGGAAAATTTTTTAAAAGATACAAATGAAATGTATTGGCTCGGGTTCTCTAGAGAAACATAATGGATAAGAAATATGTATAATTATGCAACAAGATGTCCCTTCAGTCCTGTGGCAGAATTGAATTATATTATGACACTCAACCGGAATCTGCTGAAAACTGGAGAATTGCTCCATGTGGAAAACTCCTATCTTTGGTGTCATCTGTGTGTGAAGAGAGAAAACAGAATTTTCCTTCAGTATGTTGATGTGATAAATGCTAAAGAGAAACAAAGACTGCCGCAGGATATGAAATATGTCTCTTTCTCTGTCCCCTGTGGTATGTGTGACTAAAATTTTAAACAGAATGACCAAAGGACCCCACAACCCGCCCCTGAGAAAGTGACTTTTGAGTTAAGACTTGAAGAAAGTGAGGAAACTAGCCACATAGGGAGATATCTAGCAGGCAAACTTCCAGGATGAGGGGCTGCAAGTGCAAAGGTCCTGTAGCAGGACAAGCTGTTGAATTCCAGAAGTAGCAAAATGCTACTTTAACTGGATCAGAGCCATCTAGGTGGAGGTAAAGTGCCTGAGAGGACGTAGTAAGGATTTTGGCTTTCGCTTTCCATAAGATAGGAACCTGGAAAATGCACTTTCCTGCAATGTACAACAGGCAAAGGCAGGGCAGTTAATGCATAGGAAAGCAAAACCCCCAATAACCAGATCGTGTGGTTTCACTAGGTCTTCCTGTTGATACAGTAGAGGAAAACTACAGTGAATAGAGCAGGGAAGGAATAACTATAGCTCCCCTGGCAGTCCCACTTCTTCTGTAGCCCCGAGTGGTTAATTCCTTTCCTTCACTCTCGTCTCAGACCAACCACCCTAGTATTCCCAGAGTGCCCATTCTACTAGCTCCTTTCTAAGCAAAAACTGGTAATTTGGGGCAACTGGGAGGAAGAGGACAGGGCAAATACCTCAGGGCTCCATGGACCTTGAAAAAAATTCATTCTGCTGGTCAGAATATTTCAGGACTTATGGCGAATACCAAGAAATAGAGTGATGGGCCTGCACCACCCAGTTGGGCCAGGACCTTCCAATGTTTATGAGAGGAAACAAGGCCACAGTTTCCCATGGATGTTGCAAGTTTCAGTAAACACAGTAAAATGAAATGCATAGGAGGCTACTGTTTTGGACTAAGCTCCTATACTAGAATCAACAGACCAAGTCAAAATGGAGTCACTCATGCTAAAGTCCCATGTCACCAAACCAAAATTAACTTGTTTACCTGACCTAAAAAGTCAAGAGAGAAATAATAGCTAACTCTCCAAACCGGCCACTTTCAGGCAGCATGATAAAGAAATCCTCTCAGCTTTAACCCTTATACCAAACATAACTTTGAAAGGACCAGTCTGGTTTTTGTTCTATGTTTTTGTAGTCAGATTTTATTGGTACATTTAGATACATAGTGATCACATTCATCATAGATAATTTGTATCTTCAGTCTTTTTCTAAGAAGCCAAGCTCCTCTGCCCAGCTCATCTGAGTGCCTTTTCTAAGAAACTGGATGAAATACTCCTTTATTCATGAATCACAAATAAGAGCCAGTTAGATCATTTAACTACATTTGTTGAAGTTTTTTCTTTTGACAGCTGCCTCTGAACTTAGCTTTTCCTGTGGTCTCATCCTGTTCTCTTTCAGCTGCCACATGGAGCCTACACAGAGGCTGCTGTTGTAGCGGAAGATGCCCCACCTGCCAGTATACTTCAGTTTGTTAGTTGCCCAGGTAATAGTTCCTGTACCAGTTCTGGTTGCTCCTGTCTCTTAGAAACAGCTGGTCACTGTGATGCATAGCTGGTTACTATGATGCATTATTGTAACTGACAAATTACTATCCCCAGTTGACAAACCGTTCTGTTTCTGTACTTCCTGCTTGCTTATCTCATATAAGCCCTAGATCACCAGAGATCAGGGTCTGATATTTTGGGAGTGATCCCGATCAGTGCCCATCGATGTGAATAAATCTACCTCCAAATCCTGGGTGTCATTTTGCTGTTTCTGCTTGCTGTTGCACTGTCACTACAGGTCCCAGGAAAGTACAGTTAGAGTAGAATCAATGAGGTTTTCTGCAGAAACAAGAAAGTGGCTGGATCACAAAGACTTTGGGCCTGAAAGGAACAGTTTTGGGGAGGCCCCCGGGATATGCAAGTGGTAGAAAAGTACTGTAGTCTTGGCTTCCACAGAAGCCATTCTCTGAATCAATAACTCTTCCTAGGTTTAGGCACTTCGGGCAAAGGCTATGCACGCTGCTGGAGACACCAGCTTCATTCAGGAGGGTGAGTTAGGTGCCTCAGGTATCACTGTCCTGCTGCGAGAACAAGACTGGAAAAATTTCCCTTGTTCAGAAACAGCCAAATTGTGGCAAAGGCCAAACATCCTTATTCAATTCCCATAGTTTGGCCGCCTGACTATATTGGCAAAAAGCTAGAAGTACTTTAAAACCCAGGCATAAGGAGTTTTGAAGAGAGTATCTTGTTCTTAGACTTGTTCAAGGCCTCCAAGATATAGTGTTAATGGAAAAGACGAGAGTGCAGAGATGTGTGTGTAGTATATGGTACCTGAGAAGGAAAAACTGGAGGAAATATACTCATGCACATGTTAATACCATGTACAAATATATGCAGAGATGACCTATGAAAGTCACACAAGAAACTGCTATCTGTGGCTACTTATGGAAAAAGGAATGGGGAACTCAGAGTGGCTAGCGATGGAAAAGGACTTCCCCTTTGTATACAGTAGGTCCCCAGTCCCACCCACCCTCCTTGTGCCAGGTTTCATTTTCCAGGGCTTGGGTTACCTGAAGTCAACCTCAGCCTGAAAGTATTAAGGGGAAAATTCTAGAAATAAACAGCTCATAAGTTTTAATCACTCTTATTACAATTTAGTGTTATAATTGTCCTATGTGATTACTGTTGCTAATCTCTTACTTTGCCTAAGTTATAAACTAAAATTTATTGTAACTATAGGAAAAACGTAGCACGGTTGACCCTGTGTATCCGGGTTCTTTTTGTTGTTGTTTAAGACAGGGTCTCTTTCTGGCTTTCTGGGTTTTGAACATACAGAATCTAGCAACTCTAGATTGAAATATTTGGGAAAAAAGTAACATCTGTACTGAACATGTCCAGACTTTTCCGTTATTTCCTGAACAATACAGTTATCAATTATTTACTTAGCCGTTACATTGTTCTCAGTATTATTAACTGAGCGATGATAGTATAAGTACAGGAAGAGCGTAGGTTGTATGCAAATGCTGTGCCATTCTACATAAGGGACTTCAGCGCCCCAGATCCTGGGGTCCACAGGAATCAATCATCCTCCTCCAGGGCAGTCTACATATATAGGGCTCAGTGCTTTCCTGTTTCAACATCCACTGGGGACTTTGAAACCTTTGGATAAAGACAGACTATCATACACTTTAATGTTTAAACTTCTTTTTATTAAGTTCACTTATTACCCATTCAAAAATATATACTTGCCAAGCGTGGTGGCGCATGCCTGTAATCCCAGCGCTCGGGAGGCTGAGGCAGGAGGATTACTGCGAGTTTGAGACCAGCCTGGGCTACAAAGTGAGCGCAAGGCCAGCCTGAAATGCAGAGCGAGGCTCTCTCTCTCTCTTTCTCTGTCTCTCTGTCTCTGTCTCTGTCTCTCTCTCTATATATATATATATGCAATGTTTTTAAGATGAAAAAAATAGCACTGAGGCCAAATAAAAACGTGGGACGGACATGTGGCCTAAACAAAAATATCAGCGCAATGGGCCAAACGAGTGGGCAGACGGCTTCAAGATCTATGAGAAAAGAAGTCTCATTAGGTAAAGACAAGATTATGAGAGCGATTTCAAATTTTTCATTACAAAGACAGAAAATATGGGCACAGTAATGATGAGAGAAACCGCGCATTTCCCTCACGTCTGTCACACAATTTCCTCTCCCCGCTCCTCAGCACTTTGGCGCCACAGCTAACCGCCACTCCCCGCTTCCTTCCCAGGCCGCGGTCTGCAGGGCTCACATCCAAGCCCCTGGTGACCCCTGACGTGGGCACCGACCCTGCACCTAGGCCAACTTCGCCTGCTTAGCCGTAAACCCGAAGTGGGGAACCGGGTGGACTGCGACCTGGAAAAAAAGACCTAGGCTGTCTCTCAAAAACCAGCAGGCGCGCCGGCCCCGCCCCTCCGCGCCGGCCCCGCCCCTCCGCGCCGGCCCCGCCCCTCCCCGCAGAGAGCCGGGTCCCACAGGAGTCCGTGGTGAGAGAGGCTGAGTCAGAACCGGAAGGAAGGCGGGCGGGCTGATCTCATTTCCCGACCAGCGGCCCGGGAAGACCGTGCCGGCCACCGCGCCGGAGGGCGGGCAGGGTGTGGCGCGAGCCAGTAAGGGCAGGTCCGGGCCGTGGTCCCCCAGCTCCGGAGACCCAGCCCGCGCTGCCCGGAGGGAGCGGCGGTCCGGACCTGCACCCTGCGCACGCGTTCACTCCGTCTACACCCTGATCCCGTCTTCTCCCAGTTACAGATGTGTCATTTATAAACGTCCTGTGAACATAACCAGCCAGGGAAATTCTGACTTCAATGGCTAAGCAGTTCTCTTTAATTAAGTAGCTTTCCAGGTCTTTAATTTGCTAATAACCGCTTTCTAATCATGATTAACGTTTTACACTTGCCTTGTCTCAGACTAATTCACAGTGCCATTTAGTCCTTGTAATAATCTGATGAAATAACCATTATCGTGAAAATGCTACAGGTAAAGAAATAAAGTTGTAAAGAAACATGCCCGAGATCCCATTCCATTCATTAAGTAACGCAGCTAGATCTAAAGCTGGTCATTTACACGAATGGTCCACACCCCCGTTTTCACATTAGGGCCTCCCTTGAAACCAGGGCTACACACAATACACTGTCCTGCAGTACTTAGAGCGGTTGGCTGTGAGGTTCAAGCCGAATAAGAGATCATGAGCCTCAGGCCACCATGGGAGAGGTGGATTTTACCTGGCATCTGCTACAACATGAGGCAGTAAGGAAACTGTTGGAGGTGGGGCTTAGGATGTCAGCAGTACTTCCTCCAGCTTTTCACAAACTGCAGTTCTCTTCTACATCCTGGGCAGCACTCTCCCAAATATTGCAGTGCTGGAAAGAGTGTCAATCTCACGGTTTTTGTTTTTATTTTTGTTTTGTGATAGGGTATAACTGTGTTGCCCAGGCTACCCTGGAACTTTTCCAGAGACCCTCCTGCCTCAGCCTCTGGAGTAGATCCTATAGGCAGATGCTGCTGCACTTGGCTTTGACATCACATTTAAGAAAAGCATGTGGTGTGGGATACCTTGTTACAATCCTCATGAAAATACAACCTGCCACAGGGCAGAGGAACCACGAAAGACCAGGCCTTTACCTACAGGGACTAAATAACTTCTAAACCCTGTATCTTGGTTTTAGTTATGAAGGAGTCAGCCTGCCACGATCCTATGCTGATCAGAAGCCACCTAAAGCCTCTTCCATCCCGCTATGCTTTCACACCTGTGGAAGATGTGTAATCAAGGGTTAATAAGGCCCAGTAACCACAGCCACACCCCATAACGCCCCTCATTCTTCAGCCCTGCTCTTGGCAGGCAATCACCACGCTCTGTACTTTCTCAAGCCGTGTCCCTGGCAGGGAGCCACAACTCCTTTTCACTGAACTCTTTCCCTCAAAAGTCTCATTTTGAACTTTTCCTTTCACCGCCCCCCCCCCTTCAGGCTCATGACCCTATAGAAGACCTCATAGCCTGTATGAGATTCACTGGGCTGCTCTAGTTGCCAGGGGGGTCCCTAACAAACCTGTCCTGACTGATGAGCTCGTACTTTTGTCTTTCATTTGTTTATTTGTTTTTTTTTTTTTTTTTGGTTTTTCTCCGGTACCGGGAACCGAACTCACGACCTTGCGCTTGCCAGGCAGGCGCTTTTGCCCCTGAGCTAAATCCCCAGCCCCTATTTGTTTTGTTTTGAGATGGGGTCTTGTTATGTAGCTTGGGCTGACCTGGCAATCCTGCCCCAGCCTCCCAAGCTCAGATTACCGGAATGCAATCACTCTCTGCTCACCCTCCTTGAACTGAGTAAGCCTATGACTAGGCTGGAAATGATATAAAGCAAAAGAAAAGGTGACACATCTTCTACTTTGTTCTCTCAGAGTTCAGCCATCCTGAATGTGAGGGAGCAGGGACCTCATGGAGAAGCCACATGTTGGTGTCCTGCTGCCACCCCTTGCTGAGATCCCACAGGCCACCATGGCTTCCAGACCTGTGACTCTGGCTCCCGATGACTCCAGCCCACAACTGTCAGGTCACCTCCCACTTCCAGGTCTTCCCAGGTGAAGTCCCAGGGATTTGGGAGCCTCTGTTGCCCCACTATGCCTTTTCCAAATTCTTGATCCACAGACTCTCTGAGTGTAAGAAACTAGTTTTATTGTAAAGGCAAGCAGAAACACGGAAATGACACCCAGATTTGGAGGCAGCGTTTTTTACATCGATGAGCACTGATCAGGGACAGTCCCAGCATCTCAGGCCCTGATCTCTGGTGGTCTAGGGCTTCTATGAGATAAGCGAGCAGGAAGTACAGAGGCAGAACAGCTTGTCAATTGGGGATTGGTTTATACAATGCGCATCATAGTGACCAGCTACACATCACAGTGACTGGTTGTTTCTAAGAGACAGAAGTAACAGGAACTGGTACAGGAACTATTGCCCGGGCAACTAACAAACTGAAGTATACTGGCTGGGGGGGGGGGTGTCATTTTCTGTTACAGTGCAGCCACTTAAAATTTTAGTGGCTTGAAATAATAATTTATGTTTCATGGTTCTCTTGGCCGGGCGGGACCCAGTCAGGGCTGTTGTGATGGGAGCCTGACTGAGCCTGAACCATTCAAGATAGGTTTAGCCCCTCTTCAGGATCCTTTGTCTGTGCTAAAGTAATAGACTTCTTACATGGTAACTTGGGAGAGCGGTGCTCTATTCAGTGAAGGCAGAAGCTATGAATTTGTGAAAACTTTGCCCTTAAAGTTGCATAGTAGCACCTTCTCCTTATTGTCTTGGCTAAAACAGGTCACAGGGCCAAGCCAGATTCAAATGGACAACAGAACTTCTCCCTCCCCTCCCCTCTCCTTTCTCTTACTGGGGCTTGAAACCCAGGTCCTTTGTGGTAAACTACACCCCCAGCCCTTTTTTAATTTTTTATTTTGAGACAGGGTCTCATTAAGTTGCTAAATTTCCCAGACTGTGTTCAAATGTACAATCCTCCTGCCTCAGCCTCCCAGGGTGCTGGGATTAGTCTACCTCTTGAAGGGTAACTGTGCAGGGATGGGAGATATTGCTCTGGTCAGCTTGAGAAACAATCACCACTGCTACTTAAATAAGAAAAAATTATGATATCTTTACCTGGACAGTTAAAAAATTCCCCACTTCTCCTATTGTAAACTAGAGACCTAAGAACAAGGTTAGATCAGTTCTGGAATATGCCTCTTCTGCCCCCTACATATCTTAATATAATTAGTAATTTGTGAGCCATTTCAGCTCAAAATACTGGTTTGCACTAGAGAGTCTTAAAATCGGAGAAAATTTTTGGATTAGGATGGGAAATAGGAAGATTAATTTTGGTTTTGTGTGGTAGATGAACTAATGGGCAACTTGTAACACCCAGCTGAACTGAATCAGCCTGGTGCTGGGTGTGGAGAGCTCACCTGAAGATTGTTGCCAACAACATGAAAGGAGAACTGGAGGGGACGATGGTGTGCTGTTGATTCTCCTGGAGGAGCTTGTCCTGCTGGCTTTCCTGATATGAACTCAGCTGTTCTCATCCTCAGAGGAGCTCAGGTCCTCACTGTTGCTGAGGATGGCTGCAGTTCTCTTCAAGGGAGCTCTGGTCCTTACCTTGAGCGTCGCTTCCTGGCTCCAGTGCAGATCCCTCAGCCTGCTAGCACAGATCCTTCATCCTGCTGGCACAGACTTTCTAGCTTCCACCATTGACCTTTGGCCTTCCCAGTACAGATCTGTGAAATAGACTTGCATGAAACATTGTCGTGGACTCTAGGCCTCCAGCTGGCCTCATGGAGGACAGTATCATGGGCTCTAGGTCTTCAGCTGGACTCATGTAGGACATTGCTGTGGGATCCAGGGCCTCAGTTGGAGTCTTTGGGTCTCTAGTTTGTGGACAGATCTCCTGTACTCTTTTGCATTTGACTCTTTGGGTGAATATTATAAAATAATCCTATAAACTACATGTCCCCTATTAAATCTTTCCCTTGTAAACCCTGACTACAAGATTTTGCTACTAAATCTTTTGTACTCATCTCTATCATCTGAGTGCTCAGTATGACTTAAACACCCCAAGGAGGGTCAAATGATCATTGAGACCTTTAAACACTACTTCTTTGCTCTCCATTTCCTCTGTTCCTACTCCAATCCAATCTATAGTATCCCTCTCCTAAGCAACTGCAGAGGACTTCTGATCAGTCTCTGTGCCTGCACAGCTGTCCTTCTAATCCGCCTGGCCATATCTTGATAAATTCCTGGCCTTAAGAATGTACCTTTCAATCCCGGTACCGGAGAAAAACCAAAAAAAAAAAAAAAAAAAAAAAAAAAAAAAAGAATGTACCTTTCAAGCATGAAGTTGTGAGTTTGATTTCTGGTACAAAATAAAATACTATATTAAGAGTGTACCTTAAGCCGGGTGTGGTGGGGCACACCTGTAATCCCAGCACTTGGGAGGCTGAGACAGGAGAATTGTTGCAAGTTCAAGGCCAGCCTGGGCTACAAAGTGAGTTCAAGGCTGGCCTGAACTGCATAGCGAGACCTTGTCTCAAAAAGACCAAAAAAAAAAAAAAAAAAAGAGTGTACCTTAAATACAAAAGATGGATGGCTCCATAACTTTTTTATTAGTGATTTCCCTACAATGTTTTTAGATGCTAAAAGTTGGAAGGGGGCTGAAGATGTAGCTTAGTGGTACAGTGATTGCCTAGGTTTCATTTCTAACAGAAAGAAAGATGGGAACTTGGGGACCAACATTTTCACTTTAAGAAAGATGAAATAGTCTCGTAGAAGGTAAGCAGGTTGCCCAAAGGCAGAATGGTTAATGCGTGACACAGATGCACATGACTTCTTAATCTGATGATCTTTTCACTCATCACGTTACTTTTAAAGTAAAGAGGGGACGCACATTATAATAATAACATTCTCATAACCCATATTTATACTTTCCAATACCTTTACTTCTTTAAAATCTGATTTTACCCTTATAGCAACCTTGGGAAGTAGGCAGGAGAGATGTTATTATCCTCTATTTGTAGAATGAAATGGTAAAAGTCTTGGTGACTTTTCCAGGCCCACAGAATAAAGTTCCTTGGGCCACTGTAGGTTTTACATGTCTTTTTTGTGATATTGGGGATTGAATCTGGAGTCTTTACACTGACCTACATCCCCGGCCCTTTAAAAAAAAAAAAGCCAGACGTGGTGGTGCACGCCTGTAATCCCAGCACTCTGGAGGCTGAAGCATGAGTTTCACAAAATTTAGGCCAAATTCTTTAAGATACTCCATAAAAAATAAATCCAATGACTAAATGAGTCAAAGCAATGATGTGTATTAATTATATCCCTCCCTCAGTCTTAAAGAGCCTCAGTATACATTAGGAAATTAAATATCTGAGAATTCCCACAGGAAAGAAACCTGTTTCTCTTTGTTTCCCCAATCAGATTAAATGAGGACTAAAGATTTCAGATTTCAGGATGTGGGCTTTCAAGAGCAGGCTATTTTGGTGGTTTGCCAGAATACCTGGGTTGAAAACTGGTTCCACAACTTACTAGCTGTGTGCTCTTGGGGAAATTCTTTCACTTTTATATGCTTCAGTTTTCTTATTTGTAAAAATGTACTAATAATCCCATCTTACATGAGGTTGTCATAAAAATAAATTAAAGTACTTTGGCTACATTATAATCACTCAGTGATGATGTGAGTGTAATAACTGATCTAGACTTTTTAGAAAATTCCTGACCACAGTGTGCCTGGTTTCTGACAAAAGGATAAAGAGTGAGTGAGATTTGAGTCACGTAAGGCAGAGAACCAAGTGATCTGCGCGTGTAAAGAAGAGGGAGACAGAAGCTCAGAGAGCCATGTTGCCCCTTGCAACTGTTAAAATGAGAAACCATCTCAGTCTGATATCAGCCCCTGGCACCCCGTTACGCTGCTTCTTAGCAGTCCTCAGGAACGGTCCCCTCCCTCCCCCAGTATTTTAATGGTGGCAGAGTACACATAAAATTACTGTTTTAACCATTCCTGAGTACACAGTTCAGGCGCACAAAGTGCATTCAAACTGTTTTACAGTCATTATCACCATCCATGTCCAGGCCTCTTTTCATCTTATAAAACTAAAACTCGGTACCCATTAAGCACACCCCCCTGCCCCAGCCCTTGGCAACCACCATTTCGCTTTCTGTCACTACAAACTGGACAGCTGTGGAGTACGTCTGAATAGAATCATGCAGTCTTTGTCCTTTCTAACTGGTTTATTTCACTTTGTATATAGTCTTCAGCTTTCACTTATACTGTAGCTTATGTCAGAATTTCTTTCTTTCCTTCCGTGTGTGTGTATGTGCGCGCAGGGGATTGAATCCAGGACCTTGTACACGGTAAACACACACTCACTACTGAAACATTTCCTGTCTTTCCTTTTTGTTGTTGTTTTTGTTTTGTTTTTTGAGACAGGGTCTCACTGTGTAGTCCAGGCTGGCCTTAAACTCACTGTGTAGTCCTGGCTGTCCTCAAACTCACAAGGATCCTCTTGTCTCAGCCTCCCAAATGCTGGGAATACAGGCGTGTGCCACCATGCCCAGTTTCCTTCCTTTTTGAGGTTGAGTAACATGCCACTGTAAGAAGGTATAAAGATCCTGTTGCTTTTTGCTACTGTAGGAGGTAGGGCCTGGCGGGGGTCCTTAGCAACCAACGAATTTGGGGAAAGAGCTGTCTTTTGCCCTCACCTATCTCCTTTGTTAATTGACTCCCGGAGACACATTTACATTATGCACCTCAGAAGGTTAGCAGATCTCAGTAGCCCAGTTTTTTTCCCTACATAATTTCAATGTGTCTGAAAATTCACCTCTTAAAGAGAAGTGAAGGCAAGACAAAGAAAGATGTGGGAGTTGGCAGAAATAATTATTCAAATGAGTACATCATTCTCAAGCTACATACACGTTAAAGTAAATTAAAATGGAGAGTAGGCCTGAAGAATCCCTGAGCAAACAAAAGCACTGAGGCCTTGTAGATGACCTCAGCCTGCCTCCTTTGCAAACATAGGCAACACTTAACTCGAGTTATTTCCTGTAAATATTTTCAGCAAATAAAAACAGAACTTGGGGGCTGGGGATTTAGCTCAGCGGCAAAAGCTCCTGCCTGGCAAGCGCAAGGTCGTGAGTTCGGTTCCTGGTACCGGAGAAAAACAAAAACAAAAACAAACAAACAAACAAAAAAACAGAACTTGACTTCAACCAAGCAGAAGTAGCCAAAAACTTATGTAACTATGGACTGTCCTATGAAATTGACTAAGGGACTGTATAACAAAAACCAATCAAATACTTTCTTTGATTTACCTTTGTGTTCAATAAAAGCCTCCCTCCTGCACTCTTGCATTGGAGCTCTAGGACCGATTCTGGTTTGGAGTTGTTCAAGTCATGAATTTTGTTTGCTTTAGGGTTTGTTTTTTGAGACAGGGTCTGGCTATATAGTTCAGGTGGCCTTTGAACTCAGTATGTAGCCCAGGCAATGTCGGGAGCAACTGAGCTGGAGATTATTCACAGGTGCAGAGCTAAGAGCGCTGAGCGCCTGGAGGAACCCCCTGACGGCACAGAGCACCCTGAGGGCATGGAGGTGTTCCAGCCCCAAAACCTCAGGGTGTGAGTGGCGAGCTAGTTATGCAAAGGGGTGTCATGTGACACCAACCTGCCAAATGTATAAATAAAAAGGTACTGTGGAGACTGAGCAGTTCCTTTTCTCTCACCCAAAGAGAGGGCTCCACCCGACCTCAGCTTTCTGTATATTGTCTCATCTTTATTTCTCCATCCTCTTGCCGTCTTTCCCGTGGGAACTTTGAGAGCTGCGCTGGATGCCGCAACACTGGCCTTGAACTCCCAGCGATCCCCCTGCCTCAGCATCCTGAGTGCTGGAAATATATGCGTACACTCCCACACCCAGCTCTAATTCACGAATTTTGTCTGCTCAAATAAACTCTTTAAAGATTTTTTTGTGCTTTGGTTTCCTTTTTTATTTTCCCAGTACTAGGGATCGAACCAGGGCCTTTGCACTGAGCTGTATCCCCAGACCTTTTTTAATCTATTTTGAGACAGGGTCTTAGTAAATTTCCCAGATTTGGCTCAAATTTGCCAGTTCTCCTGCCTCAGTCTCCCAGAGTGCAGAATTTACAGGTGTGCACCACTGCACCCAGTTTCAGTTTATTTTTTAACATATGTAAAGAAGCAGAATCACAGAGCTGAATTAAAGAGTTAAATTTTATACAATCAGAAAATGAACTTAGGAAACTGGGCTATTTTTAGTCTTCCTTTCTTATACTTTTAGTGGAAACTGTAAAAGGAATGAATGTGAGGGACATGCTAGGGTGGCCACCAGCTAATGGCAGGACCACAGGGCAACAGGGAATGGGGAAGATGTACATTCCAAGCCAGGCGTGGTGGTGCACACCTGTAATCCCAGCACTCAGGAGGCTGAGGCAGGGGGATCATTTCAAGTTCAAGACCAGCCTGGGCTACAAAGTGAGCTCAAGGCCAACCTGAGCTGCATAGCGAGACCCTGTCTCAAAAAGAAAAAAAAAAAAAAAAGTACATTCCAAAAGTGGATTAGATGTCACTTCACTGAGTAATGAACACTGTGAGTCACACGACACCCAGGGTAATCCAGCACACCAGTGCCCTCCACCACCCCAAGGGGCCAGTTATTTGTGGGGGACAGGCCTGGTCTCTGTCCTCCATACCAGGAACTAAGGAAGCCACCAGTCTGCCAGATGGCAGAGCTTCCGTGCCTGTGACCTCAGCGCTGAGGGAGCCCATGGAGCTGTCCCCAGGGGTGGGAGGTTGCCCGCAGTTGGCCCGTCCACCCTGTCTGGCTCAGGACAGTCGGCCTTCACCCCCTACTCCTCACGGTCCTCGCCGGGCTTCCTCAGGCGGCGCTTTGTGGGGAGCCGAGTCACAGTGACAGCGGCATCAATCACCTCTTCCCGAGCAGGGGTGGTGGGAATCTTCTCCGCATGAAGCGGGTGTTCTTTCCCCGTGCTGGGCTGCAGAACCCAAATCCTGGCTCTGGAGCTTCTCCTGTCTCTCATCGCCCCTCTCGCCTGAGGCCTTCAGTCTGCCCTTGACTCTGCTCTTCTTTTTTTGCTCTTGAAATACGGTCTTGCTATATATTTCAGGCTGGTATCTCACAGCACTCCTGCCTCAGCCTCCTGAGTGCTGTGATTACAGGCATGTGCCACCACACCTGGCTCCAATTTATGCAGGAGACAAGGGCAAAAGAATTGTTGTATGTGTGTAGGGTGCCACTAGAGGGAGACTTTCAAAAAAAGAAAAGCCAGGGGCTGGGGATTTAGCTCAGCAGCACAGCGCCTGCCTGGCAAGCGCAAGGTCGTTTCGATTCCCAGTACTGGTTTCAAGTTTGATTCCCGATACCGGAAAAACAAAAACAAACAAACAAAAAAGGTTGTGAAATTTGTCGTGTTGAAAGGGAGCACAAGTATTAACTTGTTTATGCAGCATTTATTTATTTATTTATTTATAGACAGGGCCTTTCTACATAGTTCAGACTGACCTTGAATTCACAGTGTAGTCCAGGCTGACTTCAAATTGCCAATGATCCTCAGCCTCCTAAGTGCTGAGATTACAGGCGTGTACCACCATGCCTGGCTATGTAGTTTTTATATTGTACCATAGTTTTATATTGTACTTAATTTCTATCTTTTATATAAAGGTATTTACCCAAAGGAGTTAAAGTCAGCATACTTTTATATAAAGTATAAACCTTTTTGTTGTAAAAATAATTCTTTCTACATTTTAGGAAATGCTGTTTTTTGGGGGGTTTTATCTGTTTGTTTTTTGTCTTTTTAAGACAAGATCTCACTATGCAGTTCAGGCTGGCCTTGAGCTCACTTTGTAGCCCAGGCTGGCCTCAAACTCAAAATGATCCTCCTGCCTCAGCCTCCCAAGTGCTGGGATTACAGGCACGTGCCACCATGCCCAGCTAGGAAATGTTTTTAAAGCTTAATCTTGTTTTATAATCATGTAAAATACTTACATGGTCCCAAAATCAACTCTGAAAAACAAGGTACATTCAGAGAAGTTTATTTTCTAGCCCTGTCCCTTCCACCTAATTTCTTCTCTCTCTGAAGGTAATTAATTTTAATTATATAGTGCATTTTCATATAAGAAAACACTTATATCTCCCTTTTAGGCAAACAGCACACTGTTTATACATTGAAAAAAAACAGTATTTCTTGTCAATTTCTTGTCAATCACTCCCTAGTAGCATATGAAAGTATTCCTCATTGTTGATAAATTGCCCAGGCTTGGACTCACGATCCTTCTGCTTCAGCCTTCCAGTGTGCGCCTGTACTAACATACCAGACTTTCTCGTTGTGGTTTTAGATGCAAAATTCTCTACTGTGTGGAGGACCACAGCCTCTTACTAACCAAGAAACGGGTCATTTCCAGTCTGTAACTGTTACAAATAATGTGTCATTGAACGTCATGGAGTGCTTCTTTTCCTATTTTTGCCACAGTGTCTTGGAGACAGATTCCCAGAAATGGGATTGCTCAATCAAAAGGCATCTCTAATTGTGTGAGCCAAATGTCACCACATTCCCCTCCACCATGGAGATTGTATCATTTTGTATTTCTATACTCAGTCTATTAGATTACTTGCTTTCTAACAGACTGGTCAACTGAGTATGTTTTTATAAAGTTATTGATTTACATTAATCTAATGGGTAAGATATAGTATCTCCATGTTTTAATTTATACTTTAAAAATTATGAGCAATACTGAACATTTTTTAATATGGTTAATAGCAATTTGTGTTTATTTCTCTGTGAAATGTCTACATCTGTAGCCCAGTTTTCTCTGGACTTGTTAAGTCTTTTTCTTCTCTCTCTTTCTCTGTCTCGCTCTTTTGAATGAGTCTTACTTTGTCAATGGTTGGGCAAATGAGTTTAGCAGACATTTCTCAAAACAAAAAGTACAAATGGCTAATAAGTATAGGAAAAAAGTTCAATATCTTTAGTCATTAGGAAAATGCAAATCAAAACCACAGTGAGTTTCCATCTCACCCCTGTCAGAATGGCTACACAAAAAGCACTGCTGGTGGGAATGTAAATTAGTACAACCACTAGGGAAATCAGTAGGGAGCTTCCTCAAAAAACTAAAAATGAAAAAAAAAAAAAAAAAA
>NW_004955468.1:13074067-13095506 GCF_000276665.1 Chinchilla lanigera | reverse complement strand
AGGAAAATGCAAATCAAAACCACAGTGAGTTTCCATCTCACCCCTGTCAGAATGGCTACACAAAAAGCACTGCTGGTGGGAATGTAAATTAGTACGACCACTAGGGATATCCGTAGGGACCTTCCTTCAAAAACAAAAAAAAAAAAAAAAAAAAAAAAAAAAGAAAACTAAAAATGGAGCTAGCACTCAATCCATCCACAGCATTCTTTGGTATTTATCCAAAGGAGTTAAAGTCAGCACACTAAGGGATCTGCATACCTATGCTTATTGTGTCACAGGTCACAAAATAGCCATGATATAGAACCAGCCTAGGTGTTTATCAACAGATGAATGGATGATCAAAATGTAGTCTATATACACAATGGAGCATTATTCAGCTGTACAGAAGAACAAACTAGAAGGAACTGAAAATTATGTTCAGCAAAGTAAACCAGACTTAGAAAGATTAGTGGATGTTCTCCCTAATACAGTATGTGCAATCTAAAAAAGATGACATAAAACTAGGAGGGAATATGCATGGAAACCCATTATTTGGTAAAATTAATAAACACTAATAGTAAAGGAAAATGTAAAAAAGATAAATGTTTCATCTAATTTAATTATATGAGATACAAGGTGTGATTAAAATATATGGTGAATGTTAAATATTTTAAAATTATTACAGTAGAAGACACATTACCATTAATCCCTTTCAAAATACTTTTCCTCACTTTAAACATACTTATCCCGTCATTCTTGCCACTTTCTGAAGCAGTTCTAGAAGTCTTCTTTCCTGAGTGTCTTTTGTTGTGCTGTCATGGCTGAATCAATTCAAAATGTTTACCTTTCATAGCCATTTGACTTTGAGGGAAGAGCCAGAAGCTGCATGGTGCCAGATCGGGTGAACAAGGTGGGTGAGGACACTGTTATGCTTTTCTTTAACAGAAATTACCATAAACATTTTCAATCAATTCAAGGCACTTCAGCAGCCAGGAAAAAAAAAAAAACTCATGACAGAGGACTTCCAGAACTGCTTCCAAAAGTGGCAAGAACGTTGGGATAAGTGTATTCAATGAGAGGGGAAGTATTTTGAATTTATGGCAATGTGTCTTTTACTGAAATAAATTTTCAAAATGGAAACATTCACCATATATTTTGATCACACCTCATATACATGTATCAACATCACATGGTACACCATTAACATGTACAACTTTTATGTTTTTATGTATCAGTTTAAAAATAAATTTAACAATTTTTTTTTTTAAATAGGACAGTTATAATTAGGTAAGAGGAAGGGACTAGAGGGACAGGGACGTTATGGAGGGTAATGGGGTAGGAATATCACCAAAATATATACATTGGAATCTAATATTTGTGCCCCCAGCACCTGGGAAGCCACGCAGTGGGATGCGCTGGCCTTTGGACCAGCCCCTAGCCATGCAAGCACCCGGGAGGCTGGCCCCTGGCACCGGGGAAGCTGCGCACCTGCTGGTCCTCAGGCCAGCCACCGCCACGCGGTCAAGAACTATCATGGCACAGAGAAGCAATGACACAATTGGCCCACCACGTGCTGGCTGCGGAGGCCCTCCCGCGGACGTGTGTGAATCATCCCGACATGGAGAAACCCCTGGGAATACATGGCACACAACGGGTCGCTCTTGCCCCTGCCATTGAGAACCGGAAAGGTCCAGAGTCAGCAGAGGAGCAGCTGCTGAACAAGGACTTGGAGAACATGAGAATACACACTACGCCTGAAGACTCAGAGGTCTAGTTGACCGGGTCACGAGAGCTGTTCAGAATCTGGAAACCAGAAGGACCTTGTGCAATACCTGGGGAGACCCCCCTGGAAGCCATTCTTCCCCTGACAGTACAGGCTGTGGTGGAGGAGCGTGTGGAGCTCAGAGAGGCCTGCATCAAGATTCCTGCTTCCTGTGCTGATGGTTGGGGAGAGGACACTAACTGATTGTGGGGTCCCAATGTGATGGGAGGCTGGAGAGAAAAAGCTACAAAAAATGGCTTTTGCCCCAAATGGCTCACTTGAGATGTTAGTAAGAATTGCCTCCTCAGTATTCTATAGCCATGACAAAGAGGAGGCCAAGGAGAGAAAACAAAGAGACCAAGAAAAAGCAGCTGCTTTTGCTGTAGCACTAAGAGAAACAGACCCTAAGTCTGATTCTCGGGGCCCCAAGAAGAACTCGACGACTATATTCATCTGCTACAACTGTTAAAAGCCAGGCCACCTCAAGAGGAACTGCCCTAAGATGCCTGGGCCATGCCCTGAACGCAAAGGGAACCACTGGAGATCAGTCTGCCCTCTGAAGCAGAGGCCCCAGAGCTCAGACCCATCCTACCAGGTAGTCCAACAGGAATGAGGGGGTCCGGGGCATACGCTGCCTTCTCCCTCTAGCCAGACTGTCATCTCCATGGAGGAGCCCTGGGTAATCATGACTATAAAAGAAAAAGAAAACAGCCTGATGCTAGACACAGGTGCAAGTCTCTCGGTCCTTCTTTTCAATCCTGGCCTTCCTTCCAGCCGTCACACCTCAGTGAAAGGAGTCACTGGTGAGGAGGTAATACACTATTTTTCACAACCCTTAGGCTGTAACTACTTGTTAGATCTTTCTTGTGTATCTCTGTTTTCCTGAGAAACCACTTTGAAGATACCACCATGTATTACAGCAGCCATTGATATTTTCCTACTAATCTGTCCATAACTCTGTAATGTTTGTATTGTTCCTATGCTATTTTGTAAATGGATGTATGTTTATTATTATGTGTTTCCTACAGCAACCATTGAGAATATTCAATGATTATTCAGTTGGTCACTCATGTATAGCTCTATTTATTTTCTTTAGAAGCCACTTTGAAAATACCAAAGTTAAGTACAACAACTATTGATAATCTCCTACCACTTCTGTCTGTAACTCACTATTATTTGTCTATTTGTTTTCCTGAGAAACTATCTTGTAGATAACAATATGTAAAACAACGACCATTGATAATTTCCTACCACTTTGTCTGTAGTCTGGTAAGCCCCTCTATTACTATGTTATCCTTCTTTTACTCTTTAAAATAAAAAAATCTAATATTTGCAAAATTAATAGATGCTAATTTAAAAAAAAAAAAACACTGAAAAAATAGAATTCTTTTGTTACACATGAGGGCTGGAGGGAGATGTAACAGCAATCTCCATTAGAGGGAGCCTTAGTCTCAGGAAAGGAAATGAGCTTAGTTATTTACAGAGAAGTTTTATATTCGCAGCCATGCATCTCTTCCAGGCTTACTGGGTACAGCATTATGGTTTCAAATCCAATAAGGAAATCTACAACAGCTCAGGGGTATGAATAGTTCAGAATTGGCCAGTAGCTTGGTTGGATGAGATCCTGTCACCCCTAAAAAAGAGCCAAAAATCAGGTGCTTAACACTAATCCCTGCCCCCTGCCACCATCCCCCCCACCCCCCAAAATGAATAGGGTATCTTGGAGCTATGGGGAAGAAAGCTGGAGAGCTGATGGCTTCAGTGCAGGCAGTGACTCAGTAGGTCAAATTGTGTAATAGATGCCTGAGTCTTTACTGATCTGTTCTCATCATTATTCTGGTTTTAAAACTTTGCCTTGAGAACAAAAACACATTAAAAGTTGAGTTTTGGGCTAAACTTATACATTGGAAAGCACTAACTATAGTAGTTTATCTAGCAGTACAAAATTCTGAGGAATTCACACAATTTTGTTAGATAAGCTACCATAGTGGGTTTGTTTTGTTTTGTTTTGTTTTTTGGGTTTTTGGTTTGTTTTTTTTTTTTTTTTTTTTTTTTTTTTGAGACAGGGTCTCACTCTGCAGTTCAGGCTGGCCTTGAGCTCACTTTATAGCCCAGGCTTGTCTTGAACTTGCACGATCCTCCTGCCTCAGCATTACCATAGTGTTTTTAGTATCTGGGAAGTTGTTTTGGATGAAAGCAAACAACCTGGGGCACTAATCAATCTAGCAAGGCTTTGAAGTCTGCCAGAGAACTATATGGCTGAGTGGTAAAAGCTTTGCGGAAGGCAACTTGGAAATATCATTACATCCTCGACTTCACAATTTAATTTAATTTTTTTTTTTTTTTTTTTTTTTGAGACAGGGCCTCACTATGTAGTTCAGGCTGGCCTCAAATTCTCGATGATCCACCTCCCTCAGCCTCCCAAGTACTGGGATTACAGGTGTGTGCCACCATACCCAGGTTCATCATTATTGTTTTAAAGACTCCTGATTCAGAACAAGAACAGCAGAGTCTGCAGTTGCTCCCCACTTAAACTGACCAGAATTCTTTTGTTCTCTCCATTTTCTCCTATTAGTCAGACTTTCTGGGTACAACAGATTATCAGCTCAGTGGTGCTCAACTTGGGAGCAAATCATCTTGGCTGGTTTACAGAGGAATAAGAGTGATTGCAGTAAAAAAGAGGTGATTAAGGAGAAAAAAGAAAGCCTACCTACTAAATCCTTGTATCCGCTGAGCACAAACTATACTTCCTACTTTTGGAATATGTTAAATACTCCCATAACTTTATAATGGCCCCCCTTAAGGTAGACTGAGTAGGTTTTTCTCACCAGATAGTCTTAAACCAGTAATAACAATGCTAAAATTGAGCACTCACATACATTAGGCACCCTACTAGGTGTGTTGTGTATAATTAATGCTCAAAAAGATTATCATCATTTTAGATATAAGGTCCTAGATAGACTGACTTGCTCAAGTTCTCACACTTAAGGTAGAGCCAGCATTTCCCAGGCAAGTTGACTCCAGGACTTCCGTGGTGGTTGTCACTTTGGTCTGGTTGATACATGGCCTATAGATTGGAAACAAACCTGTACTTTCAAGGGGGTAATCTCAACTCACACAAAAAATTTCCTAGTGTCTAACCTTGGGCATCAGAAGTTAAGTGAGGGGAAATATGTCAAGGTGTATTTTTGGGTTGGGACCTTGACGAACTCTTCTAACTTTGGAAGAGTTAAATCTGATTCTAGTCACCTGAAATCAATCACTTCACTTGAAGACTAAAATTCAACACATTTTATGTTATGGTTTAGATCTAAAATTGCCCCAGAGTCTCATGGTGTGAAAGGTGATAGGGTCACGGAGGTGACCTAAACATGCTGTTCCTGTAGGAGGTGAGGTCTGCTTGGAGGTGGTGTGACCCAGAAGGCTGTGTTCTTGTCCCTGGCTCCTCCCTTTGCTCTCAGCTCCCTGGCCACCATACAGGGAGCAGCTTTCCTTTCATGTGGTTCTGCAGTGCCACTTCTGTCTTGGAGCCAGCCAGCCATGGGCTGAAAACACTGAAACTGTGAGCCAAAATAGACCTCTTTAAGTTACAGGTGTCCTAGGGACGGGGATGTAGCTCAGTGGCACAAGCCTGGCAAGCGCAAGGTCCTGAGCTCGATCCCTGGTACAACAAAAATAAATAAATAAATAAACAAACAAGTTACAGGTGTCAGCCACAGGAAAGTGACTAATACATTTGATTAGGTTAAAGCCAGGTGTGGTGACACACACCTGTCATCCCAGCACTCTCCTGGTCTCAACTATTTCTTTGGACAACTTTATTTTTTGTGGTTGTGGGGAGTCTTCATGTTGAGCTATATCCCCAATCTCTCTGTCCTTCCTTCCTTCATCCTTTTTTTTTCTTCTCCTTTCTCCCCTCCATTCCTCTTTTTCCTCCTAATCTTGAGATAGAGTCACACTAAATTGTCCAAGCTGGGCTTAAACTTGTGGTCCTCTGGCCTCCCAGAGAGGTGGGATTATAGAGGGCGCCACTAGCCCAGCTACTGTGGAGAAAGATATTGTATAGTTTACTTTTCAATGTATTATCTATATAGGACTTTGAGCCTGACCAAGCCATATGATTGTTTCTGGAGGAAGTCTAGCAAAAGCATTAGTGTAAAAGGAAATGAAAGCAGGACCTTCCACTGGGACAACACTAGATGTGTTGCTGAGATATGTCCGAAGGAATGATGACATGATGGCTCGCTAAGTCAAACTTCAGTTCCTGTGATAATTAAGCTGTATTGCCCTCACTTATCCTGTTAATGATTCCTCCAATTTCCCCTGTCCCTGCTTTTTGTAAGAATCCTAATAAAAGCCTAAGAAAATTGTAATCAAGGCTTTAGTTCTAGAGGCTGTAGCCCCGCTGATCCCATAACTTTGTCTCTCGTTTTTCTTTTCATCTGCTGCACCTCGTTCTTGGGACCTGTCACCCCACACAGAAACCAACTTTTTACTGACAAGCTACAGCCTTATTTCTTAGTGTTTTCATTTTGACACCTTACAATAATACAATTAAAAAAGCAGTTCCATTCGCTCATTAATTCTCCTAACAACTCTGTAGACAGGCATTATAATATCAATTTAGATGAATTGCAGACAGGTTGCCTAGTCCTACTGATGTTAGGCTAGTGTCCTGGCACATCCACGTGACTCTCCAAACTCGCTGCTTTCACTGTTTCTCTCACCAGCCCCGCCCCATCTCCCTGTGCCATGTCCTCATTCCACCTTAGCAGCCAACACTAAGCACCTGTGTTCCTAGGCTCTGTGATTCTGGAGAGTGGTGGAGCAAGGACAGGATATATTTTTCCTTCTGGGAAGAAATGTGAATCAGCCACTTTTTAGACATTGTTCCTGTTACTGTGAGAAAATAAAATACTGGGACCTATAAACAGTATCTTACAGTTATATCAGCTTTCTGATCTCTGAAGCACAATACTCAACACCTAAACTTAAATGAGAGGATTTATTTAGCTCACGTTTTGGGGGATTCAGCCCATAGGCAACTGGCTTCAGGCAGGAACATCATGGCAGAAGAGCATGGCAGAGCTCAGCTCGTAACAGCCCTAAAGCAGAGCAAAGGAACAGAGCTGGAGAGGAAGGGGTGAGGGACAAGACCTAGATGACATCCCCATGCCATGCCTCCATGACCCACCCAGAAGTGTGTACTACCAGTTCCCCTTAAGGGTGGGTCCCAAAGCCAATCAAATTGACACCTTCCCCTAAGTGTCACAGCAGTGTTATACTGCTATTCTATGACACTGTCTAGATACTTTATTCACTTTCTCTCACTTACCCTGTAAAATCAGGCTCTTTATTTCCACAATACAACTGAGGCAGATCATACTTACTTAAGTGAAATCAGTTGCTTAAGGCCATGTAGCTCCTATGTCCTCATGTTGAATGAACAAGTCCAATTTCTAGCTCTCCAGTCTGTGGTTCATTAGGACACACTGCCCAATGAAGCTAGCCCTTGGGGTTCTATGGTTAAAGTGGTTAAAGACGCTGGTCAAGGACAACTTTCAAGTTTGAAGCAAAACTAAGCTATGCTAGAAAAAAAGACTGCTACTTCGCTAACTTTCTCATGTTTACTCAATCCCTCACATCTCTAAAATGAAAAGAAGCCTGAGTTTCTGAGAAAGGATGGAAGCAATGTGAGCCTAGGAAGAAACAGAAAGCCAACTCCTGCTGATTGGGAGGTAGTCCCAGAAGGTCCGCCTTCCGCTGTTGCCTGGCAACGAACGTAAACAGCACAGGATCATGGCCTCTAACTACAGTGCCAACCAGGTAAGTTCTTTCTTCTCTTCTTTAACATATTCCTTAAACATTTAATCTTGCCTTCTAGATTCTGTTTTTGAACTGACACCTCCCATCGGATTATGATCACTGGAGAGACATTAAGGGTGCTGGGAAACTAAAGTTGGGAGGCCCCTGAAAAAAGCAAAAGGCATCTATGGGTTAAATGTGTAGGTAGCAAACCAGAGGTCAGCAATCCTTTTCTGTACCAGGCCAGAGAATAAGCATTTTATGCTTTGCAGGTCAAATAGCGAAGTCAAAGATATGCTGTAGAACTTACATGAGAGAAAATATTTTTCCATGAAACTCTGTCAAAATTCTAAAATATAATTACTGAGTACAACTTTTTTTGTAATACTAATGAAAAAAAGCAGAATTCTTTAAGGTGAGAAGCTATTTTGATTAACTGGAATTCAAAGTTAGTGTACCCTTTTATCAAAAAAATTTTATGACACTGTCACTATATAATAATCTAGGATGGCCCTGAACTTGCTATGTAGTCCAGACTGGCTTCAAACTCACATCCTTCTGTCTCAAGTGCTGAGACTATCGGCATGCGCCATCATGCCCAGTTCAATATATTTAACACAATAAATGCAAAACATTTCAACATTCAATCAGTAATTTTGACATGATAATCTTTTACACTTGATTTTTTAGTTCTAAGTCTTAAAAATCCAGTGTATTTTATATCTGCCAAGCCCCTCGATTTGGGCTAGGCACATTTCAAGTGCTCAACAGCTGTATGTGGCTGCCGACTGCTTGTGAGACAGCATACATCTGAACCAGATTATACCCCTGGTATAGTAAGTTAGCATGTACATGTTTCAGGCCCTCGGTTTTCAAATCTAAGGAACCGTATCCCATCACTCCCCGAGCTGGGGCCTTTGGGCCTCACAGGGCTTATCTTTCTCTCCACAGTACGAAAAAGCTTTCTCACCCAAGTATCTGCAGAATTGGTCTCTTGCCAAGCCGACAAAAGAGGTATTCTAAGTTCAGCACCCCTACAAGGCCAGTTTATGGTTCTTTACATCACATTCTCTGTAATTCCCTGCACCTAACTCCTTTTAGCTTTCTCTAAGTGTCCATCTTCTCCTTCCCCTTCATCCAAGCCCCTCAGATATTTCCTCCCTCTGTTGTTGCTGTTGTCTTCCCCCTTCCACTCACGAGCACACATTTCCCCTCCCTCCACCCCAGAGCATCTCTTCCCATGAAGGCTACACTCAGATTATCGCCAATGATCGTGGTCATCTGTTGCCTTCTGTGCCCCGCTCCAAGGTAAGATATGTCTCCAGTCCTATCAACAAAGGTAAAGAACTGAGGACTAACCTAGAAAATTAAAATTCAATCTAATTCACATGGAAAGGTAAGTGCTCCAGGCTTCAACCAGTTTATCCAACAGGGCAGAGTTGTGTTTAGCACGCACAGGCCCTTAAATGGATGAACGATTGAAAAAATGAGTGTTTTCAGGTGACGATACCTCCACGGTGGGGGACTCTTTTGCCACAATTGGCCTTAAGATGTAGAAGTTAAACTGGCTGAGGGAAAGGGATAAAAAATTAGGCTAACCTAAATGACAGAGAGGAGAAAGTGGGGGAAACTATGCTTTTAGCTCGTTTCATTACATGTATTCCCTAAGGTTTAAGAATGGGAGTGAAGAGCAGGAGAGCTCCTGCCAACGGGACAGTTACTGCAGTGAGAAGCTCCTCTGAGAAATCCCTTTTCCTTTCAGGCAAGTCCCTGGGGTTCCTTTGTGGGCACCTGGCAAATGCCTCTGAAGATACCCCCTGCTCGGGTGACCTTGACTGCCCGGTCAAATGCTGGTGCTGCCTCACTCACCAAATGGATACAGAAAAATCCTGATTTACTCAAGGCTTGTAATGGGCTGCGCCCGGAAGTCTTAGGCAAGGTATCTATTCTCATTTAACCCCAAACCCTATTGTCCCCATTTCCTTTCAAACTTAAAAAAAAATTTAGCATCATGCCACCTCTCCCCCAGCAGGAGAACCTCTGACCAAATCCATTTTATCCTATCTAACCCCTAATCACTTTCCAGGAAGAATCAAATTGAACTATTTTTATTTGAAAACTGCCCTTTTGCCCATGGTATGGGAAGATGGAGTTAGAATTATGTGGTGGACTGGGAATCATCCGGACCTGGCTATAAACATGTCTCTTCCACTCTATCCCTGATAGCCCCATGATCCAGACAGTGAGAAGAAACCCAGAAAGAAGTCTACCACAAAGACGGTACAACAAGCACCATGTCCAACTGTAATTCCAAGCTCCCCAACTAATCTCAATTGCTCAGAAGAATCTCAAAGTTCACATCCCTCTGCAGGTCACACTCCAGGTCCCCAAACCCCACTCAACTCTCCTGAAATTGCACCGGAAAGCCCTGTGTGCCTGGAAGCAGGTCCTAATCTAGCTGAGATCCAAAACTGCAAACCTGGAACGTCCGAGGGGATCAAGGGGCCACGCTGAGAAAAGCTGTCCAGAGTCTGAATTGAAGTAAACATGATCCTCTGGTCAGAATGCAGAACAGAAAAATTATGGGACAGGAGTAAAGGCAAATTTGGACAATAAACGTTGTTTGTTGAATCTGAATGGTCTGGATTTTCTCCTCTCTCAATTCAATTAGAAGAGGTTTGGGGGAAATAGAGTAGGAAAAAGAACACTATAGTGGTTAGGGTGTAACACATCTTTTCAAGGATTGAGTCAGTTATACTCCAGAAATGACCAAGAGAAAACTGGTCTAGTCACAGCAAAAGGGCAGAACCTTAAAGAATTAATCCTCTCTCTTACCCTTTCATTTTTCATCTTGAGTATTCACAGCTTACAACTTAGGGGGCTGGGGATTTAGCTCAGCAGCAAAGCGCCTGCTTGGCTAAGCACAAGGTTGTGAGTTCGGTTCCCGGTACCGGAGAAAAACCAAAAAAAAAAAAAAAAAAAAGTGTTAAGGCCACAGCTTACAACTTCAAAATTAAAACTGTATAGCAAAGGAAGTGTGTGTGTGTTCAGAGATAGTGGAAGAAAAGGGATACAGAAGCTTGGGGTGTAGCTCCACAGTAGAGCACTTGTCTAGAATGTGTGAGGTCCTGGGTTTGAACCCTAGCAACACAAACACACACACACATACACACGGCAGAAGATGCTACTCTTGCCTATGGCTTTATGTTTAAGAGAAAGCACATACACTTTGAAAACTGAAGATACGGAAGTGAACAGAAGACACAGAAGAAAAATAAAGTGATGGTAAGTAGAAATTCAGGGCAGAAAAAACACTATGCTCTGCTTCCTATCTGCTTCCTTCTCCAGTTGTGGAATGGTAAAAAGCCACCCAAAAAAGGCCAAAATGTCCCTATTTTCCAGCTCCCAAAATATGTTTATCACTGACCCCATTCTGCATTTTCCTGGTACTATTAAATTTAATGCCCTGCCAAGCATTTTCCTAATTCTAATGCCAAAGAGTTCCCTCGTGAACATGTGTCACTCCCTCAAAGGACAAAGTAGAGGACAGGAGGAAGACCACAAGACTACTGAGGACCCATCTAGCAAAAAGGCCAGACTATGTGGGATACACTGGTGAGGGAGCAGTTCCCACTGTCTTAAGCAAGGTCTTCTTGCCCATCTGTCATCCGCTAATGCCACAGTCATTCCTTTCCAAGCTGCAGTTAATTAGTTGCCCAACAACCCAGGACAGGAAGGTGGATTTCTCACTCCAGAATTTGCAAAGATTATTGAGAACAGAGTTCCTGCCAAGGGATTTAGGGGCCCAAAAGCCCGACCTCTATGGATTATAAAAGCAACAAGTTTTCTTTTCATCTTGCCTTTTCCGAGGCTTCTCTATGATATTTAATTCTCCTGCTACATGTATTTGATTCTCTGAAGTGGGTCAGTTGTAGGACAAACTGTTTCCCTTCTGGGAAAGGTCACAGGGTGGAGGGTGGGGGTTAGCACCTGAACCGTCCTCTTGATTTCTCTAGATTTAAGGAAAATGAAAGATAAAATAAGTATTTTAATTGTTTCAGAAAAGATGGTACATGAACTTGGATTAGAAAACATGACAATAGAAGGGATTTTTTTTTTCCCATAAATGCAAAAACAAAACAAAACAAAACAAAACAAAAATCAACCAGAGACAAAAACAGCTAATGACAATTTTCTGGATCTTCCTCTTCTATCAAAAGCCATGCCTCCTAGGGCACGTGCTCCGAGAACCATCCCATCCTTTTTACCTCCCTCTAGCTGGGCCAGGACAATTCCCTTCCATCCTCACTTCCCTTCTTTCAGTCACACTGTGTGGGTGCTAAAGACCCTGAGCTCTGACCAATGAACAGAACTGTCCTTTAAGCCAGCAACCCACAGGCAGTGGCACCCAAAGCCTCACCCCCAGCCCCCATGGCACAAGCCACAGAGCTGGCATTGTTTCCACCGTCTCAGGAAGAAGGAGCCAAAAGCTGACCCTCAGCACAAATCAAAGCCCAATGTGGAGAGAGAATAAGGGCTTCTAGGCCCAGAGTAGGCTGCAAGCTGTGGGTAAGAAAAGGGCGTTTTTACAGCCATTCCATCGTGAGAAACAAGGGAAAAACTGGACCCTTTCTATTATTGTGGTTTTACAAGCCAGTCTACTGAGCTAAGGGGGATCTGCAAACACAGAAGGATCCACACAGATCAGGTAACTTTGTTGGCTGGAGATAAGAGCGACGAGCAGGAAGGTAAGCAATTTGTGACAATTAATTTGTAGGAAGATGATGCTGTGAATGTCAGCTCTTCACATGGCTGCCAGCCCCGCAGAGGACAACACAGTAAGAGCCAAGATAGCCACCCCAGATTGGTAGAGCTGGGCAGTCTTCAGGCCTTTTCCCAGGTCCCACATCTGTAGAAAAAGGAAAAAAAATTCCGTAATCAGGACCCTGGTCACTCTCATAGCTCCTGTCTTAGAATTTCTCTACCTATTCGAACCAGTTCCCTTGTATGCACAATTGCAGAGAAAGGCACTCATCCTTAAATCTCACCTTCACCCTTCTCAAACCCCACAATATGATATCTAATACCCACTCTGCCAGTGATGGAAAATCTAGTCCTATTGTGTGGTGGTGGTAGGGGGAACATTCTCTAGAATACCAAACTCTACATACAAAAGCTTCCAGACTGAAAAGATAAAACTTTTCCTCATGACAACACATCTAGGTCCATGTTTACCCAAAGGGTACTTCTCCAAAACTTGGTCCCGGATAATGCTGTAAGGCATCATGAGGGGTAAAGTTCTGTGCTCGTATAAATTTTGCAAGCATTTAACTATCAGATTCTCAAACAACTTATGAATGCACATTGTTGCTCTCCCAAAGGGGATATAATATTCATGATAAGGTCACTCACAGAAGTCCTTTTTAAAGAGAACACATCTATAGAACACTATTTCTCAATTTTGTTTTGACAATGACCCCACTAAGAAATACCTTTTAGACTGGAACCCTGTAGAGATATATACATAGTGTAGTAAAAATTCATGAAACAATGAACGATATTTACCATTATTAATGGGTGCTGCATTCTGTATTTTCTGTTCACATTTCTTCTTTTTGATGGCAACTCATTAAACTCGTTTTCTACCTACTACCTTAAAACCCATTAATCTAGACTCCTTGTGCTTTAGGGATATTAACATATTACAGTGGTACCTTGGTTCACAAATGCTTTTGTTGGTGAACAATTTGGTTTCAAACCGAACTGTCTGGCAAAATTTTGTTTTTTGTTTGTGAACTCTACATCAGGTGACAATACAACCAGGGCCATCTTAACTACATGAACACAAACACGGCCAGCTTTTCCAGAATCACACATGACCTGAGGTACCACTGCATACTATAAGTCACTAAAAAGCCTCTAGCACAAGAGTAAAGCCTTCTGGTTTCACGTTTTCCCTACAGCTGCCTCAACACACATATCACATATCGAACTGACTAACCTAAGAGTAACTTTAGAGAACAGCTGTGGTGGTAGTGATGGGGAACAAGGTGAGACAATGCCCTTACCTTCATCCCTAGATCAGATCATGAATCAAGCATATTCCACAGAGCTGATCTGCTCATGAAGGCACAGTGTTCTGCCATCAACCGACTCCCCCTGAGTGGAGGTGGTAGGACAGTCTAGAATGCTCCCACTCTTACATCAACACTGCTCTCCAGCCCCCATTAGCTCTGCTGGCCAGACAACTTCTGAGCTCAGAAGCCAAAAGAGACTGTCCCAGGAAACAGTTAAAGACCAACCCATACCCAGAGCCAGTCCTTGTTAGAAGAAAAAAGGAAAGCAAATTTAAGGGCTTAAGAAAAAGCCTTCTGCTTCCTCACTTATCTCAAGAAAGAGATTACCACCATAAACAGGAACTGGGGCAATAAAGCACAGACTAAGGCCTGGAATTTTATAAAACCACTCTCCCTTCCCTCCTTCTATACTGAGACAAAAGCAAACATATGGCAAATCTGTGCCTGAGCTAGGGTGTGAACAGAGGAAGCAGATCAGCTGATTTTCTTTCGAGAGCTTCCTCCCTCTCCATTCTCTTCCCCTGAGGGAAGTGAGAAGTCCTTTTAAATCAAACCAAATACCACCTCAGGGAAAAATCGATACATACATTTAATTTAATAGGTCATTTAGATGCTCCCTTTTTTTATTTCATTAAGCTGTCTATTGGACCAGATTAAAATCCAGAAAGTGCCCGTCCCCAAGGTGGTGATGCAGAAGTCATAAAATATCAAATTAAGGTAAAAACATCCATCTGACAGATGGCATAGGATCAGAAGTAATGGAAAACTAGAAGGAATAAAACTGTACTGTCTTCTTGGGGTAGGATGTAAGACTAGGGATAGGGAGACCACAAATTTATAAAATCCCAAAGTCCCGAATGAGGGAGTAATCTCTGACCTGGGACAGGTTTGACTAGAAGACCCAGAGATATCAGTTTTGAACTGACACCAAGGTCATACAGGAGGCAACAAGGACAGCTTCCAGTCCACTAAAAGACTCCTCGGCCTAAAATTAAAACCTGGGATTATTGGCATCCAGTTTCTGTGAAAGTTGGCCCCAATCTTGCTAATCATTCAAAAGGAACAGAAACTGTTAACAAAATCTGGTATCAAGGTAACGAAAGTTAATATATTTGAATCCAGGAAGACTTGTTAATCTCAGTTGAAAAGAGTTAGATTAAAAGCAGCAGATGTGTGTATGGAGATCATAACTGACCCCCTCCCAGCGTCGAGAACAGTGCCTGACAGATAAAGAATACCAAATTCTTATTTACCTAATAAATATGCCTTCTACACCAGACACTGACCTAGTTTCAGTGGCTGCTTTTAATAATATGTCTCTTAAGACTGGAAAAGTTCTCAATGAGACTGTAAATATCTGCTTGGCCTATGCCCATTTAGAAATGTAAAAAGAGGCTTATCTAATTTTCCCCAAGATGACCTTGAGTAAAGGTTCAGCACTATTAATCTTATGGATAGCGCTAGTGGTATAGCATGTGCTTAGCATTTTTGAGGACTAGGTTCAATTCCCACCTTGCGCAAAAAAAAAAAAAAAAAAAAAAAAAAAAAGATGAGGGGGTAGGAAAGAGAGAATGTTTGTATGTAAGTATGTATGTTTTGTATCTCTTTGAGAGAGAAAGAGGATCTTGCTATGTAGCCCAGGCTGGCCTTGAAGAGCAGCGATATTCTTGCTATTACCGACAGGCAAGTTAGGTAGAAGATAGCAGGCAGCTAAAGAAGCACTGGGCCACAGTACAGTCAGGATGACAAGGCCTTCGTCAGACAGGCAGTAACTTGAGGTCAAGAGTTAGTAAGAACTAGTTAATAAGTCCAAGCGAGGTAATAATGATGGTGATGGATGACCACTGTGACAGCTTCTGCTCCTACCCATCTGGAAAATGGTTTTTCCTTTTCACTTTGCTCTTTTAATAAACTACTTAGACAAGACAGCAGCCAAGAGGCACCTGCAAACATACACTTGCTACCTGCCTTGACTCCTCATAGGCCCCTCCCTTCCTCCCTCCCTCTGTCCTTCCTTCCCTCCCTCCCTTCCTCCCTCTCTCTTTCTTTCTTCTTTTTTTTTTTTGAGACAGGCTCTTGCTATATAGTTCAGACTAGTTTTGAACTTGTGGGGATCCTCCTGGCTCAGGCTCCAAAGTGCTGGGACTATAGGCATGTGCCACCACACCTGGTCCATTTCTAGTTTAAGTAAGCGTGTTTTAGTCTAACAGGTTGACTTTATTTTGACTCAGAGCAGTCTGAGCCCTAGCCATCTTTTTATATAAAAAATCCTACAGAGTATCCTGTTGGTAAACCATCTGGGTCCCATCCTGACTATTGGGAGCTATTTCTCTCTTCTTAATAGACATCTTTCCTGTCTATCTCCTTTGTCCTTGAATTCAACTTTCAATTTTGTGTGACATCAACCCAAATTACACTGTTGCACTGCTTCCGCTTCCTAAATACTGAGGTTTAGGAATCTCAGTATAATAGTATCAGAATCTCAGTATAATAGAATCATGAATCACTACGTATGACCAGCTCTTCCACTCAGAAAATATGCAAATCCACAATTAACTTACCAAGTGACGGATCCCATTCCAGGTGTGGTACATGAGTGGGAAGACAAGTGCAAACTTTGCTGTGTAGATCAGTGAAGGCCCCAGACACAAAGACTTTATAAATTCCAAGTAAGACTCAAAGTTCCCAGGGAGCAACAGGGCTGACACACCAAACAGAGAGACCGCTGAGGAGAAAACCAGGAAACCCATTATAAATGCCCTCCAAGTTACAACTAACATAATGTGCAAAACTGAGTTCTATGAAAGCTCCTGACTCCTCATACTATTCTAAGTCATTCTCCTTCTTTTTTTTGTTTTTTTTTTTTTTGAGACAGGGTCTCAGTATGCAGTTCAAACTGGTCTTGAGCTCACTTTGTAGCCCAGGCTGGTCTCGAACTCACAATGATCCTCCTGCCTCACCCTTCCGAGTGCTGGGATTACAGGCATGAGCTACCACACCCAGATCTTCTAAATCATTCTGAAATGGACAAAATTGGAACTCATGCTTAAGTTTACAGAGGGAGATAGGATACTGGGGATCTGCTGGTAATCTCACTCTGCAACATACCTGGTATGTCATTCCTACTTTCAACCTCCTTCTCTATGAAAACCTTATTTAAAAAACAACAACAAAAAACCTCATTTGATAGAAGTAATCCTCTTGCTGCACCATCCCCTTGGTAGAAAGAGTAAAAACAGTATATTCTTCCCAGGGACAAGAAAAAATATTTTATAATCACTCAAATCTCTTTTTTTTTTTTTTTGTCTTTTTTGAGACAGGGTCTTGCTATGCAGTTAAGGCTGGCCTTGAACTCACTTTGTAGCCCAGGCTGGACTCCAACTCGCAACAATCCTCCTGCCTCAGCGTCCAGAGTACTGGGATTACAGGCGTGCGCCACCACGCCCGGCATCATCACTCAAATCTCTAACAGTAAAAATTTAGCTCAAAGTGAATGAGAAACCTAAGTGTTATAATTAATACTGTAGGGGCTGGGGATTTAGCTCAGCGGCAAAGCGTCTGCCTGGCAAGCGCAAGGTCATGAGTTCAGTTCCTGGTACCGGAGAAAAACCAAAAACAACAAAAAAAAACCTGTAAAACCCTAAGAAGATAATATAGAATAGTTTTTATGATCTTGATTAGGCAGTATGGTTTCTTAGCCATGACACTAAAACCAGAGAGACAAAAGAAAAAATATAAATTGGACTTCATCAAAATTAAAAAATTTTGTGCTGCAAACAATACTATCAAATCAAATGGGTAAAAAGAAGCCTGGAAGAATGGGAGGAAATATGTATAAATCACATGTCTGATGAGGGAAATGCATGTGTGTCTGTGAACCTGTTTCAGTGCTGGGCTGAGATGAGAGTTGGTTACTTCAGAGAATAATACAAAAGCTCTTCAAAATGTTAAACAAAGAAATCAAGTATGATGCAGCAATTTCACTCCTTGGCCAAAAATAGAGAGAAGCATGCTCAGACAAAAGCTGTGTGCAGATGTTCATGGCAGCTTTATTCACAATGATCTCAAACTGGACAGGTCAAAATGTCTATCAAACGATGAATGGGTAAATTAAATATGGTATACCCATACAACAGAATGTTACTCAGCCATAAAAAGGGTACAACTTAGGTGAACTTTGAAAACATGCTAAGTCAAAGAAGCCAGTTACAAATTTGTATCATACAATTCCACTTATAAGAAATGTCCAGGATAACCTGGAATGGTGGCACATGCCTGTAATCACATCACTAGGAGCCTGAGGCAGAAGGACTGCACAAGTTCAAGGCCATCTTGGGGTACACAGTGAGTTCAAGGCAAGCCTGAACTTCACAGTGAGACCCTGTTTCAAAAAAAACCTCAATAGCAAAAAACCACCATCACTACCATTAAAAAATAGGCAAGTGGGCTGGGGATTTAGCTCAGCGGCAAAAGCAGCTGCCTGGCAAGCGCAAGGTCGTGAGTTCGGTTCCCGGTACCGGAGAAAAACCAAAAAAAAAGAAAAAAAAAAAAAAAAAAGGCAAGAGTCCTAAATAGACATTTCTCAAAAGAAAACATACAAATGATCAACAGATTTATTAAAAAAAAATATTCAACAGTGTTAATCATTAGGTAAATGCAAATTAAAATTACAATGAGATATCACTTAATACCTATTAGAATGACTTGTCTAAAGATGACAGTAAGTGCTAGTAAGGATGTAGAGAAAAGGGAACCCTGGTATACAGCTGGAGGGAATATAAATTAGTATAGCCATTATGCAAACCTGTGTAGAGAGACCTTACTAAAAATAGAAATATCAGTGACCTAGAAATCCCGTTTCTGGTTGTGCAGCCAGAAGATCTGACATTAGTTTGTCCAGGAGATGTCTGCACTCCACGTTCACAGCAGTATTACTCACAACAGCCAGGTCATGGACTTGACCTAAGTACCCCTCAACAGACAGACAAAGCAAATTCGGTGTACAGCATATACACACAATGGAATACTAAGCAGCCTTTGAAATGGAGATTTTTAATTTGTAGCATAGATACAATTGGAGAACACTACGCTAAGCAAAATAAGCCAGGTATAGAAGGACAAATGGTATGTTTTCTCATTTATATGTGGACTCTAAAATAAACTCACCAAGGCAGACAATGGAATGCCAGTTAAGAGAGACTGGGCTGTAAGGGATATAGGGAGATGATGGTCAAAGGATATAAAATCAGACAGAAGGAGTAAGCTGTGTGTGTGTTTATTTTTCAGTCAACTGCACAGTGTGGTCTATGCAACTCAACAGCGGAGTGTGGTAGTCCATGCCTGTAATTCCAGCTATTTGAGAGGCTGAAGTAGAAGGACCAGAAGTTTGAGGCCAGCATGGGCAACTTTCTGAGACCTTGTCTCAATATAAAAATTTGGGTTTGTTTGTTTTTGTTTTTGTTTTGGTGTTTTCTTCTGGTACCAGGAATCAAACTCATGATCTTGCACTTGCCAGGCAGGTGCTTTTGCCACTGAGCTAAATCCCCAGCCCTCAATATAAAAATTTTTGAAAGCACTCCCTAGGTTCAACCTTTAGTACTAAAATGTGTGTGTGTGTATGTGTGTGTGTGTGTGTGTATGTGCACACCTGTATGTAGTTAATAACAGTGTACTGTACATTTCAAAATCACTAAGTAAATTTCAAATGTTCTCACCACAAAAAAAATATTTAAGGTGATTAATATGTTAATTAGTTTGACTTGCCTATTCCAGTGTTCATAAATCATAACATCCCTTTGAACCCTGTAAGTATATACAATTATACATTGTCAATTTATAAATTTTTTAAAGTTAAAAAGTATTCAAAATCAAAATTTGAGGGAATTCAAGGTAATAGGCTTGGAACTGTGATTTTTAACTGAACAATGCTAGGAATCATTAATACATTTTTAACTATGAAAGCTTATAGGTCTTTTGGGGGGGTTGTTTGTTTTTGAGACAGGGTCTTGCTATGCACTTCAGGCTGGCCTTAAGCTCAACTATGTAGCCCACACTGGCCTGAGACTTGTGGTGATCTTCCTACCTCAGCCTCCCAAGTGCTGGGATTACAGCCATGCATCTCCATGCCCAGCTAGCTTATCATTAATACACATTATTCTTTATTTTGCTCTTAAAACAAAATGACACGTTAACACAAGAAGGTTGATCTGCAAAGCACCTATAAAAAGAAGATCCACTAGGAAACACTAAGTAATACATTCCTAGCATTGTTCAGAATAAAACATGTCTTATACCAGATCCAGAAGTATATATAACAGAAATGTTCAGTGGAAATAGGTACACAAGGTCAATGGCCCTAACTATTAAGATCAACCAATTCTTGCTTTGATTACCTGCTTAGCAGACACCTGAGAACTGTAACGTGGTCTCCCACCTACATTTGCCTGTAGGAAGATGACATATACTTCTGGAAACAGTACTGAGTAATTTTCTCACTGTACGTTTTCTGTTTGTCTTAAGGTACTAGGGATCGAACCAGACCTCACACATGCAAAGCACTTTCTTACCGAGTTATATCCCCAGCCTCCTCTCACAATAAATTCTAAACTGACATTCTGGTTAGAGTATCAAGTTTCCTAGTGAATCAGTCCATACAGCTGAATAAATACTGAATAAACAAAGTCAAATTTCTTTGCTTACAGAGCAGAGGATCAGTCCCAATAGTAAGCTAACCTTTTGCATCCCTTCAAAGTGCACAGTATGAAGACAGACATAAAGTGAAACTGATTAAAGGTACCAAGAAAAAAGGACACAGGAAAAAGGAAGCACATGTTAAATGAAAGACTGCTCTGCTCTCCTAAAGAATACTTTTTTAAAAAAAATTAGCACTGTTGATAAAGGCAGAAGTTGTTCTTAAGTCTTCCCTACCTTAAACTAGAAGTTGCAACTGGTGGCACTCAGCCTAAAACATGTTTGGCCATGTAGTTTTATTCATAATGTTTGTTTCTTCTCAATGTTTTTTTATTTCTGTATTTTGTTTTTTTCCAGTATTGGGAATTGAATGCACATTGAGTTATGCCCCAGCCCTTTTAAATTTTTTTGTTTTACTCTGAGATGGGGTCTAAGTTGTCTAGGCTGCATTTGAACTTATGATCCTCCTGCCTGAGTCTCTCACTGGAATAATCAGCCCTAAGAATTACATTTTGCTCTAGAATAGCTTTTGATACACCAATCTAATTTTATGGATATGCCATATTTTGTTTCTTTCCTCCTGCAACCAGCTCCTACTAATTTGCATTCAAAATCTTTTAACGCTTTCCCTAGCACTTTCTTGAGCCAGATGGGAGTCAACCTATAGGAAATCCTGAAAACACATACTGGTTCAACCTACAAAAAGTAAAGAACAGAATTTACATTTAATTGGATGAATTGATTGATTATTTGTTTATGAGACAGGATCTCACTATGTAGTTCAGACTAGCCTTGAATTCACTATGTAGCCCAGGCTGCCCTTGAACTCATATGGATCCTCCTGCCTCGGCCTCCTAGAATGCTAAGATTACAGGTGTGTGCCACCATGACCAGCTTAGAATTACACTTATACTGCTAAAACTAATCCCAGCCTTATCACTTAAGTATTGCACTGAGTATACTTAGGTAAACTTGTTTTTCAGTCCTAGTTTGATTAGCTGTTAAATTGGATATCCTAGTTTTTAAGGCTGTTATAAGGACTAAATAATTAAGTAATTTTTAATAAATAATGGTTGTGGTAATAATTGTACTTGAAATAGCTAATGTTTTTCTTATGGGTTGAATC
>NW_004955468.1:13029885-13073967 GCF_000276665.1 Chinchilla lanigera | reverse complement strand
ATATCAAATGAAACAAAAGTCTCTGGTATCCACCAGTATCGTGGTTAGTCCTGCTGCTGCCATTGTAATTCTCTGCAATATGTTTTTGTAGTCAGAAAGCAAGTTTTTTTGACAATGTTTCTGGGAGGTCAAGGAGATAAGGGATCATTACACAAATTCCAACACTGATATAATTAGAAGACAGATCACACTGGCTGGCTGCCTTTCTATTTTTTCAAAAATAAGGCTCACCTCTTCAAACAGAAATGACTTTAATCAAAAGTTACTTTACCAAATTTTGCCTCATCATGTCAGAAAAATATGTAAGAAAAAATTCAATGAGATTTACTAAATCTTCCTGTGATGTGCAGTATACTAGGAATCCGGAAATAGCCCCTACTCTTAGAACTCAAGTGCCAGAGTAGACTCCTTTAATAGCAAAATGGTTTAAAATGGGAAAAACAAAGTCACTGAAACTGTCCTGTATAATCACTTAGAAAAATTAAATGGTGCTTTTGCTTGGGTGCCAAGACCAGCTCCTGCTGACTCCACTGTAGTTAAATGCTATATATGGAACTGTGCACGCTGTCAGTAAGTCCTAGTGCCTCTTTCAAAGCTATCAACAGCTCTTTCAGACACTTCTTCCTAGCAAGCCCCTGCAGATGTCACTGTAAATGAAAATGAAAACATTCACAAGAGCCCTGGTGAAACTAAGTGATGATTAAAACTCAGGTTGACAGCAGCTTTTATCAGGAGTGTTGTCACGCTAATCTCACCATGACATGCTCTGCCCACCTGCTTTGCTACAGCCTCTCTCAGGGTCACGACGTATTCATGTGCTGAGGTAAATAAAGTAAGGCATTTCTAAGCAGCACTGTGTCTTCTGGTGCTAATCAGTTTTTCCAAGGCATTCCGTCTCGGTAATGCATGGACTAAAAGCAGTCATGAAATGCAAAGGGCTTAGGATGAGATTTTTTTAACTACAAATGGTTGGCATTTTCTCAAATGTACATGATTAACTATTCCAACTATTAACAAAAATAATAATCACCACCAAGCCTGTATTAGGAACTTTAAATTCTCACTATCATAACTAGGCATTAATGTAAGGAAAAAAGGAAATAGGATATGACAGACTGAAAGCAACTCACCTTTCTCAAGATCTTTCAAGGGATCTCAAAGATGACAAGAACTTTTGATGTCTTTTCTAGCCAATGACCTATCTGCTCTTTAGTCTTCTCTAAATTGAGACTAAAGTATATAAAACAGACAGCCCTGAGCCAAAACACTATGGAATGTTTCTACAAACACCCAAAATCCAGGGGCTCGAAAGCCAGTTTAAAAATTAGCACAGAAAATCAGAAAATCGGAACAAATGCAGAAATAATTTTGAGAAAAATGTCATCCACACTAAGGTGAGGCAGGAAAATCAAAATTACCTACATGTCACAAGAATATACTTTTGTACTGACCAGAAAATCTGTGTCTTCCAGGTTCAGTGTTTCTGTATACATGCCACAGATTTACATGGTATTCCAGTCATAAGGCCATTTTCCTTTGCCAGCAAAGGGCCTAGGGCTGGCAGCTCCTAGGCTTGAAGCAGAAGGCTTGTTGAATATGTGCTTAACAGCTCATCCGAGCAATTCTTTTAGAAAGCACTCTTCCACTCTTGGTTTGCATTTGTTCCTTTGTAGATATATAAGAACTGGATCACCTCTGTTAGGAGAGAGCACTGTTCTCTAGGTATTTCAAGGAGACAGAGAACAAATGCAAAATTTACCTGTGCAGTGCTCTAATGCCTAATAACCTATTCTTGCTCCCTCTGAATCAAGTAGCTCTCAGTTAAACTAGCAATCACATAATACAGAAATACCAGTACTGAAGTACAATACAGTTAAGCAGTTTTTAAATACATACTGGTTTTATCATCAATAATACTGTAAGAGATACAGATGAAAAGGTATAATATGCAAGCATTAGAAGGGTCCCAAGTCCAGGAGCTTCTGTCCCCATGGTGTTGGGTGCACCTCCTTCCCATCATCCCAGAAATTAGTTACACAGCTATTAAAGATCAGCATGGAGGGGAGTAACATAAGCTACCTCCAGAACCAGAACCTGAAAACATGATTACACATGAAGCAGAAATTTAGAAAGCATGGCTAGGGGTATACCTCACTATGTGGGAGCACTTGTCTAACATATGTAAGGCCTTTGGGCTGATCTACAGCACCACAAAAGAAATTTAGGAAACAAACATGTAGAAACATGTATTAACAGTAAAGGAGACTAGTATTCATTTTGCAAGTATTTACTGAATATCAACTGCCATTTTAGGCACCATACTAGATTTTTTTGTTGTTGTTGTTGTTTTCCGGTACTGGGAATCAAACTGACAACCTTGCGCTTGCGCTTGCCAGGCAGGCACTGTGCCGCTGAGCTAAATCCCCAGCCCCTGCACCATACTAGATTGATAAAAATACAGACAGATGTAGCCTGAGCCCTCATGGAACATATACAATCCAGTAAGAAAGAATGATATGAGCAAATAAATCACAACTCTGATTACTATGAAAGGGAAAACTAGAATTCTTTGAGAGTATGTATTTAAGAGAACCTAATTCTAGGGGCTGGGGATTTAGCTCAGCGGCACAGCGCCTGCCTGGCAAGCGCGAGGCTGTGAGTTCAATTCCCAGTACCTGAAAAAAAACACAAACAAACAAACAAACAAAAAAAGAGAACCTAATTCTACTTTTTGTTTTTGGTGAAGGTGAGGGTGCAACACATGCTACAACCTAGAAAACAGAAAATTTAAAAAGCAAAGTATGTATCTATGTTTCTAGCACTAATAAAAGAAATACAAGCAGTCTACCGATTCTCTTGTATATTCCCATTGTGAAAAGATGTACCAGATTCTAGAAACCTGATTATAATCTGCATTCCATCTAATAAATCTTCCTACCTAAACAGTATATACTAATTATCTAATAACATTGTATAATTCAGTCTGTGGCTATATTTCATATTATATGAATGAATAAATAGATACTCTGATCTGTGCGCCAAGATTTTGAGATGAGTTAGCATGTTAGTCTTCTGGAATCAGGTAATTCTGGGTGACAAAGAGTAGCACTGAGGTTCTAAAAGAATCTCAGAAGGCTGATGACTGATCTTGGACTATGTTTCATCACTCAGTTCACCCATCTCTATTACCTTTTAATCTCTGCCCTATTATTTTAATCAATATAACATCAGAAAATACTAGAAAATGAGTTTAAAATCCACTCTGAAAAGAATCTGAGAATAATGGCAATGCATGATTAGCTGTTAAAGGAATGAAGTTTAAAGGGTCTCATCATTCTCTACACCTCAAGCTGCTGAACTCCCAAGGGGACAGTGATAAAAGCCAGAGACAGCAGTTTTTCCAAGTGTGTGTGTGTGTGTATGCATGCATGCGTGCCAGTGTGTGTATATTAAAATACTCATACATACCTCCACTCAAGGCCATACCAGTACCACGATGGCAAATGGACATCACCATGGGAAGAGACCACCTACAAAGAAACACAGAAAGATAATTTTTTTTTTTTTTTTTTTGAGAGAGGGTCTCACTGTATAGTTCAGACTGGCCTGGACCTCACTATGTAGCCCAGGCTGGCCTTGAACTTGTGGCAATCTTCCTGCCTCAGCCTCCCAAGTGCCGGGATTACAGGCATGCGCCACCATGTCCAGGTTACAAAGATAATTTCTAAAAAGGAAAAAATGCCAAGTGTGGTGGCACATGCCTGGAATCCTAGCTACCTGAGAGGCTTGAGGCAGGAGCACTGCAGATTTAAGCCAGGCTGGATAATTTAGTGGGACCCTATTTCAAAATAAAAAAAGAAAAGGTGGGATATGTAGCTCAGTGGTAGAGTGCCCCTAGGTTCCATCCCCAGTACCATATACACAGAAAAGATGACCCCATAGCAGAGAATCATCTTGGCAAAAAACAAAAACAAAAAAACTGAAATAGGCACTATTTAATATTTCTTTTTTTCCTCTTCCTTTTTTTTTTTGAGACAGGGTCTCACTATGTAGTTCAGGCTGGCCTTGAATTCGATATGTAGCCCAAGTTGGCCTCTAACTCACAGCCATCTTGAGAGGTTGCCTCAACCTCTCAAGTGCTGGGACTACAGTTGTATACCACCATGCCCCGCCTATTTAATATTCCCGAATTTCCACTTTCTAATTTGAAATAAAACTGAGCTGGACATGGTGGCTCACATCTGTAATCCAAGCACTCAGGAGGCTGAAGCAGGAGGATCACTGTGAGTTCAGGGCCCGTCTGGGCTACATAAGCAAGTTCAAGATCAGCCTGAACTACATAACAAGATCCTGTCTCAAAAAAAACAAAGCAATATAAAACAAAACCGAAAAAAAAAAAGGAAGGAAGGAAGGAAAGAAGGAAGGGAGAGAGAGAGAAAGAGAGAGAAGGAAAGAAAGAAAGACAGACAGACAGACAAACAAGGAGGAAAGGAAGGAAGGGATGGTAGAACATTTGCATATCTTGCATGAGGCACTACAAAAGACATAAAAATAAGAAAAGTGATTTATTAAGTATTTTTCCCTTTTTATTAAACCGCATTACTGTTAGAGCTGAGACACTATTCCTTTTACAAGGAAAAACGACATGAGTCACCGTGTTGACATCTGTGAAAGTGGGTACAATTAGAAAGTAATCACCAGAATACAACAACCCAGGTCCTTCTGTTTTCCAGTCATAACAATGAAGTAGAAGAAAATCTGATGAGTTTTATTTATCCAGCTTAACAGAAACATATGGTCATTCTTAACTTTTCCTTATATCCCCCAAAATAACCATATTTAATATACCACTATTCTCCAATAAATTACCAAACCCTCAATTTTACATCTACTTTTGCTGGACTTTATATATATTACTTAATCCATGATAGTTCTGAAATACTTTGTCATCAAATCCCTTTTTAAATCATGAATCATCAACTTGCCAAAGCATTTCCATAGAAGGACATCCAACATGTTATTCTACATCTAGCACTCATGCTCAAGAAGGGGATCAGTCAGTAAAACAGAAAGAACAAGAATCTTTAGAGAAAGCTGACATACATTTGGAATGTCAGTACAGACAGAGAATATGGACCATAGTCAGACCACATAGTCAACATTCTGAGGCCAAGTAACTTAAGGTTGAAAAGATCTCAAAAAATTCTACATAGGTAATAAAAATAGTCATAGCTATAATCTCAGCACTATGGAGGCTGAAGCAGAATTACCAGTTTGAGACCAGCCTAGACTACCAAGTAAATCCAAGGCCAGACCAGATACTATGCAACAAGACCTTGTCTTTTAAGAAAAGTAATAATGTTCAAAGAAACAAAAAAGAATTGGCTAATCACTACTTTGATGAATTCATTTTCACTGGACAAATGTAAAAGGTGGAATGACATAACCAAGGACAAACAGAACAATGGCATAATTTGATAAGAATCAGGAGATTAAAACCCAGAATGAGCTGAGACTTGCAAAAATATCAAGGACAACAAAAATGGGCTTTTAAAATTGCACTCAGGGAAAGAAAGCTTCATAGGGATAGACAAATTTATTTATTTAGGGTTTTTCTCCGGTACCAGGAACCGAACTCACGACCTTGCGCTTGCCAGGCAGGTGCTTTGCCACTGAGCTAAATCCCCAGCCACGTGGGATAGACAAATTTATGTTAACTGATGACAGAGTGTGAAATAGACTGCTCAAGTACTTTGTCAGAGATGATTACCAGACTGAAAAAGAAAGACTAAATATTGAATGGAAAGAACTGAAATCCTAAAGAGGCAAGGACATTGTAAGACATTGCTTAGCATTCTGAATGCACTTAGGGTTCCTAAACCAGATAAAATAAAATCCCATGACTGAAAAACACAGCTGAGGGGGCCAGGGATATAGCTTAGTGGCACAAGCGCCTGTCTGGCAAGCACAAGGTCCTGGGTTTGATCTTTGGTACCAAAAAAAAAAGAAGAAGAACAAAAAAGCACACAGCTGAATTTAAATGTTACCCTTATTTTACCTGATTTTTTGGGGGGACAGGGGGTACCAGGGTACCAGGAATCAAACTCAGGACCTTGCATTTGCCAGGCAGGCACTTGTGCCGCTGAGCTATATCCCCGGCCCTGTTACCCTCCTTTTGAAAAGTGGTTAAACACCAAATCTTGGTTAGTCTAGTACTGAGTAGGTAAAACACATTTTATTTTCCAAAAATAACCGAACATTATTTCTAATACCACATAATCTTTGAGAATCTTGTCATTTCTTGCCAGTTAAGTATTTAGACCCTTCCCTTGGGCTCAGGCAAGACTTTATGCCTCAGGAAACAACGCAGCAGAAATCAGGATGCAAGACTCTCCGATTCCCTTCCTCCCTCATGGTACGAGGAAACCTGAAGCAGTCTTATGCACAGTTTACATGCAAAAGCCCATGTAAAGAAAATAAGGGTCCTCTGGACAGTGAGAATAAGGCCAACATGTGGGCAACTGATCTTTGGATTCATTTAACTCCCAGCTTTTCCAATTTCCAGGAGAGGCCCCAGATACTATGGAACAGAGAAAAGTCATCTCTACTATTCCCTGTATAGCATCTTTTTTTTTTTTTTTTTTTTTTTTGGTACTGGGAATCAAACTCAGGACCTTGCACTTGCCAGGCAGGCACTTGCGCTGCTGAGCTATATCCCTGGCCCTACTATTCCCCGTATGAATATTAGGTTAAAGAGTTTAGTACAGAAAATCAAAACTTAATTCACTTACAGAAGAGATGATTACTAGGAAATTCACTTTTTTGGAAATATACTGAGATCCTTTTGAACAGAAGTTACAGCTTATTTATCTTTTATTTCTGATTCCTAAAAGAGTAAGAGCACACTGGGAGGCACCAAAAAACCAGGGGCATAAATTGCATTAATTTTGTTAATAGAATATTAATAAAAGGAATGCTAGAGATAAACAATATACAAATTTTAGCAATTGCTCCCCAAACTGTAGTATCAAGAACTAAATGCATCTCTCCAAAGAAAATACACAGACGGCCAGTAAGCACATGAAAAGATGCTCAATATCACTAATCATTTAGTTCCATGCCTTTCCATTGAACTTTGAAAGTCAGGAATAAAGTATGATTACAGATATCTCAGACACCTTTCCCTAACATATCACGCTGGAAAGAATTCTGTTCTCCATTTCTTTTTTTCCACAAATGTGTCTGGAGTGCCATAACTGGGAGAGGTAACTACATCGTGACAGACTCACTTGAGCAACCTACCATCATTTTTTTTATAGCACTGGGGAGCGGGGAGCAGAGAAAGCTTTAACTATAGATTTAGAATAATTTAGGAAGTTTTCATCATTATAATCCTCCCCCAAATCATGTATTTCTTTTAGAAAAGTTTCACCATAAAGCACCATGAGACCACTTGTTAGTCTCCTTCTATTTTGGTAGAATGTCTAGTTTCTGCAATTAGAACTATCCCTGGAATCTGGGTTAGAAAAAAACCCGAAGGGTTGTGGTATTTGTGGAGGTGGTTAAAATATGGCCAGCCTCCGTAGCAGAAACTCAAGGAAAGAGGGTAGACGAGCTCAAGATGCCTTGCTGGGAAACTTGAGGAAAAAAAGCAGGTTTTCAGCAACTTTCTCAGAGGTCACCAGCAAAAAGTGTTATCAATGGCACTTCTGTGGACAAGAGACAAACATGTATGTATATGATTATGTACACACATGTCTAGGGTTGACTGCAAACATATGAGATATGATTGAAAAATACTGAATGTTTAAATTTCTAAAATTTTATTACAGTAAAAGATACAATGTCATTAGTCCCCCTCAAAATATTCCTCCTCACTAGAAACATACTTATCCCACTGTTCTTGCCACTTTCCAAAGTAGTTCTGGAAGTCACCTTTTGTGAGGATCTTTAATTGTGCTGTTGTGGCTTGATTTTCTGGATCAATTCAAAACATTTACCTTTCACAGTCATTCTGACTTTGGAAGAGCCAAAAGTCGCACAGGGCCAGATCCAGTGCTAAATGAGGACATACTATTATATTTTTATGTGGCTGAAATTGCTAGTAAGGAGTGCTCAAAAAATATGGTGACTGTTTAAAATGAAAAATTTATTTTAATAAAAAACACATTGCCATTAATCCCCTCAAAATACTCTTCCTCTCTTCAAATACACTTATCCATCATTTTTAGCAATGTCTTTTATGGTAATTTTTTTTTAAATCTAAACATTAAACATGTTTTTCCATCACCCTTTGTACATCTTAGCTACATCCACTAAGAGGGCCCAGATACTGATTTCACAGGAGCTATCTTGAAGAAATACTAGACAAATCTGTGAAACTCTGCATATCAAAATAAATAATAAGAGAGTATAAACCCTTTAGGCAAAATATGAAACTTTCAGTCCAAACTGATAAATGAATCAAGATTTACCCTACATAAATAAATAAATCATGTGGGCGTGGCAGTGCATGCCTGTAATCCCAGCACTCGTGAGGCTGAGGCAGGAGGATTGCTGCTGAGTACAAGGCCAGTAGGAACTACATAGTGAATTCAAAGCTAGCCTGAACTACATAGTGAGATCCTGTTCCTGCCCTCCCTTCACAAAAGGGAAGAAAGAAATCTAGGAGATACATGGAATTAGAAAAATCACAATTTGGCAACCATCATAGTAGTCAATGATTTAGGCAAGTAGTATCAACAATGCCAGTGGGTAAATGATGAAAATCAGAGTATTTAGAGCTCCAAAGTAGCTTCCCACAAAATATGGATGAACTGATAAATACACTTACAGTGGAGAAATACAGTAGGCAAATTTTAACCAGTGATAAAAGTTCACATCATGCCCTGGATGCAAAGGAGACCACTGGAGATCGGTCTGCCCTCTGAGGTGGAGGCCCCAGAGCTCAGACCCATGCTACCAGTTAGTCCAACAGGAATGAGAGGGCTTGGGGCATGCTCTGCCTTCTCCCTCTGGCCAGACCGTCATCTCCATCGAGGAGCCCTGGGTAATCATGACTATGGAGGAACAAGAAAACAGCCTGTTGCTAGACACAGGTGCAAGTCTCTCGGTCCTTCTTTTTCAATCCTGGCCTTCCTTCCAGCCATCATACCTCAGTGAAAGGAGTCACTGGTGAGGAGGTAATATGCTATTTTTGACAACCCTTAGGCTGTAACTACTTAATAGGTCCTTCTTGCGTATCTCTGTCTTCCTGAGAAACCACTTTGAAGATACCACCACGTATTACAGCAGCCATTGATATTTTCCTACTAACCTATCCATAACTGTGTAAAGTTTGTAATGTTCCTATCCTATTTCATAAATGGATGTCTGTTTATTATTATGTGTTTCCTACAACAACCATTGAGAATAGTTAATGATTTTTCAATAGGTCACTCATGTATAGCTCTATTTATTTTCTTTAGAAGCCACTTTGAAGATACCAAAGTATAGTACAACAACTCTTGATAATCTCCTACCTCTTTTGTCTGTAACTCACTATTATTTGTCTATTTGTTTTCCTGAGAAACTATTTTGTAGATAATAATATGTAAAACGATAACCATTGATAATTTCCTACCATTTTGTCTGTAATTTGCTAAGTCCCCCCTATTATTATGTTATCCTTCTTTTATTCTTTAAAATAAAAAAAATAAAATTATGTACTCAAAAAAAAAAAAAAAGTTCACATCACCCGTAATTGATGAAATGATCATGTAGCTCCTGATAGAATGCACTGAGCAGAGTACAGCATCACTTCAGGGGAACTGCTGCCCAAAATGCATACATCACAAAAAACTGAGATCGAACTCTAACTGAGGAGGGGCTGGGGATTTAGCTCAGTGGTACAGCGCCTGCCTAGCAAAAGCGAGGTCGTCAGTTCGATTCCTGGTACAGGGGTGTGGGGGGCGGGGGGGACACAGACATAACAACTCTGAGGAGCTAAAAATGCCGAGGTCATAAAAGATAAGGAAAGACTAAAACACTATTCCATACTAAAGAGGTGTGACAACTAACTGCAATACAAATTCTGGATTCGATCTTAGAGCTGTAACGGACATTAGTAGGCAACTGGGAAAATCTGCATCTAAACCTAAAGTTTAGATGGTAGCATCAGATGAATGTTAATTTCTGATTGTTGTGATTGTATTGTAGAATGTTTTTAAACTGAGGAAAAATAAGCTGGGCATGGTGGTGTATGGTGGTACATACCTGTAATCCCGGCATTATGGGAGGCTGAAGCAGGAAAATTCCAAGTTCAAACCCAGCATGGGCAACTTAGCAAGATCCTATCTCAAAATAAAAAATAAAAAGACTGGCGATATAGCTCATTGCAAGGGCTGTGCATTTAATCGCCAGTAAAAAGCACATACACATGAGGAAATACACTCTCAAGTTTTAAAGAGTTCTGATAAGCAGAATTATGACCCCACTAACAAAATATACAGCTATCCTAATTGTCTAGATGGTTCCAGTGTAATCATAAGGCTCTTTAAAAGTAGAAGATGTTAACAGAAGATACAAAGAAGAAATGTAGTAACACAAACAGGGTCAACACAATAAGATTGGGTAAGTTGATCCACCACTGCAGGCTGTCAAGATGGAAGGAGACCACAAGTCAAGGAATTTGAGCAGTCTTTATATTATAAGCTGGTTTCCAGGTAAGGGATTGGACTTTCCCTGTATCCTCCCAAACAGAACACAGCCTTGCCTATGTCTTGATTTCAGCACAGGGAGACCTGTGCTGGAGCTCTAACCTACAGAACTATAAGAAAGTAAGTTTGTGCTACTGGTCATTTTTGTTTTGTTTTGTTTTGTTCTGTTCTGTTTTATGTGACAGGGATTGAAGCCAGGGCCTGACATATGTTAGGCAAGTACTCTACTCCAGCACAAATTTGTGTTGTTTTTAAGTGGTCACATTCGCAGTGTAGTCACCCCTTGGTATCCATGGGGGGACTGGTTCCAGGGCCCCTCCCTGGGATACCAAAATCCATGGATGCTCAAATTCCTTTATAAGGTCACGTGTGGTGGCACACACCTATAATGCCAGCACTCAGGCGGCTGAGGCAGGAGGACTGTTGCAAGTTCAAGACCAGCCTGGGCTACAAAGTGAGCTCAAGGCCAGCCTGAACTGCATAGCGAGACCCTGTCTCAAAAAGACAAAAAAAAAAAGTTCCTTATACAAATTTGCACAGTATTCACATAACCTACAAGCATCTCTAGATTACTGACAATACCTCATACAAATAAACATTATATAAATAGTTGTTGTACTATATTGTTTAAGGAATAATGACAAGAAAAAATGTATGTGTTCAGTACAGATACAGTCTTCTTTCTATTTACAGTGCTATAACTTTATATACACCAGACCCATGCTCTACCACCAAGTTACAGTCCCAACCCAGGTTAACTTGTTTCTTCTACCCACCCCTCCCATGCTAGAGATTGAACCCAAAGTCTTTGCACTGAGCTATATTCCCAGCTCTTTTTATTTTGATAGGGTCTTTGTGATACCACACCCAGAAGTAATTTGTTCCTTAAATTTCACAGATGAAGAAAAAATTTCAGTAGAAGTTATACCCAGAACCTTACCTGTACCTGATTTGGATGGTGAGGATGAAGTGAAATTTTAAAACTTTTGAGCAGGGCTGGGGATATAGCTCAGTGGCACAAGTGTCCACTTGGCAAGCACAAGGTCATGAGTTTGATCCCCAGTACCACAAAAAAAATTAAAAAATTAAAAAATAAAAAAGTAAAACTTTGAGTAGATGCTACAATGGGCTGAAACTCTTGATCACTGGCATGAGGATGAATGTATTTTGCACACTGGACAAACATAATCTTTGGGGGCTAAAAGGTAGACTAGTGGGCACCCCACAAAGGTGTCAATGTTTTAATTCTTAGCACCTATGAATATATCTTACACCAAAAAAGGACCTCAGTGATGTGATTAAATTCAGGACCCAGTATCGACTGATTGTCCTGGATTATCTGGGTGGATAACAGTGAAATTTACTAGAGTCCTGAATAGTAGAAAGGGAGGCAGAAGATTAGAACTCTGCTGTGTTACAAACTGAGGACCTGGCTGTCACCTGCTTTGAGGATAGGAGCCAAGTATGGCGGTACACCTCTGTAACCCCGGGTACTCAGGAATTCAAGGCCAGTCCCACAAAAAAGATAGAAGGCCATAGCCAAGGAATGTGGGAGGCTTATAAAAGCTACAAATGGCAAGGAAACTGAATCTGCACTAGGGCCAATGGAAAAGAAAGCAAATCCTGATGATACCTCAATCACAGATCTGTATCACACACCTAAACTACAGGACTATAAGACCGTATATAAATTTGTGTTATTTTAAGCCACTAAGTTTATAAAAATGTTATAGGGCAACCCTGTCTCAAAAAAAAATTATATGGAAATAATGGGGCACTGTTTCTATAATTTTTTCTTGAATCATTCAGATATGTTAATAAGCTGGCAATCTACATAAAGGTAGATGGGAACTCTGTTATTTCAGCAACTTTTATGTAAATCCGATACTATTTCAAAAACTTTTTTAATTAATGGAATTACATTTGACTTATCAAAATTTCCTAAATTATAGTTTTGCAAAATAGATTAAGACACCGGGCATGGTGGTGCATGCCTGTAATCCCAGCACTCGGGAGGCTGAGCCAGGAAGATCTTTGTGAGTTCAAGACCAGTCTGGACTACAAAGGGAGCTCCAGGCCAGCCTGAACTGCATAGCGAGACTCTGTCTTAAAAAGACCAAAAAAAAAAAGATTAAGACTAGAAGACAGAATTTAGTCATCTCCACATAAAAAAGGCCTGAGATAACCTTATGTTCTCTCCCTCCACACTGAAGGGTTCAACTCATTTATACAACTGTAAGCCTGCTGAGTAAATATTTCTCACCAGTTGAGGGCAATATCAGGGACCAGAAGGCTGAGGACCAACCTTCAGAATTTTACCTATTATCCCTAGCTTCTCTGGTGCAAGCCCTTACCTGTAGATAGTGACATGGGGAGATACAGGACGGTTTGACCCTGTGTTCTTATTCCAGAACCTCTCCATCTCTTCTTTGGCTGTGGTTCCCAAAGGCACAGCACTAAAATAAAACCAAGTTTTAAAAGAATTAAAAGTAAGCTAGGTTTAATATTTTACGTAACAAAAGTTTGTTTTTTTTTTTTAAAGGCAAGGTGAACCGGACAAACCTCCCGACATAAGAAAACATTCAAACATGCTCCGCCAACTGCCTTATCTTTATACTACGTTTGATTCAATTAATAACCTTGACTATGGTTGGGCATGGTGGTGCCCGCCTGTAATCCTAGGATTTGGGTGGCTGAGGCAGGAAGATTGCTGAGACTTTGAGGCCAGCCTGGAATACTGAGTGAAATTAGGGCCAGCCTGAACTACATAGCGAGACCCTGTCTCAAAAAAAAAAAAAAGCCAACAACAAAAATACCTCAACTGGTACTACAGGAGTGGCTCAGTAGGAGAGTGCTTGCTTAGCATGCACAAAGCCTTGGGTTTGGTTTCCAGTACTGCAAATAAATAAATGAATAAAATAATTTAGGGGAAAATCCATCAATTGCCCAGTGAAATTATATCAGAGGATAATTCTTCTAATTCTTACTAATAGGACCAGCAATGAAAGCTAAACTTCTGTGGCCAAATGTAAAATTTTAACTCCATTTGAACAAACACAGGTCTCGGGTACTGTCTCATATATTATCATCTGTAGTCTTCTGTCTTTCTAAGGACAGAAAGTTCTTAAAAATCAAGATCTGAGAGGCTGGGGATTTAGCTCAGTGGTATAATGCCTGCCTGCAAGCGAGAAGTCCCATGTATGATTCCCGTTACACCCCACCCAAAATCAAGATCTGCTAGACTTGGAGACTTTCATAGACTTTCAGTTTGTCATACCAGAGAGGCAATGCGATATTTACACATGTGTGTCTGGTTTATTTCACTTAAGAGTATGGTCTCAAGATCTATCCATTTACCTATGGAAGTCTCAAGTCTAGCAGATCTAGATTTTAGGTGGGGTGTAACAGGAATCATACATAGGACTTCCCCCTTGCAGGGGACTTCTAGCTTGCAGGCAGGCACTACACCACTGAGCTAAATCCCCAGCTTCTCAGATCTTGATTTTTAAGAACCTTCTGTCCTTAGAAAGACAGAAGACTACAGATGATAATATATGAGACAGCACCCAAGACCTGTATTTGTTCAAATGGAGTTAAAACTAAAGACGAACCAAAATGTATAACAAAATTGTGAAATAGGAATTCAAAAGGAAAGAGGAACTGGGGGTGGGGGGAGAGGAAAGGAAGGAAGAAAAAAAAAATGAGAAAAGAAGAATAACATGGAAACAAATCTTTGTAAATAAGGAGGGGAAAAGGGATTGAAGGAGGGAAGGGTACTGGAGAAAAAAAGGAATCAAGATATATCATGTACAGGTACAAATTCCCTATGATGAATGTGATCACTAGGTATACCTAAATTGTACCAATAAACTTAACTGAAGAAAATCAAGATCTGCATTCACTTCTGTACCTCTGAAGAGTTTCTTGGGTGGTTTTTTTTTTTGGTACTGGGTATCGAACTCAGGACCTTGTGCTTGCCAGGCAGGTGCTTGCGGCTTTTTTTTTTTTTTTTTTTTTTTTTTTTGTGACAGGGTCTTACTATGTAGTTTGGGCTGGCCTTAAACTCATTATTTGCCCAGACTGACCTCAGTGATCTCTCTGCCTCAGCCTCCCAAGGGCTGGGATTATAGGCATGTGCCACCATGCCCAGCTCTTGGTTTCTCTTGTCAGTGGGTTAAAATGAAAGCAACCACTGAACAGTTATGCTCAACCATTCATTATGTGATTATATTAAGTATTCTAGGGCTGAGGGTGTGGGTCAGTGGTATAGTGCTTGCCTAGCATGCGCAAGGCCCTGGGTTCAAACCCCAGAACATTAAAAAAAAAAAAAGAAGAAGAAGAGGGAAAAAAAGAAAAACACAACCAAGAAAAACTCCACTGAAACATGATTCCATTCCCCTAAAGAAAATATCTCAAGGGCAGAGCAGCTCCATGGCTGAGTGCACACTTACTATGTACAAAGCCTTAATAAGATCAATGGCCAGTAGCAATTAATAAAAAAGTACAAAAGGAAAACATTGTTACTTTATGGTAGGAAAATACCTACTTCTTTATTCAAATGATCAAAGTTAAAAATAATTAATAATGAGACAAACAGCATCATCTGGCCCTTGATATGATGTACTGTACTAATGTTTCTAATCCTTAGAAAACAGTCACACAAACTCAACTTGTGAAACACTACAAAACAATTGGCCTATATTATTCAAACTGTCAGTGTCCTAAAAAACAAAGGCTAAAACACAGTTCAAGACTGAAAAATACAGCCACGGATGGTAACACACATCTGCATTCTGGAGGGCTAAGGCAAGAGAAGCGTAAGTTCGAGCCCAGCCTAGGCAATTTAGCAAGACCCTGTCTTAAAAAAAAAATTTTTTTTTTTATTTTAAAGAGAAAAGAACAAAAACAAAGACATAAACAAAACAATGTAAAAACAATAAAAACGATACAGAATTTCAAAACAAGGTGATAGGAACTCAGAGCAAACTGATAGAGTAACAGAAAAAAAAAGCTGAAAGAGGAAAATTTTTAAAAGATCAAATTAATACCCTTCCTTTCTCTACTCCCAGACAGAAAAATGGTGGGGGCTATGGTGTAGATCAAAGGTAGAACACTTGCCTGGCAAGTGTGAGGCCATGGGTTCAATTCCCAGAACCAGAAAGAAAGAGAGAGAAAAGAAATCAGAACACTTAGAGACAATGATTATTAAATTTTCAGCCAACTATTTACAAATCCCCCAAATCTAAATTAATAACCTATTGCTTTTCCCTGAGGAAAAAACAAGTTAAATAGTAATAATAATATCCACAGACTTAGAAACTTACTTTCTGATGCAGAACTGAGGACTAAGGTGGGAACGGAGGCAATGACGGCCAGCATGTCTGTAAGGTAAGAGTCAAGAATCAATACACATTTAGAGATAACCTCCATATATCAACTTCTCCATGTTTGTAGTATATTGGACTTAGGGGCACAGGAATAGATTTAAAATGAGAGCTGACTCTGTAGCTCAGTGTAGAGTGCTTGCTTAGCAAGTATGAGGCCTTGGGTTTAATTCCCAACACTACCAAAACAAAAACAAAAACCAGAGTAAACCACTGACAACAACAAGCATATAGTTTAGCTACAGGAGAGACCTGTTGTACTTAGATTAAAATTTGAGGAACAAGGGATCTACGGAAGGAAGGTCCTAATAGCAAGTCAGATAATTTCAGGAACCAACATCAAGGGCCAGACAATGTGAAAGAACTTCAAGTCAAAAAGCCTCCACGTAATAGTACAAAGAATTTTTGATACTCCCATGAAAAAATATGCAGAGAGGATATGTAAATTTTCTACTTAAAAGTTGCTATTTTTGACATGTATACATTAGTGCCAGAACTGCTTTTCTTTTTTTGTTGTTTTCTTGGCTTTTTTGAGACAGGGTCTAGCTATCTAGTTCAGACCGGCCTTTCCTTGAACTCACTATGTAGCCCAGGCTGCCCTCAAACTCACCACAATTCTCCTGCCTTAGCCTCTGCTTTTCAAGTCAAAAAGTGACATGTGACAAGGTGTTTTATTAAGGCCAATTACACTAACCCAAAATTTATGTCATATTAGGAAAAACATAAAGCTATTATACCCTTTAGTCATGTCATTACATAAAATCTTTCTAAAATCAACAAAGGTGATCAGTGATAGTCTAATAAAAGTAAAAATTAAAAATCTGTTGATTCTACAAAAGTTTACTATACACGCATCATGTAGCAGCAAAGCACTTAGGAACACAAGTCTCATGTAGTTACAGCTATCTTTTAAAACAGTTCATGAGCTGGATGTGGTGGTGCACACCTGCCACCAATTTGAGGCCAGTCTGGGCTCAAAACCAGGCCGAGGGCCGAGGATACAGCTCAGCAGCTGAAGTGCCTGCCTGGCAAGCTCAACTGTCAGGTCCTGAGTTTGATTCCCGGTACAAAAAAAAAACAACCAGGCTGAAATACATAGCAAGACCTTGTCTCAAAAAATCAAATATGCTTTGATTTGATCAAATAGCAAGTTCATGATATCCTTCATATCACTGATACTAAACACTTCAAGAGTCTTACACTTTACAGTAGTACACTAAAAGGCTCCATAATTTTAAAGGAAAAAATTCAACCAGTACTGCTTTCAGAATCCAGTTCTTCGTTCTTCCCAGCTTTAGAGGCAAGAGGTGAATACAGACATTGTATACCCAAGACTCCCAGAAAGAAGTGGGAACAAATCTCTTTAATCAACTGAATTGTCTCTGAAGTTGCAGGGGATGCATTCCTTACACCAGGCTAGGCCCAGTTACTCGGCCACCCAGCAAGAGTTTGTAGATGTGGGCTGGAATCTATGGCAAGTTCTGTCTAGTGCTATTGTTTTCCAGACAAATATGAATGTAAGTGTTCCACAGACCCTTACAGAAATGAGTTGCACAAACTCTATAACCTTATTTGAAATATAACAAAAGGAAATATCTATTTTCTTTCATATAAAACTAGGAACTCTGAGATTTTATTTCTCACTAAGGAATGGTACTTAAAATGTTATAGCTAGATGGTAACATTTTTTGTTTGCCTCACTGTGTAACTCAAACACATCAATTCTTTGTGAGGCCAAGTTGGCCTCAAACTCTCACAATCTCCCGCCTCAGCCTCCTAAATTCTTGGATTATAAGTGTGTGTCACCACACCCAGTCTTTTGGGTTTTTTCTGTTTTTGCTTTTCATTGTTTTTTAGAGTATTTATTTTTTCCCTATTCTCTTTCCCCATCTCCTTCCATCTCTTTTTTAAAAGCCAGAACCTATAATTTCCAGTTAGCATTTTCCTTTTTATTCTGTTTTCTTAATTTCAGCACTGTACCTTTCAAAATGCATTATAAATGTCTCCCGAAAACTGTCAATCATTTCTGAAACTCCTCCGGATTAGGGCAGCAATACTACTAGGAAGAACTCCAGAAAGTAAAAATGCCAGAATGTCTTAGATCTACATGAGTTATATAACTTGAGGGAGTCACTGACCTTCAGCTTTTCAATTTATAAAATGAGACTGATAAGATACACCTTCTTGGTATAGGGAGGATTAATAAGAAAATGCACAGGATCACATTATGTGTAAGATATTATTTCACTGGTCTCCCTAAGGCCTTTACAATTCACATCACATTCTTAAAACCCTCAGTGGTGACAAAAATATTCATCTGTGGAAAATGGATTTGACTTGTGGGAAAAAAAAGTTATTCAAAGCCAAGTCTATGCAACCAAATTGAGTATTATTTTTAGTCCAATGCAAGATGCTACTATAATATAAATGAGTTTCTCCTACATGACCTATAAACTTCACCAACGGCATCCCAAAAGTTTCATAAATGTCTGCATAACAAGAATAAAATAAATATGCAACCTTCAGTGACATGCTGCAGAGGAATCATTTATATACAGACAAAGCAGGAATTTGCAGGCCTTTGCTCATTGTTCGAATGGAAACTCTCAGTCTGAAAAGTTCATCCTTCAAAACCCAACTCCTGATATCAAAAATCATCATTTTTCAGTCTACTTGCTGTGTCTGCCATGCTTCCCTTCTACTTGTTCATATCTTTATGCCAACAGTACATTGTTTAATAATTCATCTAGTTATCTGTCCTGCTAGACTTTGAGCTCCTTGAGGTTAGGACTGGAACACTGCACTTATGCCTGTAATAATGTCTGACACATAGAAGAGGTTCAAAAATGATCATGAATGAGTACGGGTTTTTTGGTTTTTGAAACAGGCTCTCAGTATGTGCTTCAGGCTACCCTTGAACTCACTATGTAGCCCAGGCTTTCCTCAAACTCAGTGATCCTCCTGCCTCAGCCTCCCAAGTGCTGGGACTACAGGCATGTGTTACCAAGCCCAACGAGTATGGGGTTTTGCTTTGTTTTGGTGCTGAGGATCAAATCCAAAGCCTCCTCCTACATGTTAAGCAAGGCTCTACCTCTGAGCTTATTTTAAAAAGCAGTGATTGAGAGTAATTGAGTAATTGAGAGTTAAGCTTTACTTTTTAGAGGTGCTTATAATAATAGCTTACATTATAAGATAGCTGACTGTTGCTGACTTTGTGCTTAGACAGCACATACATTATTAGTCAGAAGCCCAGCTATCCCTTACTTAGTTATTCCTTCTTGACTTTGGCAAGTCATTCCTTGACTAAGCACCAAGGGAGTTTGTGTAACTTGGCTGCTGTTCATCCCTGGCTGGTCCCTGAGCTGTTTTAGGAACATACCAAATACAGAGCACTATTCAAAAGCCGTGATACACAATACTCTTGTAACTAATTTTTAATTGGCAAGTCATTAAAAGTGTTTAACTGGGAGGCTAGTTTAGGGAAATATTGGTCACAAAATACATTCTAGGTAACGAGTGCGCTACTATGCAACATGGTGAGTTTTTTTTTTTTTTTTTTGAGACAGGGTCTCCGCTATGTAGCTAGTTCAGGCTAGCTTTAAATTCACTATGTAGCCGGGCGTGGTGGCACACGCATGTAATCCCAGCACTCGGGAGGCTGAGGCAGGAGGATAGTTGTGAGTTTGAGACCAGCCTGGGCTACGAAGTGAGCTCAAGGCCAGCCTGAACGGCACAGCGAGACCCTGTCTCAAAAAGACAACACCCCCCAAATAAATTCACTATGTAGCCCAGGCTGGTCTCAAACTTGCAGCAATCTTCCTGCCCCAACCTCCCAAGTGCTGGGATTACAAATGTACGCCACCACACCCAGTTGGTGATTTTTATTTTTTAATGAATATATAAATCATGAAAAAACATAAAATTTGTACATATTAATGGGATACTATGTAATGTTTCAATATACCTATATTGTGCAATGTTTCATAATAGTAAAACAATGTTACATATGGGAGTAGATTTCAAGTGTTCTCACCACTCCCAAAAAATAAGTGTGGGGGTAACACATGTTGATTAGTTACACTCAACACAATGTATATATATTTTGAAACACATTGTACACTATATATATATTTTTTGTCAATTAAAATTAAATACACTTTTTACAAAGGCCCACTATTTCTCTTAAGTAGGCCTCCTTATTATTTTCAACTCACAAATAAAGAAACCACACTCATAGAATCAAAGACCTTGACGTGTCCAAAATAAATGAAAGTAGTGACAACACTAAAACTATACTTCTTCTTAGCAAGTCTTTCTCTTTTGTTGGTACTCAAAATCGAACTCAGGACCTTGCGCTTGCCAGGCAGGCACTTGTGCCACCAAGCTATATTCTCAGCCCTCTTTCTTTTGTCTTTCTGAGAAAGGGTTTTGCTATACAGTTCAAGCTGGCCTTGAACTTGCAGTGATCCTCTTACCTCAGCCTCCCGAGTGCTGGAATTACATGTGTGCACCACCACAGCAGGCCAGAAGGTATTTCTATGAAACCCTTGTGAGGTATTTCTATGAAACCCTTGTGAGAAGGACAGGCCCTTCCCATGAGAACCTCACATTACCACTAAGGAAAAAGAAGTCTCTTATTAGCACTGAATCCTAGTGTAGACAGTGCTACACAACTCAAGGTGATAACATCTGGATACACTTAATGACTGGTAACAAGGGATTAGTCCCAGTACCTCCAGCAGATACCAAAATCCATGGATGCTCAACTCCATTCCATAAAATGCAGTAGTGTTTGTATACAAAGGTTGACTTAAAAAACGTATGTTTAAATTTTTTTTAAAATGTGTTACCATAAAAGACACATGGCCATTAATCCCCCTCAAAGGTCAGGCATGGTGGCGCACGCCTGTAATCCCAGCACTTGGGAGGCTGAGGCAGAAGGATCGTTGCAAGTTCAAGACCAGCCTAGGCTACATAAGTGAGCCCAACACCAGCCTGAACTGCATAGCGAGACACTGTCTCAAAAAGAAAAAAAAAATCCTCCTCAAAACATTCCCCTTCACTTTGAACACACTTATCCCACTGTTCTTGCCACTTTCTGACGCAGTTCTAGAAGCCCTCTTTTGTGTTTTTACAACAAATTATCAAAAATAGTGAATGCTGCTCCTGAGTGCCATCTGCTAGAAAACCAACCTCATAAAAATATTACTGTGCATCCTTATCTATCATTGTGAGACTTCTAGCTCTTCCCCAAAGTCAAAATAACCATAGAAGGTAAATGTTTTTAATCAAGCCATGTCATCAAGGCAGCCATGACACTGCAACTAAAGATACAAAAAGACACTTCTGGAACTGCTTCAGAAAGTGGCAGAAACAATGGAATAACTGTGTTCAAAGCGAGGGGAAGGATTTTGAGAGAGATTAATGGCCATGTGTATTTTCATGTGTCTAATACATTTAAAGTCACTGTATTTTTTGATCATATCACACATATACTTTAATTATTGGTAGTTTATAACAATACAATGTAAATGCTTGTAAACAGTTGTTATACCATATTTCAAGTAATGACAAAGGAAAAAAAGTCTGTACATGTACAGTGCAGATACAACCAATTACAAGTCTAACTACACAGTACACAAATGAAGTGAGGCAAACAATTCTCCAACATATGGTGCTGCAGATTAAGGATCTGTGAAAGGGTGGGAAGCTACAGCAGGGTATAACAACATATCCCTTTATTCACTTGGACTCAGTGTAATGCTTAGCTGGTGGCAAGTTCAAGTTCTGCTTTTTGGAACTTTCTAGAATTTGTTTTTCAAGTATTTCCATCTGAGGTTGGTTGAATCGATGGATAAGAAACCCATGGATAGGAGAAGCAACCATATAACGAACTTCATCTTCTAAACACTAATCCTGAAACTCATAAAACAAAACTATTTAACCAAGCAAGTGGCACAAACCTGTATGCCCAGTACTGGGAGGCTGAAGCAAGAGGATCAAAGTTTGAGACCAGCACAGGCAAATCTGCAACTTAGATCCTGTCTCAAAATTTAAAAATTGAAAAGGGCTGCAATGTAGCTTAGGGCAAAGACCCTGTGTTCAACCCCCAATACCACAAAAAATAAGGAAAAAGAACACTTGAAACCCATGTTTCAAGCTCAATGTTAGTTCCTCCAAAAGCGCCTAGTGTCTGTTATATATATATGTCAAAGAACTGAAAAGTATTCAATTATGATAAAATCATCAGGAATTAAAGGAGGCAGTTCTGGTAACAACGGCCTTAGTACATTTTAGAGAAAGACATATACGTATCTTTATATAAAGATGAAGGAGAAAATGAAGGATTAAGATAATTGATTTCGGGGCTGGGGATTTAGCTCAGCGGCAAAAGCGCCTGCCTGGCAAGCGCAAGGTCGTGAGTTGGTTCCCGGTACCGGAGAAAAACCAAAAAAAAAAAAAAAAAGTAAAAAGATAATTGATTTCAACTCCAAGGGGAATCATTTTTTCACAGAAAAAAAAAACTAAACAAAGACCCTCTATTTTTATACTGTGTGACTAAACTGGGAAGAGAAATGAGAAGACATTTGGAGAAATCAAGGACTGAAATCTCAACAGCACTGAGTCTAACTTTCCATAACAAATAGTTTCCAAAAATAGGGCTGGCACAAAATTATGCTGGGATGTGTACCAGGAATGTCCAAAGGTGCTAATCGTTAGGACTAGAAAGGCTGAATAGAGAATGAGACATAGACAGTGGAGAGTTCAGAAGGAAAGGAAATCTAGGATATTTCTCTGGACAGTGAATCGAATTTTAGAGTAAGAATTGTAGAGTAACCACTCAATGGTTCTCTATCCCCAGGTAAAAATAAATATGAATTAACTGGGGTGCAGCAGAGGGCCAACCCACAGCTGAAATGGTAGGAATCCAGATTTCCCTCACCCTCTGCCAGTGGTCGGTTAGGAACCTGCACAGGGCCTACTCACTGCCAGCAGCAGCTAGTTTTTGCAGAAGCAGCAAAGGCAAAGCACACCAAGATATTCCCCCACCCCCACCCCACACAGCATGGCCCAACCCCTAAATACGATCTCCAAATTGTAGGACCAGTGGTCAGCTACCGCGAGATTAAAACAATTTTTACAAGGCTCGGCTCTGGGTGCGACCACATGAGCAATTTCGGGGAGAAGGTTCAGAAGTGGATGAAGCAGGAAAGGTGACAGCCGCGCCACTCCTGAGTACGGAATAAGTGACCTCGAAACCCTACGGAGTTGCAAGGCAGAGGCTTGGGGGAGGGGAGGGGCTCCTAGGATTCCAGAGCTCGCGGCCTGCACACCCACGGATCCTTTCCTTGCCGGAGCACAGGATAAAACGCTGTCGGCAAGATGTGAGGGACTAGTTCAGGACTCCCAAAGGTTGTGGGTACCGACTTCCAGCCCCAAGTTAAAGTCACCTCAACAAGAGCGCCGCCATCTTCGGTTCCGGCCTGGACGGAAGTGACGTAGCTGCGCTGTGGTTTGACGGCACGGAGGGGCGGAGAGGGGCGAGTCAGTCACATGACAGCACTGAGCTCATTAAACGGCTGAGCATGAGTTCCGCTGGCTGCCCCTTCCCGGTTGATAATTTTTTTTTGCAATTTTTTTGGTCTTCTGTATTGCTTGCCGTCGCAGATTTTTGCCAGTGTTTGCCAGGATTTTTGCAAAAACGCCGCTAGCTTGAACTCTGCAATGTGCGTTTTACCCGCGTACACTTTCATCTTGTACTGCTCTACCAAACGGCACCTTTTATCAGATCGTTCTCTGAGGGTTTCCCAGTCTCAATTTCACTCCATCTCCTAAGTCGGCCTAAAAACGTCCGGTGGGCTGGCTGAGACATCTTTCCTTTCTACTGTGTAGCTTCAGCCAGAAAGAGCACACATTGAGATCCAATTTAGGAGAGTGAGCCAGGGCAGCGACCACCATTCCCAAGGACTAGGAGCTGCTTCTAACCACCAAGGTTAGGCCCCACCATTCCTGGGCTTGAGCTGCTTCGTGAGCTAGACGCCCACCAACCAAAGACAACGCTCCCTTGTTCCATGTTTCAATCCTATGTGGGTGACACCCACAATCAGAGGAACCTGGGATGTGGGGGAGAACCCGCTGTGATTTATACAGTTAGGAGGAACTGTATATAAATAGTTTTGAGGAACACAAGCAGAGAAATCAATTGCAGAGCACTTGGAACTAGAGAAAAAGTGCAAGTGAAAAACGAATAAAATGGAATACAGAAGTCCTTGAGCCTTTAGGGAGTGGGGAGGAGTAAAGGGGGCATCCCAGAGCAACTTCTTTTCAACAGTAAAACATGCTCAGTTATATTAATATTCAGATTTCATTTATATTTAGCACTCCTGTATTTTTCCTTTCAGGATTAAAATAGCACAAATTCACTTCTTTTCACAGGAAGTGAATAAAGCTATTTTGCATTTCTGTAATGCTTGACAGAGAAAGCATTTTCATAGACTTTAGGATTGGAAAGGACCTTTGAGGCTGGCCAATCCAACCTGTTATCCAGTGCACGAGTCTCCTCTGCAGTTCCTCGGATCTTCGAGACTGCTCCAGCACATTTTATGATGGATACCTAAAACAACAACAACTTTTAAACAGTTTAATCATTAGAAAGTTAGTTGTTCTAGTACTATGGAACTTCCAGTCCTTGATCTTCCTTTGGCCCTGGAGAGCTTCCCATTACTGAATGCAATGAATATCTCTTTCACTTAGCCTTTTTGTTTCGTTTTGTTTTTTGGCTTTTTGAGACACAGTCTTGCCATGCAGTTCAGGCTGACTTTGAACTCACTGTGCAGCCCAGGCTGGCCTCAAATTCATGGCAGTCCTCCTGCCTCATCCTCCTGAGTGCTGGAATTATAGGTGTGTGTCACCACACCTGGCAGATCTTTACATTATTTTATTTTATTTTATTTATTGTAGTTTATTTTTGAGACAGGGACTCACTATACAGTTCAGGCTGGTCTTGAGCTCATTTTGTAGCCCAGGCTGGTCTCAAACCCACAACTATCCTCCTGCCTCAGCCTTCTGAATGCTGGGATTCTAGGCATGTGCCACCATGCCCTGCTTACATAATTTTATTTACCATACCTGTACTGCTGACTTTTGCCAGTCTGTGAAAAGTGCTATAGGGAATCTATAGGCATAGATTTTGTTCTTGAGAAAGAAATATAAAATTAAGTAACCCCAGCTACATGGGAGGCTGAGACAGGAGGACTGCAAATTCCAGGCCATTTTGAACAACTTAGTGAGACATTGTGTCAAAATAAAAACATTTAAAAGGTCTGGGGATGTAGCTCCCTGATGGAGTACTTGCCTAAACCCCTGGTCTACATAGAGATACCCTGTCTGAAAACAAACAAACAAACAAACTCAGTTCTGGTCATGCAGCCATTCCTAACTCCATCTCCAAATCTTCAGAAGATGCTTACAATGTACCAAGTTAAATCCACCCTCTTTCATCTGTAATTTAAGGCCCTATACAAGCTGGTTTAAGCTAGTCTGTTCAGATTTATTTCTTTCTGTTCCCCTTCAAATTCCCTCAAATCAAATCAAAGTGGATGGCACAAAATCTGCCCTAAATCTGCCCAGTGCCTACTGAATACCTGCATGCATGTACAGGAAATCAATCATGTTTTCTCACTTTTTTGTTCTTGCTTTTTCTGTTCTGTCTGTCACCCTCTGTACCCAGTCCTTCTTTACAAAGTGTTACACATTCTTCAAGGTTGGTCCATATCTAACACTGCTTCCTAGACATGACTACCCATTCCTCTGAATTTCATTATGAGTATTTTTTTTTTCTTTTGCAGTACTGGGAATTGAATCCAGGGCTTTGCATCAACTAGGCAAACACTCTACCATGAATTACACCTTGGCCCTGAACTTCGTTGATTAAATGAATTCTTTTTTCTTGACCTCTGATGTAACTCAACCTTCCTAAGTTTGTCCTCTGTTGTGCTCCCAACATTTTGTTCACTACTAAAGCAAGCATCATCATGTTATAGTTGGTTGTGAGTGGGTTTATCATCTGATTTCTCCCCTCTACCTCCTCACACTAGATTTTGAACTTTCAGGAAGGACTTCTTTTTTATTCTTTCTATTACCTGCATTTCATACTTGACATATAGCTGGTATGCAATACAATTTTGTTGACTTGGTCCAAACTAAAGTGGACTTAAAACTGCAGCATGAGCAATTGGAGGACTTCCTAACGAAGAGGGAAAGGTCTGGGGCTTCTTCCCTGAATTTTTTCAGTGGAGAAAACCTTCTATCTTGGAAGAACTTCCCAGGATTTGGGAAGATGGGGGGGGAGAAGGCGGATCCCAATAGGCCCAGTCAGCTCAAGAAGTCTGTAATGCAGCTCATCATAATCAAGACAACCGGGAATGGCCTATTTCCAGGGTTCAGTAGCATAAACCTGCTAGGCTCTGTGGAAGCCACTCTCAGGCAAGAAGTCTGGAAAGGAATCCCTTTCCATGGCCTTTAGATTTAGATTTCCCTGCCTATCTATCCCTCAGAGAAGTGTGTCTGTGTCCCTGTTTCTGTCCCTTTTCTTTACCACCCCCCAACATTCCAGCCTGGGGCAGGGGGAGGCCAGCACACACAAAGCCCTCTGTGTCTGGGGTGGTATGTGTCCCCCCACCCCTCCACCCAGAGTGTACAATGCCCCTTCTGCTCCCTGCACTCTGCTGTGCTCCCCACCACCTCTCAACTGCACATGCCAGGCCGCAATTGGTTACTGGCTCAGGACAGCCCCCTCATGCTGACACCCCAGGGGATTTTAAGGAGGTTCCAGGAACCTCCCGCTCAGTTCCTTGTCCCCCACTCTCTCCATCCCACAGATGCTCTGGGCCCCGGCCCCGGCCCCTGCGCCAGCTATGGCTCCTGGGGCCCCCTGGTCCAGCCCCAGCCCTGTCCTGGCTGCACTGCTCTTCTCTTCTTTGGGTAAGTGGAGCCACCGCAGTCTAGGAACCCTGCATCTCAGGTGCATCCTTGCACTCCTCATTGCCAAGAGCTGGTATGCAATGCAGTAAGGCATTGTTCCTTTCAGGAAAAAAAAAGTCATTTAGAAGGAAGCAGGAAAGGTATTCTGTGAAGGGAGGTGATAAAAGAGAGCTTCCCTGAGTGGGCATGGGTGGGGCAGAGTGGGAAGCCAGGTCATACCCCCAGGGTCACGCTGAGAGCCTGCAGGAAGTGGTGTTAGAACACAGGAAGGAGCGTCATCAAACACCGAGTTCTGCTCTCCACCCAAGCCCTAATAGTACAAGAGGTGCCCAACCTTAATTTCCCAGAAAAGTCAAGGACTTTGATGTAAGAAGGGAGTCCAAGTTTGGTGGGCTCAGCTCCAAAGACTCTTTACTTCTTGGTGTCTCTTATGTGGCAAATGGAGGTGAAGGGAGGTTCTACGAGATCCCAGGATCTTGTCCTTTTAAAGCTGTCTTGTTCCGTAAGTGGAACAGCTCCTTCCCTTCCCTCTGGCAGACACTGGGTGAGCAAGAGAAGGTCTGCCATGCGTGATGGTGCATGCCTGTAAGCCCAGCACTTGGGAGGCTGAGGCAGGAGGATCGTTTTGAGTTCGAGACCAGCCTGGGCTACAAAGTAAGCTCAAGGCCAGCCTGAACTGCGTAGTGAGAACTTGTCTCAAAAAGACCAAAAAACAAAAGAGAGAGAGAGAGAGAGAGGGTCAAAGCAGGGTTAGTTGTAGGCCCTTGCCTTTTCCAAGCTGCCCTGAATCCTAGTGTGATACATGAGCAATAGGCAAGTGAAGGTGGGAGCTGATGAAAAGCAGGGGAGGGGGACAGGTCAGAGAGTCTCAGTTCTCACTGTCAGCACCTTGAGTCATAACCCCAGAACCTAGATGGTTTGGGGCTCTACTGGACTATTCTGGAACACCCTGAGAAAATGTTAAGGATAGAAATTGGATTGGGACACGGTGAGGTAAATGGGGAGAGGGAATCTTGGAGTATAAGGAGGAGAGAGTTCTGTATCAATACTTGGCCCACTCATAGAACCGTTGAGCTGAGCAAAGCAGTGGTTGTTATCATAGCAGGAGGAATAGAAAGAAGTTAGATCCAATGAGTAACGTCCTTTGTTACGCTGGGGATTCCCAAGACAGTCAGGTGGAAGGCCCAGGAGGTGAATTAATGATATTGCATGCTGAGGCAGGAGACTCAGGACAGTGGGAGTGAGGGTGGGGTTGGCATGAGCCCCCAATATTGGTCAGACAATGCGATTTTGTTTGGGTGCCTTCTCCCTCTGTAAAACAAAAGGGCCTACAGTTGTCCCCATCCAGGGCCAGCCCACACACATAATCTCCCAGGAATGGCCTTCCTTGTGTGGGTGAGTCTTGGAGACAGCACATGGCCAGAGCAGCCAAGAGGAGGGTGAGAATGGTTGAACCACAGCGGCTCACATGCACAGTGATCTGAGCTCTAGGCCTGGGTTCTTGCTCTGCACCCAAATTCCCCTGACAGGGGATGAGATTCTTCTTACCCTGGCAAGAGCAAGCTGTCTAGCAAACAGGTATTCAACAGTCAGGACAGCTGTGTAAGGGAAGAAGACATATGTCCTGTAGTTACCTTCATTTCTTTTCTGCAAGAAATTTAAGTTTGCTGTACTATGAGATACTATACAGCCATCAAAAATAAGATAAATGTGTATGAATCAACATGAAAATCTCTCCCAGACATACATGTTCTTAAGCCAAAAGAAAAAAATTTTAAAAGTAGAATACAATACAATGTGTATTTTTAGAAAATGGCTCCACAAAACTACCCATTTGTTGTAAGTACAAGTATGTCTTGGGTTTATTGAGTTTATATTCATTCTGATACAAAAGAAAAGCATCTATTAAACTGTTAACTGTGGTTCTATGTAGGAGGGGGCTACAGGAAAAGAACTGGGGTGTATGTGTCAAAGGAAGCTTTAGCTTTATCTCTATTGTTTGAATGGTTTATAAGACGGATGCAACATATATTACCTGAATAAATTTATAAAAATTTAAAAACCCTCATCTAAAGGAGAGCTTGTGAACTAGACAGTGGCTCAAAGGAAAAGTGAGACTTGGAGATGACCCAGCCTCTGGAAGTCTGCAAGAGGCTGCTGCTGCTGACTTCATTTCCCCTCCATACTTGCTGAGACCTTGGACAGAGAGACACAGCATTTACATTCATCAATTCAGCTGGCCTAGAGATTTGGGCCTCAGAATCAGTTGTCTTTGCTATGGGTTCCAATGGGTAACTCAGCCTTGCCTGCCTGTTGGTCTCCCATCCTCCAAAGCCCTCACTCAGCCCACGTGTGTATCTGATTTCCCCTCTGTACTTGCAGTGCTGTCCCCAGCCCAGGCTATTGTGGTTTACACGGACAGGGAGGTCCATGGTGCTGTGGGATCCCAGGTGACCCTGCATTGCTCCTTCTGGTCCAGTGAATGGGTCTCAGATGACATCTCTTTCACCTGGCGCTACCAGCCCGAAGGGGGCCGAGATGCCATTTCGGTGAGTGCCTGAGGGAATCCTGGGGTTTGATGACACGACAGTGCTTCCAAGAACAGAAAAGAGAATTTGGGCTAAGGATGGGGAAATTCTCCATGAGCCATAAGCCCAACTTTGGCAAGGTAACTAGCAATCTTTGACACACTGACTAAGACCTGTCTTCTTCAGCACCGCCTTTCCAAGCCAGGATCCCTTACCCCGAGGCTGGGGCCCTACCTCGACAGCTTTGCTTTCCCTTTAGGGTCCCTTCACCTGCTTTCCCTCTTGCTCACAGATCTTCCACTATGCCAAAGGACAGCCCTACATCGACGAGGTGGGGGCCTTCAAAGAACGCATCCAGTGGGTAGGGGACCCTCGCTGGAAGGATGGCTCCATTGTCATTCACAACCTAGACTACAGTGACAACGGCACTTTCACTTGTGATGTCAAAAACCCGCCAGACATAGTGGGCAAGACCTCTCAGGTCACGCTCTATGTCTTTGAAAAAGGTGTGAGAAGCGACAGGGGACAGAGAACCCGGGAAGGAGTTCAGGGAGGGACAACAGGCTGGGGGAAGAGGCAGAAAGCACGGCGCGAGGATGTTCAGGCTGTGCGGGCAGGACCAGGGGGCTGGGCCGAAGGCAGCCTCGGCTTGCACTCCTACATCCCTAACCGCAGGGCAGGTCCCTGCTCATCCCCCTACTTCTCCCTGGCCTGCTAGTGCCGACTAGGTACGGAGTGGTGCTGGGAGCCGTGATCGGGGGCGTCCTCGGGGTCGTGCTGTTGCTACTGCTGCTTTTCTACCTGATTCGGTACTGCTGGCTGCGCAGGCAGGCGGCTCTGCAGAGGAGGCTCAGGTAAAGGGGCGGAGCCTGACTCCCCACCCTCAGTCCCCCGCCCCCTTACGCACACCTGGGTGGAGACTGCTCCAGTGGGTGGGAGGGACAAAGGAAACCGGAAGAAGCGCCCGAGGGGCTACGGTTCTAAAGAGGCCAAACTCACGGCGCCCCTTGTCGCGCAGCGCCATGGAGAAGGGGAAGTTGCACAAGGCTGCAAAGGACTCTTCGAAGCGTGGGCGGCAGGTTAGCGGGACTTGGGAACGAGCAGGGGAGGACCCGGGGAGCGACCGGGCAGGGCGGCGGTGAAGGGCGGGCTGGGAACCGGGGGTCCCCACCAAGCCAAGGCCTGAGGTGCGCGCTCCTCCCCTCAGACGCCCGTGCTGTATGCCATGCTGGACCACAGCAGAAGCACCAAAGCTGCCAGCGAGAAGAAGTCCAAAGGGCTGGGGGAGTCTCGCAAGGATAAGAAATAGCGGTTAGCGGGCCGGGCGGGGGCTCGGGGGTTAGGGGCGGAGCCCTCCAAAGGCGCTCGGGTGGTGGTCATCGAGATGGAGCTACGGAAGGATGAGCAGAGCTCGGAGCTCCGGCCTGCTGTCAAGTCCCCCAGCAAAACCAGCCTCAAGAACGCCCTCAAGAACATGATGGGCCTGGACTCGGACAAGTGATCACCGCCCCCCAGGCCCTGCCAGAGCAGGGGGACCTAGGCTCCTCTCATCCCCCGTCTAGGTGCTTTCCTCCCTTGCTCCCCAGCCCCTGCCCTGCCCTCACTTCCTCTGAGATGTAAGTTTCATTCCAAAATTCATTCCCAAGCACTTGTATTCTCCCCCATTTTCACATCCTGGGTTTCTGGGAACCCAAGGCTAATCCTACCGCTCACCTGCCCCAAGGGCTGTGTGTTTGGTGCCTGCCCCTCTGGCACCAAGAAGAAAGGGACCTTGACAGCCGCAGTCTCAACTTCAGGCCACCTGGCCTTCCCATCCCCTGCACCCCAGCTGGACCCCTCTGGCTCCTGACCTTCCTGCCCTTCCTCCCCTCTATCAGGTGGCCCGGCTCCACGTTCAGTGTTCCCACTAACACCCAGGTCACACAGATCATACTCTCCTTCAGGGTTTATTTAGGTTATTGATTATTTTTTATTTTTTAATCCATTCTTCGTTTGTTTGTTTACCTATGCCCATGCTCTGCCCTTGCTCTGCCCTGACCCCCATGACTGAGGACCAATGACGTCATGTGGCTTTTTGCAGTCCCCCACCCCATGAAGTCCTTCATGGAGATCCAACCCAAGCTGAGGGGCCCCAAATCCTCAGCCCTCAGCTGCAAGGTGGATGCCCCACCCACTCACCACTTGGGAGTGCAGTTCTGAGACTCAAGATCCTGAGAAAAGAGAGAGAGAGAGAGAGAAACAATGGATCCTCAGAGGTCCAGGTTGAAGCAGAGGGCAAATGAGCCTCAAAAGTGGCTTTAAACAATCAAACAGAAAGCAGGAAAAACAAATGGGAAATCAGGGGCAGAGGAAGAGGCTGTACTCCCAGCCACAGGGAATTCTTGGGAATTTTTCTACATTCTGTATATTTCTTCTCAAACCCGCAAATGTCCTTAAATGTTTAATAAACACTGACCTTTCCAGAAGCTGCTGTCTCTATCTTGTATTTCCTCATTCTCCAGGGAACAATTCCCAACCTTTCTTTTATCTTTGGCTTCCCATACTGCCTCCTTATCAACTGGTTTCTGCTGTTAAGTTTGGTCTGAGGATATGAGCTGATATGAGGAGAGAAAGAACTCTGAAATAGGCCTGCCAGATGTGTTTGTACGTTCAGCAAATCTCCAGTGAGCTTGTACTGTGTGCTAAACTGTCAGGCTCTGTTTTTACGAGAGTAGAAACAGAATCATTCTCTATCAAGATCTGAATTCTAAAACATCTCAGTCGTTCACTAGCTGTGTGACCCATGATAGTTAAATTTGGTATGCTTCATGCATTTGTAAACTGTGAGACCATGATACCTGCCCTATTTAATTCCCAGAAGTTTTGTGGTTCTTAAATGAGATGCTGTGTGTGGAAATCTTCTTAAACTACAAGTCAATACACAATTAAGATATTACAGGTCATTTCCTTGAAAGAAACTGTGTAAATTTATTTTTATTAGTACATGTGTGCAGTACAGGAAGATGTTTCTAACTCTTGCTTAAAGGAGTACACGTTAGGCTGGGCATGGTGGTGCATGCCTGTACTCCCAGTACTTGGGAGGCTGGGGCAGGAGGACTGCTACAAGTTCGAGGCCAGCCTGGGCTACAAAGTGAGCTCAAGGCCACCCTGAAGAGGTGATAAGGTCTCACTGCAGAGTGAGACCTTATCTCAAAAAGACCAAAAGGGAGGAAAAAGGAGTATATTTTATAAACTAGTACATATCTCATTACCTCTCCACAAACACAACTTTGATTTGTTGGTAAACTATTTTATTTATTTATTTTAAAATTAATATTATTACGTATATTTTGAGATAGGGTCTCACTGTGTAGTTCAGGGTTCCTTGAACTCATTGTGCAGTCCCGGCTGTCCTCAAACTCATGGCAATCCTCCTGCCACAGCCTTCCAAGTGCTGGGATTACAGGTGTGCATCACCAGGCCTGGCTGTTGGTACACTATTTTAGATACGCTTTTAGTAGTACATTGGCTAATTATTTGGTATGCAATGTACATATATCATTAATGTCCTGTAATCCTTAAATTACTGTGGAAAAATATACATGTATGGTTTTCCTGTGGGGGATCACTGGTGGCAAAAACCAAAACTCCCACAGGTCATTTGTTCTCCTTTTTAAGAGGCTAAAGATGGGATTAGCACTAGCTTTGCCAAAACCCACAGTGCTTCCATTTATTTGGGGGTGTCCCTTGCTTCTTTTAAAAAAAATCTGTGTTAATTTTAATATAAAACCTAATAGATGCTAGAGAACTTTTTGAGGGGTGAGAGAGGAACCTAAGGCACAACTCAATAAAGTTGGGGCTATTTAAGTGAAAGATTTCTTATTAGTTAAGGTACTAACCTGTCCATTAGTTATTAGATAGTTCCAGCTGGGCAGCTGGGTACCTTGTTGAAACCTTCTGGCCTTTTATTGGAATCAAATGAGATATGTCACTTCTGAGATATGACATATCTTAAATTGTCTCATTTAATTATACTTTTCTTCTAAAAATGATCAGTGCTGCCTCTGACCAGCTCTATTTACCCAAATGATTGAATACTGTATTTGCAATTCCATCAAGGTTGATGGTATTCTGAAACAGCATCTTGCAACCCTTCACTGGCGAATCTTGCTTATTTTACCATTGTTTGTCTGAAGACCACACTGCAGCTGAGTGATGAGTCTGTAGAAGGACGTTAAATTTCCACGTTGTGGGCTCTACACAAAAGTTGTGTATACATCATCAGCTGACCATATGGTTTGTCGTATCTTAAAGAGCACCGTTTCTTCCTCTATGCCAATATAATGTTAAAAGTTCCTTTCAAGTACAACCATAGATATTATATTCTGATCCCCTTGACTACTAACGTTAGTCAGTCTTTACTGATTTGTTAATTATTTTTACTCAAAGGACTGTTTCTAACATCACCAAGCCCACTAGGCCCTGTCAAATAAAAACAATACCTGGCTTAAACTGTGCTTAACCTGAGACTGGCGGACAGCAGAACCACCGTGACCTGACAGAAGCATTCCTGCATGGCAGTTCCCGCATCCTCCTCACCTTAAAATCAAATACAAAAATCTCGGCCTCTCACCCCAATTGTTCAGTCCCCTTTTGAGCTCACCTACTGCTCTCTTGCACTGCATCAATAAACCCTTAACATCTCTGTATTTCTTTTTATTGAATTAAGTTTATTGGTGCATTTTAGGTATACATACTGACCACATTTATCTTAAGAAATTTTCACCTGTACATGCTATAAATTGATTCTTTTTTTCCCATTCCCCTACCCTCCTTTCAACCTCTCTTCCCCTCATTATTTCCAAAAGCTTTGTTTCCATTTTTTCCTTCTTTTCTCATCATTTTTCCCTTTCTTTCCTCCTTCTCTTTCTCTAGTTCCACTTCCCATTTGAATATTTTCTTCCTATGTCACAATATCTATTACATATTTTGGTCCTTATTTACACTTTTGGTTTCTCATGCCAGAAAACCAATATAGTATTTACACATATGTGTCTGATTTATTTCACATAAGAGTATGGTCTCAGGTTTCATCCATTTAGCTAGAAATGTCTGAAGCTTATCCCATATGTCAGAACATCTCAGTATTTCTTTCTTTCTTCCTTCCTTTCTTTTTTTTTTTTTTTTTTTTTTTTTTTTTTTTTTTGAGATAGGGGCTCTTTATGCAGTTCAGGCTAACCTTGAGCTCACTTTGTAGCCCAGTCTGATCTTGAACTCAAAACAATCCTCCTGCCTCAGTCTCCCAAGTGCTGGGATTACAGGCGTGTGCCATCACACCCAGCCTGTCTCTGTATTTCTTGATTATAGTTAAATTCTCTTTACCACTTGTGGCACCAGCATCTCACACACTGCACCTTTCAGGGCACTATCCACAATGTATCACCACAAACATCACACACTTTTATGAATTTATCTATGACTATGTTCTTTTTTCATAATTCCAGCCAATGTAAATTACATTCATCTCTCTTCTCGAATAAAGCATTAAATAAAGCCTATAATGATTCAGGTAAAAGAAAATAGCATTATCCCATGGGAAACTTTGAATTCCATCTAATTGTTACTTTAAAAAAAAGTCATTCATGATTGCCTTAGTTACTTTTCTCACTGCTGAGACAAAATACCTGACACTCAAAATTAGAGGAGGAAAGGTTTATTTGGCTCACAGTTTGCAGAGGTTTCAGTTCACAGTGGGCTGGCTCCAAGGCAGTGTGGCATGGCAGAGGAGCATTGCAGAGGAGAAACAGTTCATGGCAGGCAGAACGCAGCAAGCCTGCAAGCTACAAGCAAGAAACAGCAGCACTCTTTCTGTCCCTTACATACCATCCAGGCTACCCACCCTGAGGGACCCAGGATGGAGCACTCTTAATCTTACCCAGAACTATGTCAAACCAATCAGTGGACTAATTTAGTAATCACACACTCTTAATCCTAGCATCACATACTTAATCCTATCACATACTGTAGATCCAGCCATTCTAAAAAGTCCACCTATGATCACATGAGGCTTTGGGAGGACATCTAGCCCCAAGCCATAACAATGATCTTCAGTACCTCATTAATATCAATTTTGACCAGACATGTGAACACTTTAAGGTAGTAAAGCCTCTTCCACTGTTAACCTTAAGTTTAAAAGATTATAACCCAATTTATGAATACACATAAAAATTTGATTAAATTAGCAAATAGAATCCTACAAGCAAACAAAATAATAAATTATGATCATGAAGAATTAAGTCCAGGAGGCTGGGTGTGGTGGCACATGACTGTAATCCTAGCACTTGGGAGGCTGGGACAGAAGGATTGCTGTGAGTTTGAGGCCAGCCTGGGCTACAAAGTGAGTTCAAGGCCAGCCTGGACTACACAGCAAGAACCTGTCTCAAAAAGACAAAAAAAAAAGTTTGGAATGAAAGAATATGTCAGGATTATGAAATCCTCAAAATGAATTATATTAACCTAGAGGAAAGAACATATTGTAGAGCTCCTGGAGGGAGGGCCCCCAGCGCACGGGGAGCCTTGGACGGGGAGTGCTGGTCTTTGGACCAGCGGCTCACTCCCGGCCTCGTAGTTCCCCGGAAGGAGGGCTTCCGGCGCACAGGGAGCCACGGGTGGGGAGCGCCAGTCTTCCGGCTGGCTAGCTTCCTGCCTCGTAGCTCCCGGAGGGAGGGCCCCCAGTGCACGGGGAGCCTCGGGGGGGGGGGAGCGCTGCTCTTCGGACAGGCGGCTCACTCCTGGCCTCATAGTTCCCCAGAAGGAGGGCTTCCGGTGAACAGGGAGCCAGGGGTGGGGAGCGCCGGTCTTCTGGCTGGCTAGCTTCCTGCCTCATAGCTCCTGGAGGGAGGGCCCCCAGTGCACGGGGAGCCATGCGGCGGTGAGCGCTGTTGCGCGCCGGCCACCACCGTTCAATTGAGATCTATCATGACACAGACAAACAGTGACACAATTGGCACACCATACACCGACTGCAGTTGCCCACCCACAGATGTGTGTGAATCGTTCAAACTTTGAACAACCCCTGGGAATACATGCCATACAATGGGACACTCTTGCTCCTGCCATTGAGAACCAGAAAGGTCCAGAGCCAGCAGAGGAGCAGCTGCTGAACAAGGACTCAGAGAACATGAGAATGCAGACAGCCCACGGAGTCAGAGGTCCAGTGGACTGGGGTCACGAGAGCCGCTCGGAAGCTGTAAACCAGGAGGACCTTGCACAATACCTGCAGAGACTCCCTGGAAGCCATTCTTCCCCTGACAGTACAGGCTGTGGTGGAGCTCTGGAGAAGTCTGCAGCAGGATTCCTGCTGCCTGTGCTGACAGTTGGGGAGAGGACACTAACTGGTTGTGGGGTCCCAATGCGATGGGAGGCTGGAGAGAAAACGCTACAAAAAAAATGGCTTTCGCCCCAGACGGCTCACTTGATTTTTGACAACCCTTAGGCTGTAACTACTTATTAGATCCTTCTTGCATATCTCTGTCTTCCTGAGAAACCACTTTGAAGATACCACCATGTATTACAGCAGCCATTGATATTTTCCTACTAATCTATCCATAACTCTCTAATGTTTGTATTGTTCCTATCCTATTTCATAAATGGATCCATGTTTATTATTATGTGTTTCCTACAACAACCATTGAGAATTATTGAATGATTATTCAGTAGGTCACTCAAGTATAGTTCTATTTATATTCTTTAGAAGCCACTTTGAAGATACCTAAGTATAGTACAACAACTATTGATAATCTCCTACCTCTTTTGTCTGTAACTCACTATCATTTGTCTATTTGTTTTCCTGAGAAACTATCTTATAGATAACAATATGTAAAACAATAGCCATTGATAATTTCCTACCACTTTGTAATTTGGTAAGCCCCTCCTATTATTATGTTATCCTTCTTTTACTCTTTTAAAAAAAAAAAGAACATTGTAAACAAGCTATGAAAAAATTGATAACATTCAATAACCATTTTTAGGTGAAATAAAATAAAATTAAAGAAATTTTCTGAAGGTGATTAACTTCTTTTGGAAAAGGAACTTTTCTTATCTTAAACTCAGAGGGAAAAGTCATTTAACCCAAGGCTATGTAGCAAACAACTGGCCTTATGTTATTTTATTTTATTTTATCTTTTGAGACAGGGTCTTGCTATGAAGTTCAGACTGGCCTTGAGCTCACTTTGTAGCCCAGGCTGGTTCTGAACTCACAACAATTCTGCTGCCTCAGCCTCCCAAGTGCTGGGATTACAGATGTGCAGCACCACGCTCAGCTCCCAGCCTAATTTTATATTTGTCTGACTTCAGAGGCTGATGAGGACTATTTCCTAAAAGTCACAAGAACTGAGTATGGTGGCACTCATCTGTAACCCCAGTACTTGATAGGCTGAGCAAGAGGTTGGCCAAGAGGATCGCCACAAGTTTGAGGCCAGCCTGGAATATATAGTAAGACTCTATCTCTGGGAAAAAAAAATAATAATAATCACAAGAAACACATCTTTAAGAAAACATCATAGCCAAGTGTAGTGACACATGCCTGTAAACCCAGCTTTCTGGGAGGCTGAGGCAGATGGATTGCAAATTAGAGCCCAGTTTAGGCAAGACCTTGTCTCAAAATTTTAAAAAAATTTTTTGATACAGGGTCTCCCCTGTATCAAACGTAGTTCAAACTGGCCTTGAACTCATTAGCCTTGACTGACCTTGAACTTGTGGTGACCTTCCTGCCTCAGCCTCCTGAGTGCTGAGTCTACAGGCATATGCCACCATGACCAGCTCAAAATAAAATATTAAAAAGGGGCTAAGGGTTATTGTGGCTTTCCTCATGATAGCCCACCCTGTGTCCTCCAGGATGTAGCTTTATCTTCCTTTTTCCTCTTTTAGCCAGCCCAAAATCACTCTGCAGATCCAATTTCTCCCTTAGTCTTCACTTTTACTTTTTTCAAGTAAACCTTCAATAAATAAAATTTTTAAAAATAAATAAAAGGCCAGAGACATAGCTCAGTGGCACAAGCACCGGCCTGGCAAGCACAAGGTCCTGAGTTTGATTCCTAGTATCAAGAAAGAAAGAAGAAAGAGAAGAAAAGAAAAGAAAGAAAAGCAAGAAAGAGTTAGGGATGTAGCTCAGAACAAAAGCCCTGTCATCAATCCCCAGTATAGCAAAAATAAACAAAAAACCAACCAACCAAACAAACAAACAAACACAAAACCACAGGAGAACTGGAGTATAGCTGAGTCAGTGGTAAAACATTTGCCCAGCATTCACAAGGACTTGGGCTCAATAACCAAGCAATAAAGTGGGGTAGGGAGGCTTGAAATGTAGTCACTGTCATCAAAATAGAAAGCAAACAGGTACATTCATTATCATCAATAATTTTCAACATTATTTTGAAGAATTTGGCTGGTATAATAAACCACGAACAAAATCCAACTCATATATCTTAGAACAGAAGAGAAAATTATTTTTCTTTTCAGATGATGCAATGCATCCCTAGGAAATCCATAAGCCTCAATGAGAAAACCATTGAACTCATCAGTCAATTTCGTAATGTGATTATAGGATAAATTTATTATACTCTATAACAAGAAATCTAGATATAACTAGAAATGAAGAGAGAGATTACAATTTAGAATGAAGAAACATTACAGTAGTTGTACAGTAAGTTTTAATATGCGGCAGGGCAATCATTATTTTTCTCATTCAGAATGTTCCCAGAAGTTCTTGTGTATTTATTTATCTATACGGACTTTAAAATAGGCTCAATTCTAAAAGTAGCCCATTGGAATTCCCAGTGGAATGTTTTAAATATATTTATTATTGGTGGAGGACAGTTTTATTCTATCAAGATTGCCTTAATGGAATGAAACATTTTTAATTTACTCAGATCTTCAGTCTTTTAGTACATTTGATAATTTTCTTAGTATAATTTAAGTACTTTTCATTAATTTTTGTCTTTTTTTTTACTGTCAACGATGGGCTGTCCCTTCATTTCTAGATATATCTTGATTTCTTGTTAGAGTACAATAAATTTATCTTATGATCACATTACTAAATTGACTGATGAGTTCAGTGGTTTTCTCATTGAGGCTTATGGATTTCCTAGGGATGCATTGCATCATCTGAAAAGAAAAATAATTTTCTCTTCTATTCTAAGATATATGAGTTGGATTTTGTTCTTGGTTTATTAGAACAAAAGTAAAACAGAACAGAGTCCAGAGACATGCAAGTGAATGTGGAACACATCATATTGTGAAAGTAGCATTTTGGCCAGGCATGGTGGTGCACACCTGTAATCCCAACACTCAGGAGGCTGAGGCAGGAGGATAGCCACAAGTTCAAGGCTAGCCTAGGCTAGTGAGTTCAAATCCAGCCTACAGTACAGAGCAAGACCCTGTCTCAAAAAGAAATAAAATAAATTAATAAATAAAGTAGCATTTTAATTCAGTGGTAAGTAAATAATTATTCTCCAATTCTTGGGCTTAAGCTGTCCTCTTGCCTCAGCCTCCCAAATAGTTGGGACTATAGGCACACACCATCACGCCTCACTCAAATGGATAAGTTAGTAAAAGTTATTATCACAGCTGACTTATATATCTGGAGGAAAATATAATAAAATTTTTGTGTTCCCTTTGACAGCATATACTAAAATTAGAACATATACATATATATATAATCTACGTGTAAAAATATACAAATATTGAAAAGAATTAAGAATATTTGTTTAATCTTGAAATAAAGAAGAGCTTTAAGCAACACAGGACACATAGAAATCACAAAGGAAATAGTTTAAGTCTTTAACCTCTACAGTGGCAGAGTACATTATAAACAAAACCAAAGATAATCAGCGATGATGGAAAAATACAGTACATATGATACATCTTCCTACACATACTATATGTCCTCACATCTCCTGTATTCCCACCTCCAGCTACTGCTGCCTTTCTCTGCTTCCCTGTCCAGCAAGACTCAAAGATGGCAAGGGTACCATCCTCATACCTCCCCTCCCCATCAGCCCTCTCCCATCATGCCTCACTCCCCATCACTCCACAAAAACCGCTCCTGTTAAAGAGCACCAGTGATGTCCACTCTGCCAAATGCAATGGTCACTTCTGAGTCTTTTACATCCTCTTAGCCATGTTCAACATTATCCGCCACTTCCTCTTTCTGAGAACATTATGTATTTTTGCTTCCTTGAAACACACTACGGCTAGTTTTTTCCCACTTACATTAGAAAAGCATGAACTAGCTTTAAGGCAGGAATTGCAACAACCTGGAGGACAGCTTTTGTCTTTGTGTTTATTAATTCAAATTAGTGCCACAACTGTCACCAGGCTACCATCACCTGGAGATGAATATTGCTTTTCCCCTCTAGATGGAGCTTGCAGTCTTACTTCTCTCATTTTCTTTCTGTCTGACCACTTTGACAATAGGAATTTGCTACCGTGCCTTAAAACATGTAAGAAATTGTAGGCTAAATATTCACATGCGGGAGCAAGGCTGAGGGAGAGGAGGCACCATCAGATGATACCCAGAGCTTTTCACGCTTCCTCACATAGGCCAACAGTCACTGTACCCATCTCTGGCTGTGTTAATTCAGTCACAGTCCAACCAAACATGTTACGTAAAGACTGAATTGTAAAGTTAGCTTCCAACAATTTGTATAATATTATAAAAGGGGGAAGGAAGGAGATAAATAACATGGTTAATTTAGACAAATACCTATCTAAACAAGGAAATCAAAAATATGTAAAGGACTACAGTCTTTATTTCCATAACTGGTCAAGAAACCAGTGAGGCATGGTGGCTCATGCCTGTAGTCCCAGCACTCTGGGAAGCTGAGGCTGGACAATCACAAGTTTGAGCCCAGCCTAGGCCATTTAGCAAGACCCTGTCTCAAAATAAAAAATAGCACTGGGATGCAGCTCAGTCTGAAGGCCCTGGGTTAAATCCCCATTAGTTCAAGAAGAACAAGGCATAATCGGCCTCTATGAACTACTATTTCCTTTTTCTGTTGGCACTGGGAACCCAGGGCCTCGTGTGTTCTAGGCAAGGGCTTTACCACTGAGCTCAGGATTCTTTATGTGATGGAGTGGCCCAAACTTCCTTTTTACGTGTGTGTGATGTGGGGATTGAACCCAAGGCCTTCACACTAAGCTACATTTCCAGCTGCCAGTCCTTTTTGAGAAATAGTCTCACCAAGCTGCTGAGTTTCCCAGGCTGGGCTTGAAACGTCGCTCTTCCTGCCTCAGCTTTCCAGAGTGTTGGGATTGTGGGCACCAAGGCACATGCCACTGTGGCTGGCTCAGAAGTTCCATTTCTGAGTGAAGACTTGATTGGGAATTGTCCTGACATCTTTCAGTTGCTGTATTTTTTCCATTAACTTGTACTGTTAAGCACGGATGTACTGAGCAAAGCCTCCTGAGCCTGATTTGAACTATACAATGTTGATAAATATACATTTATCTAAGTATCACATAGTACCTCTTAAGTGTATATAATTTTTATGTCAATTAAAAGTCAGTAAGTAAATAAAAAAGAAACATCCCCCTCCCTTAACAAAAAAAGCAAAGCCTGAAGTTTTGGGTGGGGATGTAATTTAGTGGTAGAGCACTTGTCCCACATGCCCAAAGCCCAGGGTTCAATCTCCAGCGCTGCCAAAAAACAAAAACAAAAAACCTGAAATTTTAAGGGAGTTATTTAACCTCTAGGAATCCTTCTGAATCTATAAGATGAGAGTGCTAATATATACTTGTTAATGAGAATCTAAGAAAATTCTGATGTCAAATTATTAGCATGTTGCTAAAATTCAGAGTTACTCTCCTGAAGAGGTTTGATTCAGAATAGTTTTTACTAATACCTCCCTCCCTTTAAAAGTGCGTTGGGGTCATCGAGAACATTTTAAGTCAGATTTATTTTGTAGATCTGAAGCCCTCCTAATATTCACTAATTTAGTGGATATTTCTCTGAGAAGAATAAAATTAAACATGACTATTTAAAAGTCATGCCAAAATCTACATTATATCATCCTTTCTAGAAGACAGTTTTGAGGTAAGTCTCACTAAATTGCTAAATTGCCCAGGCTGGGCTCCAACTTTTGATCCTTTGGCCTCAGAGAAAGTACTGTGATTACAAGTATGCCCCAGGGCCTTTACACTAAGCTACATCCCCAGCCCATTTTGAATTTTTATTTTATTTTTTTATTTTGAGATAAGATCTAGCTAAGTCATTAAGTTGCCCAAGCTGGGCTTGAACTTGCAGTCCTCTGCTTCAGCATTCCAGAGAGCTGGGATTAAAGATGTGGGCCCTCATACCCAGGTCCATTGGTTTTTGTTCTTGTTGTTTTGTTTGTTTGTTTGTTTGTTTTGAGACAGGGTCTCATTATATAGTCCAGGCTAGCCTTGAATTCTGGGCAATCCTCCTGTCTCAGTCTCCCAAGTGCTGGGATTACAGCCATGTGCCACCATGCCTGGCTTCCAATGAATGGATTTTTTAAAGTCAAGAAGGATATGAGACAATTCTTTGCACTGTACTGGTCATTGCAATATTGTATAGCATCCTGGCTCCTGGACAGAAGGATCCTCCAATATCACCTGCATGTGTGTTACACTGCGTGGGCACACACACACACACACACACACACTCTCTTAAGACCCTTCTAATACCTTTATGTATTCCCAAAATATCCCCTAGAGGGCAGTACTGCCCCCACTGAGAACTGATTTAAGAGAGTAAATGATGAGGCCTGGTATTCTACCTAGATTTAGAAAAAGGAGTAGTTTTGCCTCAGAATGAGTATACCCGTTCACAATATAGCCTGTCGGTGCTTCTTCCTCTCTCAACCTGCACATCATCACTGCCTCCCAAACTTAAGTCGCTTTTCATTTCAGAGAGCCTGGTTGCAGGTTCCCTGGAACAATAAGGAGGTAGATAGATAAGGAGATCAAGGCACTGTACAATTCTGGGAGGAATCCGCTGGGGTGGGCAGATAAAGCCAACAACTGTGCCTCCCTTAGAAGGATGAGAGAAGGTCCAGAGCTGACGGGTCTGGGCTATGAGGGACCAAGTAGGTATGCCTGAGCCCATCTCATAGCAGGTGCTGTGTTCCTCTGTGCTGTCAGGAAGCCTGAACAACATCCTTAACAACCAGTCTGGATGCCCTTCAATGTATCCAGTCCCTTCTCAAAGTTAGAAAAAGCTCAGATTATGGAGTCAGACTGCCTGAGCTCTGGCCTTAGGGCAACCATTCTCTTGCTTTGGAAAGGTTATTTAATACCTCTGTGCCTCAGTTTCTTTTTTTTTTATTTTAAAGAGTAAAAGAAGGATAACATAATAATAGGGGGGACTTACCAAATTACAGACAAAATGGTAGGAAATTATCAATGGTTATTGTTTTACACATTGTTATCTACAAAATAGTTTCTCAGGAAAACAAATAGACAAATAATAGTGAGTTACAGACAAAAGAG
>NW_004955468.1:13001483-13028525 GCF_000276665.1 Chinchilla lanigera | reverse complement strand
GCCGGCGCGCAACAGCGCTCGCCGCCTCATGGCTCCCCATACACCGGGGACCCTCCCTCCAGGAGCCTATGAGGCAGGAAGCTAGCCAGCCGGAAGACTGGCGCTCCCTGCCCGTGGCTCCCTGTGCGCCAGAAGCCCTCCTTCCGGGGCCCATGAGGCAGGGAGTGAGCCGCCGGGCCAAAGACCGGCGCTCCCCTCCCAAGTATGCCTCAGTTTCTTTGGTTGTATAATGGGGATAATAATGGTATCTAAATCATGAGTTGATACATGAGAAAGGGCTTGGAACAGAATCTGACACAGTATGTTACAAACCCCAGATATTACTGTCATCGCCATTCATGTCTTATAGGTGGCAGGAAGCTAGAGAATCACCGCAACTTGAGGGATGAGCATCCCTGAGGACCTTAACTACAAAGAAGATTAAATCAATAGAGAGGTATGTGCTGCTAAGAAAACTCTCAAGTTCCCCAAAGAGGAGACGGGAACCTCAACTTGTCCTGTAGGATAGGTTCATTGACTCACGTTAGGGAAAAAAATTTCAGATTGGGTGTGGTGGTTCATGCCTGCAGAGTGTTGCAAGTTGGAACCTAGCCTGGGCAATTTAGTAAGACCCCCTCCCCTCACTCACTCAGTTGCTAAATAAATAAATAAATTTTTTTGGTCTTTTTTTTTTTTTTTTTTTTTTTTTTTTTGTCTTTTTGAGACAGGGTCTCGCTATGCAGTTCAGGCTGGACTTGAACTCACTTTGTAGCCCAGGCTGGCCTCGAACTTGCAACAATCTTCCTGCCTCAGCCATGCGCCACTATGCCCAGCTTAAATAAATACTTTTAAAAGAAAGGGGGGCATGTAGCTCAGTGCAAACTCCCTGAGTTTAATCTCTGTAGTACTGCATAAAAAAAAAGAGAGAGAGAGAGAAAGAAAAAGAACTTCAGAACATGTTACTGTGAGGTATAGGCAGACTTCTTAGAGTTAGAAAGTACAGGAGAGGGTCAGGGATATAGCTCAGTGGCACAAGCTCCTGCCTGGCAAGTGCAAGGTCCTAAGTTTGATTCCCAGTACCAAACATAGAGAAAGGCCTCCGGATGAAGAGGTTCAGACCACACCCCCTTACAAAAGACCGAGGCCAGCCTTTAAAAAGAGATTAGCTGAGGTGGGAAAGGTTCTGGGTGATCATCACTGCAGTTCTGGTTTCCTGAGCTCTAGAGGAATCCTACGGTTTGAAGGGCAGCTGGAGTCCCGTGAAATGACAGCGCTCTCTGGGGGTGGACAACCTTGGTTCCTCCCATGGGGTAACTGCTTCCATTTAGGGACGGTGATCTTATCATGGGATGGTCTGTGCCCCTCTGCTTTTCCTGGAACCCAAGGTGATTACAAGTTTAGGACTTCTAAGCATTGCTCAAGGGGAGCCTGGAACTGGCCCATAATAAAACTGGCAAAGGGATGTCCTTGCAAATCCTGAAAATTCCTTTAGTTACTCTTATCTTGGTGGCCTCAGTTTTGAAGGCAGTTGAGGTGGACCAGGTAATATAGGGCTCATAAACCTTGCATTACAGACACTGCTTAAGTGATTAAGGTGCCCATGTGCAGAGCTGAGCAGCAGTCTGCTTAAAACCAAAGTTTCAAGGAAATAAGAGAGGTATAAAATAAGGACAGACACCCAGCTTTGTCTTGCTTTTAGTTACCTATTGGGAGTCTGCAATCTAGGGCCTCTAGGTCCCTGTCTCTATCCATTCTTCAACCTTGAGAGAATTACTGAATCAGCCAATTTGGCTTGCAAGTGTCCTAGACAGCCAGTGACCTAGTATATGAGAAGGGCACAAGCTGAGTCTCGAGCTTCTGGGGTGCCTGGTCTCAATCCTAGGGCGCAAAGTTATGGAGTACAGGTATGGATAACCTTGGCTAACTGTTGTCATCCTTTGAACATATGCTAGTGAAGTGAGTCTTGGAAGACAGCAGGCTGACTGCCAGAGTAACCAACTTTATAATCAGAGGATTGAAATGTTCAGCCTCATCCCTTGATATCCAGCAGAGGAAAAGAATGGGAGACTGATTGAATCACCAATGCCCAGCAACTTAACCAATCATACTTATGTAATGAAGTCTCCATAAAAACCCTGAACAGTGAAGTGAAGAGCTCAGACAGCTTCCAGGTTGGTAAAGACATCGAGGAACCGGGAGACTGGCATGGAAAGAGATGGCACTGAAGCGCCACACACCCCATTTTTGTGCCTTGCCCTATGTATTTCTTCCATTTGGTTATTCCTGAGCAATATTCTTTCTAATTCACTGGTAGTAATAAGCACAGTGCTTTCCTGAGTTCTGCAAGCCTCAGGAAAATTACTGAACAGGATGAAGACCACACAATGGGGCTCCCTGATTTGTAGCCCAGTGACTAGAAGCACCAGTCACAATATGAAACATGTACCTGGTATTTCCTCCGAGTAGTTAGTGTCATATGTGAATTGTAGGGCATACAGTTGATGTCTGGAGAGTTGGAGAATTTTTTATTGTGAGGGGAAAACTTGTTGGAGACCACTACAAAGTGGCTCTGAGCAGTATTTAATATTAACCAATTGGCTTTCCGTGTTTACTTGTGAGTTGTCTAAGCTTAGGCACCTTGACTGGGGGTGGGCAGGGGACTCATAGTAAGTAAACCTCTGTGAGTTCCTGGTCACCCTGAGGCCTGTGAAGCTATGAGGCCCCAAAGGACAAGATAAGGCCACAGCTGAGGACATCTGGCTCCAACCCCAATTAACTACAAGGAGAATGCAGTTGCAGGCTCCACACTCCTACAATAAATATCAACCTAAAGATAAGGTAGTTCTACTGATTGACATAATTTACTACTTGGGAAAATTCTCCCATGGTCTTGCTCAGATTCCCATGTTTTGCTGAGTATCCTGCTCCTTTGTTTGAAAACCAAATAAATACGGGCTGCCCAGAGAAGTCTTTGGCTCAACTCAGAGAATACTGAAGCTGTAAGAGAGTTACTCCCTCCTGGAGCCCTGAAATCATTTCCATTGTCTCATTTAAAAACTCACAGATTTGGTGTTAGAATTGTTGAGTAGAAGAGATTTTTTTCTTTTGAGCTTTTTTTCCTCTATTGTGTTTTCTGCTTCTCTCTTCTGTTAAGTCATTTATAACAGAGTTCACCAATTCCCCAAAGACTTGCCGTCTTTGTTCCACACAATAAAGCACTCCTCAGTGATTAGTACTCAAGAGTCATTTCTTCTCCAGTAGAGAAAGTGACAGGAAAGAGAAGCAGCGTTCTAGAGCCCAAGAAAGAGATCCCAGCTGAAGCTCAGGGCCCCAAGAAGAAGTTACAGGCAGGCCAAAGAGAACAAGCCTCATCTGAATACTCATGATAGGAATAGGCCTGCAGAGAAAAATCTGCTTTTAGAACCTTTAGTGAGAACTACTGTTAATTCAATAAAAGATGCCTAAGTCTCCCTTTCTGGTCAGGACCCTCTTTCCCAAAGCTATGAGTATATGTTTGTTGTTACTATGTTGTTTATTAAAAATATGTATGAGAACAAATACTATAACATGTTCAGAGCAAGGGCTAGTAAAAGGGAAAAATCATCTCAGCAATATGTTCCAGATCAGTGTGGCACAGAGCAAATCGGCAAATATCCTGCAAGCATGAGAGTCTACAGAAGAGGGGCTGGTGGCCGAGAATACCACCCCAGCCTTAGTACCTGGTAGCTCTCAAAAGCCTACATCAATAGTGAAAAGAAGCGCCAGCCAGTTCTCAGCTCATGCATGCAATAAAGGAACAGGGAACAGCCCTATTTTTGTAGGACACACACTAGGTGTGGCAATACTATTCTTCTTTCATTTGTCTACAAGGCTGGGCTATCCCACTATCTACTGTGCCCAAACAGATTCAAATGTAGCAGTAAAACTTCCGCCTTTTCTCTGGCATCATGAGGAGGAAACTCCTTTCACATAGGGCTTTCCCATGAGTGACTGCTCAGGTTTTCTAACGACCCCACAGTCGGGCTTGCTGCACATGGATAAACTTTGGGATAGAGGTTGTCTTCCAGAGCTATTGTTCCTCCTTTCTTATTCATGGTTGCTACCTGGTTTTGGCTTCTATATTCTGGAATCAAGAAGGGAAAGGTAAATACCAAGAAGTAGTAAGCCAAGAAAGTAGAACTGTACTTTCCAGAGGCTGGGAAGATAGGAAATGTGGTGTTATTGTTTAAACCTTCAGTTTTGTGATGCATGGCTGTAATCCCATCATTCAAGAGGCTTAGAGAGGGGGATTGCGGTAAATTCAAGGCTAGCCTAAATTACACAGTGAGACCATGTCTCAAAAAAACAAAACACAAACAAAAAAAGTTTAGTTTTACAGGATGAAAAGCATCATGGAGATGGATAGTGGTGATTGTAAACATTATAAATGTATTTAATACTGCACTGTATAAAAATGGTTAAATCCAAGCATGGTGGTGCACTCCTGTAATCCCAGCACTTGGGAGGCTGAAGCAGGAGGATTGCCATGAGTTTGAGGCCAGTCAGGACTATATAGTGAGTTTGAGGCCAGCTTGGACTACAGAATGAGATCCTGTCTCAAAAAAACTGAGGTAAAAAAAAAAGGCGATTAAAGTGGCAAATTTTTTAAGGAGGATACTTGGGATTGAATCCAGGGCCTTCACACTGGGTTATATTACCAGCCCTTTTTTTTTTTTTTTTTTTTTTTTTTTTTTTTTTGAGACAGTGTCTCTCTAAGTCACTAAATTGCCCAGGCTGGGCTCAAACTTGTGACCCTCCCATGTCAGTCTTCCTGAGTGCTAGGATTACAGGTGTGGACCACTGTGCCTAGCTTGGGTAACTTTTGGGTTATACATATTTTATCACAGAAAAAAAAAATTGAAGCTGGGCATGATAGAGCATACTTGTAATCCCAGAACTCTGAGAAGCGGAAGCAGGAGGAATGCAAGTTTGAGGGCAGCCTGGGAAACTTAGCAACTTCACAAGACCCCATCTCAAAAATAAAAAAAAAAATCAGTGGGCTGGGGATGTAGCTCAGGGTAAAGTCCCTGGGCTCAATTCCCAGAGGGAGAGAAGGAGAGAGAGAGAGCAGGACAGGGAGAGAGGGAGAGAGGGAGAGAGGGAGAGAGAGAGAGAGAGAGAGAGAGAGAGAGAGAGAGAGAGAGAGAGCAGGAGAGGGAGACAGAGACAGAGACAGAGACAGACAGAGAGAGAGACAGAGACACAGAAAGACAGAGCAAGAGAGAGAGCTACAGTGAAAGGAGAGGCAAGTGAAAAAAGTGGTAAGTATGGGTCTTCTTTGTTCATTCTTTTATAATTTCCCTACTGATTTCAATGTGTAGCAATGTAAGCTTACTTGCAAGCCATCATTTTATTTCATTTGTGGTTGAAAATCTTCAGTGTAGCAGTGGTGATCCCTAGTGACCAGAATAATTGTCTCCTTCCTTCCAGTTTGATAAACACTAGGTGGGGTGGAGAGTGGAAGAGGAGGAGGAAGAACCACAGGGAGGAAGGAGGATAGGTGATTTGCGGGTAGGGATCCAGAAGGCCAGGCTTATTTACAGAAGGAAGTGTACCAAGCGCGCCGTTAGCTGCAGGAGAACGGAGATGAGCTTGGCTGCAGGTGCACTCCGGGGGTGGTGGCGGCAGAGACACAGTGTGGGCGGCGCATCAAGGTGAGGGCAAGGTCGGGAGAAGGAAGGCAGAATTGGCTTCAGCCTGAGAATTGTTCGTGCAGAACTAGCTTCCCTTGCCGCCATGTAATCCGTGCAGCTGTTCTAACCCTCCTCCCTGGGGCCAACTCAAGCTTGCATTCATATTTCTCCCAAGACAAAAACACTAGTAGAGGTTCAATGACCCCATCTGAGGGGTTTTTATTGTTATAATTGTTAAACATGCTAAAATCACAGAGTAGCTATTCCGTGTCTGCCCTGACTCCACAGTGGGGCAGGTGGGAACTACCAGGGTCACTTGGCTCGTGCAGCTTGAGGTGGGTGGTGTGGCTAAAGTTGACGGTTAGAGGCAGGCAGGTTAGCAAAGCCCCAAGAATCTTTCATGTACTACAGTTTTACTGGCTGTAGCCCATGGCTTTAGAGATCTTCCCATTCTTGACTTTTCTTTCTTACCTAAATCCCCTCTACACCTCGTTTCCCTGTTTACAGCCCCTGGAGCCTGTCCTGCCTCTGCCCACTATAATCTTAGACTGGATAGTGAAGGAAAATTTTCCTTGCCTCCCTGGGTGGGAACTAAGCTGCTCAGCATGCACTAACACGGTAAGCTGCCTGGGGCAAAGGAGGCTCCAGTCCCCACTGTGACTTTGATCTTAGGAAACTGGAGCTGGTAGTGCAGAAGGATCTGAAAGGGAAAGAATGTCACAGGAAGTGTGAATGTGGCAACTGGCAGACAGTGCCTCTGCCCCACTCTCAGGCACCCTCCTCTAAAGGTTTTCCCTCTTTCCCACATTGTTGTTGTTGGTGGTGGTGGGGACCTCTCAACCTCAAAGCCTCTTGTGCTCCAACCCCACAGGGCAGGCCTAGACACTCAGCCCAAGGAGAGACTGGTTCACCCTTAGGGAAACAGCTGCCAACTGAAGTTCCTCATCTTCTCCATGCTCCTTGTGCCTCTTACTGCTGTGATGGCTTCAGAGTGCCAGAGAAAAAAATATAGAAAGGTTGACTTTGCCTCAGTGAGAGGCTAGAGGGACAAAGGGCCAAGACACATGGGAGTCAGGGCTGTGGAGAAGGGGAAAGAAGGTAGCAGCGTGAAGGGCAAGGCTGGCCATTCAGGAGCTGGGGTCCTTTTTCCTTTTCTGGAATCGCCGGAACTTGCCCTGAATGGCAAGTGCAGCCTTCTCCGTCTCTGGTGCTGTCAGATCGATGTCAATCTCCTCCTCCTCCTCAGCCTTCTTGGCATTGCCAGCCTTCCCTGTGGATGGTTGGATACAACTGATGAGTCAACCTGACCACTCGATCCCTGTTCCTAAGGCCCCAGTGGTTAAGGTCCATTTTGTACTGGATTCTGTGGGGCCCTCCAATCTTTGCTAGGACTATGAGTACCTGATAATTCTTCTAGAAGTTTGAGTCACAGTACTTAGGCTGGGAACTAGCTATAGTTTCTTCAGGAGGTTTTGCTATTTTGACAAATGTCTTCTATTATCATTTATTCCTAAATCCTACAGTTCAAATCCCAAAACATACTCACTTTTCTCAATTTGCCCCTAATTTCTGATGGAGACAATGACCAGATTATCTCATGAGTTTCTTCTTATCAGTGTACTGGCCTTCCCCAACCACTCTAGACCTACCAGCTTCTAAAACAAGAGGAGGTACTGGAAGGTTTACTCTTAGGAAATAGCGGAAAGAAGCTTGTAGGTATTCTTATTCCTCTGATGTCTGACTTTTGGCGAGTACAGATTTACATCCCTGCTTATCTTCATGCTCCTAACTTCACAGGCTCTGCAAACTGCCTCCCACACCCTACTCACCTTTTTCCTCTGGGCCAGATGCCTGGTTGGCTGCTGGGGATGTTTTGGTGTTAAGCTGGGGAAAAAAAACAGAATATTAGATATTCATGGGAATATTAAGGTGCCATCCGCCTAGACACTCATGCTGTCCTATGATTAGGTACATTCTCTTAGTCTTTTGAAGAAGTAAGTCTTGCGATCATGAAGAGAAGAAAAATCTCAAAAGTATTCAACAAATATTTACTGGTGCTAAGGAAATCAGAAAGGACAAAACAAAGAAACCTGGTCTTTGTGGAGCTTATTCTAGTGTATTCTCAGACAAATAAGTAAATAACATGACTACAGGGTTAGGTGGTGATGCCTGCTATGGAGAAAAGGCAGAGAAGGGACATAGTAAGTGTAGAGGTGAAAATGGAGGAATCAAGCTTTACACAGAGTTGTCAGAAAAAGCCTGTCTGAAAGGTGGTGTTTGAGCAAAGAACTGAAGGAGATGAAGAAGTAAAGGCTGTGACCAGCACTTCCCAGGGCCATGGGTAAACATATGATTAGCTTGTTTGAGGAACAATAAGCAACTGGTGTAGCTGGAGGAGAGATAGGAAGGAAGGAAGATGCATGCAGAGGAAATCAGAGCTGACTAGGGGTGGGGCAGATTTTCTATGCACTAAAAGAAGCAAAAGATTCATTCAACAAGTATATTATGGCCTAATATATACTGTTCTAGGCACTGAGCATACAGCAGGAAGAAAAAAAATGTCCCTGTACTCATTAAGCAAACATGTAAGTTAATGACATGCTATGAAAGAAAATAAAACCAAGTAGCCTTGGAAAGTGTCTCTGAAGACTGACATTTAAGTAGAGGCTTTAATTACCTACAAGAGCGAGCCACGTAAATGTCTGTGTGAAGAACCATATGGGCAGATAAGACAGGAAGGAGAAAGTCCCTGAGGTAGGTCTGTGCCTAGTATGTTTATGGAACAGTAAGAAACCATTATGGCTGGAGATAAGCATGGGAGACACTATAAAAAAACAAGATCGAGAAGGTAGCCAGAATACATCCTTGATGCTGGGCAAAGAGTGGATTTTGGTCTAACTTGACAGAAAGTCATTAGTGGTTTGAGGGCAGACAGAAACCAGCTCCAACATGTTTTTCAAGGATTTCTGTGACTGATGGGTGGAGAATAAACTATAGAGGGACAAGAAAGAAAGCAGGGGAAATAATTAAGAGAGTCTTACAGTGATACCAACTAGGATGGTAGTGATAGGAAGCACTCAGACTTCAGAGAAGTTTCATGGTAAAATAAGCTGGATCTACTGGCACATTTTTTTGTTACAGAAGGCCATAAAAAAGGACAGCAGAGGAAGTGGATAGTAGCTAGGATCAAATGTGGGCTCATAGGAGGGTGTTTTTTAAGACAGGAGATTTAGTGTATTTGAATGATGATGGAAATGATTTAGTAGGGAAGGAAAAAAATTGATCATGGAATAGAGAGGGAACAATTACCCAAGGGATGTCTTGGATAAGCAAGAGGAAATGGACCTCATACATAAGCAGAGAGGTTGGCCTTAGACAGATACAGAGAAAGATCATCTACATTATAGGAATGAAAGTATAGGCTGGAAGCAAGCACAGTGGCAGATTCTGTGGGAATGTATAGACATTCTCTTCTTCTAATTACGTTTTCTCAGCAAAAGGACAGTTGTCCGCTGAGAGTGAAGAAGAGACAAGAAGTGTTAGACTTGAGGGGGCTGGTTTGTGAGTGAAATAATCATCTAAGTCAGAGAGTGCACGGTGGAGAAATAGAGCAGAATTAGCTGACTGTAGAAAGCGACCTCTTAAGGTAAATGGCCATGGACTTAAAGGGCAACCAGTTAAGAGATTGTTCTTATCTTCCAGGTAAGTGAGGTGATAAGGCAAGTACCCAAACAATATTCACTGAGCACTTATTGTGTGACAAACATTACCCAATTTAATCCTCTGAAATCTCTCAAGTGTCACCCTACCTTATAGTTGAGGAAATAGGCTTAGAGAGATGTTAAGGATCTTGCTCCAGGTTAACATACACAAGTAGGAAACAGTGGACCTGGATTTGGAACGCAGGCAGACTGACTTGTCATTCTTACACCATCAGACTGAACCATCCCTGCAAAGCTAAACATTGCCATATTGTCACAAATATGCAAATGTGTCAACAAGTACTGAATCTAATTGGAAAGCATATGGATACATATTGAACTAGTCTTTTAATTCTAGTAAAATTCTCTAATAAGGAGGAAATAAGAATAAAATGATATTTTAAAAGGTTGATAGCATGGTGTGTTTGACATAGGAATGTGTCCTACACAGGCTATAAGCCAGGCACAGTGGCACATACCTGTGATCCTCGCTACCTGAGAGGCTATGGCAGGAGAACTGCAAATCCAAGGCTAGTCTGGGCAACCTAGCAAGACTTTTCTTTTCTCTTCTTTTCTTTCCTTTTTTCTTTCTTCCTTCCTTCCTATCTATCCTCTGCATATTTCTTTTTGAGACAGGGTCTCGCTATGCAGTTCAGGCTGGCCTTGAGCTCACTTTGTGCACATTTTCATTTTAAAATCTGAAAGAACATACACAAAAGTGTTCCTGAAAATCTATGGAATTCCTGCTAATCTCTCTTTGACTGAAAGAACGCTTCCATAAAAGAAAGGATTTTTTTTCTTTCTTTCTTTTTCAAATACTGGGGATTGAACACACAGCCTTTGCACTGAGCTACCTCCCCAGCTCTTTTTTTATTTTGAACAAGTTCTTGCTAAGTCACTAAATTGCCCAGGCTGGGCTCAAACTTGTGATCCTCCTGCTACGATTATAGGTATGCACCATCATACCTGGCTAGGATAATTCCTAAAACACTTGGGAGACTGGTCCAATTATTACTTTTTCTCTTCCTGTGATCTCTTTGGGATCAATTTTTTTTTGAGACACTGTCTTTCTATATGGTTCAGGCTGGCCTTGAACTCACTGTGTAGTCCAGGCTGGCCTCAAACTTGCAGCAATCCTCCTGCCTCAGCCTCCCAAGTGCTGGGATTACAGGTCTGCACCTGTAACCATGCCTGGCTTATAGGGGTTAATTAGTTTTATATTTTTGCACATGATTGATATAATAACCCAGTAGACACAGAGATGACACCTTCTGCTATGGCATCCTGTCATCATTCAGAGGTTTTTCCACACTGCAAAAGTGTGACCTGGATGAGGTGTGCCATAATAGGATAACAGCCAAATGTCTCAACAAGAGAGTCAAGAGTTAAGAGTCAACTTCTACTACTCCAGAGGCGAAGGCAAGAGGATTACAAGTTTGAGTCCAGGCTGGGTAACTTGAGACTCTAACTCAAAACAAAAGAGCTGGGGATGGAGATCAGTGGTAGAGTACTTGCGTACCATGTGTGAAGCCCTGGGCTCAATCCCTGGTACCACAAGGGAGAAAAAAAGAGGCAAAAACTATAGTCTCTTGATCTCTGACTTCAAATCCTACCTTTGTCTATTGTCAGCAAACCCCCAACTCTGATCCCTGTTTTGACAGGCTTCTGCCTGTCTCTAACTAAGCCTGTTCCCGAATCCATCAATTCTCCCTCCCCCCACCTGCTTCCCTTTGAAGGAAAATCTCAACCCCATTCTAAATATCTCCCATCAGATGGCTGTTTTCTCCACTTTGCTTTGTGTATCAGTGGACCTCGAGAATCCTCTAAATAGGAGTGGGTATCAGGACTCAACACAGGACTGCCACATTCCCTCTGCTCTGCCAGCTGGCCCCTTCCTCAGCCTCTCCTGAGATTACTGACCCTGGAATGGAACAATGCCCCAGCTGCCATCTGACTCTCCAGCCGTTTCCAGCTCCACTTAGGTTAAATTTATGAACGGTCATAATCTAACAGTCCAGATCTTCATGGGGGGAGGCCAAAAGTGGGTGCTGCAGGGAGAAGAAAATCCCCATTTCCCCACTTGAAATCTCCCTCGCATCTCCTGTTGGAAAGTAGTATGCTAAAGCTTCAGCCTCCCACCCTGCCTCCCTCCACTCTCACTCGCCAGTTCTCAAAATAGCCAGTGTGGACCCTGGATTTCTGGTCTTGGTGTTTGTGACCTGCTGAGATTGGGGGTAGGGACAGTTAGGTCACAAGTTGTTGGCTCCCATCCTCTATGTGGCCCTCAGTCCTTCACTGATCTCTGACCTCTGCCTCAACCCTCTTGTTTATTTCCCAGAAACTCAGCTATTGTAGATGAACCAGGGTCCTCTGAAATGTCGGCCTGCAAGCCATCAGACTACCGCACTTCAAGTAGGCACGAGGGCCCGCATACTCACTAGAGCACCTCTCACAAAAACTCACACCTCCAGAAGGGCAATGCTTCCCTCGTAAGAGCTACAACTTGTCGGCACTACTCAGCTCTCTCTCAGCCCCTCATCTTGGCAGGTATGGATTACAAACCTCTCGGGTGCTCTTCTACTCCTTTCAGTGCTGCACTTTTCTGACCAGAAGTAACAACACTGAAATGGTTCAGCAAGTCCTTCCTTCTCCTTGTAGGACCTAACTAGGGGAACTAGAACAAGTCAAGGACTTCAGAACATGACCTCACCTTATTTTATACTAATAATCACCGTCTAATACTGTGTGCTGGTGACTTTTCTATGCACTTGAAAAATACACACTGAATCATTATAACAGCCTTATAAAATGGATATTGTTATTATCTCATTTTACAGATCAGGAAACTGAGGTCAAGAGAGGTTAGTTTTCTTGCCTAAGGTTGTTGAACGAAGAAGCCAAAAAACCAGGGTTTGAAGCTGAGCAGTCTGGCTCTAGAGTCGAGCCTTCTGAACACCATGCTGCTCTTGCTCTATTGTCCAGCCAGAAACACGGCGTGTGTGCACCCCTGAAGAAGATGTCCAGGGTGAGGTGGGCTTCAGTGCACAAGGGCTCCCTCTGCAGCTCAATCCCAACGTAGAAAAGGAAGCCTCGGGAATCATGACTTCACTCCATGCCCAGGCGGTCAGGCAGCTAGCTTCAAGGCCAGTGTCTCCGTCCACAGCTGCCAACACTTTGTTCATGTCCACTCCCCAGAGAACATGGGGAGCAGGCTCCTGTCCTCCCATTATGAAGACATCTTACAGGTCACATGGGGACATGATCCCAGACCACACCTACTGATTCAGATTCCTGCGCTGAATTGACCACTGATTCTGGCTTTCATTCCAGTGCTTGCTCTGTGGCTCTCCTGATCCACAATAGCCTGCCCTCTGGGGGACAGCTACAGCCTAGGCGTTCATTCTTTACCCCCAGGGCCATGTCCAAGCCCGTCAGAGGAAGCATTCCATTGTAGGGTCATCTCACTCACTTCCATCCCCAGTGGCTCCCTGGCTTACACTCAAGTCTATTATCCCAAGTTTCCATGAGCTTGGAGCTTGGTTCAGTTCAGCCTCACTGCGCACACAGGACTAAATGGTTCTCACTTCTCAATACCTACGGAACGCTAATTAGCAACTGTGAGGCCCATCAGCATTTGCCTTTCCCTGGAGGGCCCTAGTTTCTTTCCTTGCCTACCTTCCTGTATCCTTTTCCTCCTCACCCATGGGCCTGATTCACAACAGTGTTCCATTCCATCATCCTGGCAGTGCTTGCCAATTTCCCAGGAGTCCTGTATGACTCTTTGGTTTCCTCTGCAGTTCAGCATTGTAGACTCTCCCTTCCCACAGGGAAAGAAGAGAAATTGAGGCCGGCTGGTTTAGCTTAGGGCTTTGTTTATTTTCCGTACAGGGGTTTGAATCACCTTGAGGGTGCTAAGCTACATTCCTAGCCCTTTTAGTTTTGTTTGAGATTTGCTAAATTTCCCCAGCTGAGCTGGGCATGGTGGCACACAGCTGTAATCCCAACACTCTAGAGGCTGAGGCAGGAGGATCACCACAAATCTGAGGCCCCCTGAGCTACATGATGAGTTCAAGGCCAGCCTGAACTACATAGTAAGCCTTGTCTCAAAAAGCAAATTGCCCCCACTGGCCTTGAACTTGTGATCCTTCCACCTTAGCCTCCCCAGAAACTGAGATTTCAGGTATGCTCTCTGGTCGTTTTTCTTCAGGCTTTGAGACTGCAGAGAGGAACATGACACAGCAACATCCTCTCTTTCCGTAACAGTTTCCCCAAGAGTATCAACTGTTTCTATTTCCTCTCACTTCCAGCAAAGGAAACACCACGCACTCACCCGGTCCGCTTCCTCTCGTATAAGTGTTGGAGGCTCTCAAGGCTTAGTACTACTTTACCTGTTCCTATTACTTTGGTTATCCCTGCACTGTTGAATAGAACAGGGGCTGGCAGGCTGAGAGAAGTGGCACACGCCAGTAATGCTAGTGTTTGGGTGGCTGAGGCAGGAGGATTGTGAGTTTGAGGCCAACCTGGAGTACATAGTGAGACCCTATCTCAAAAAACAAAACAAACAAAAAGAACAGAAATTCTGCTGGGCATGGAGGGATGGCTATGTGTTCCAGGCCAGCCTGGGCTACATGGTGAGTTCAAAACTAGCCTGAACTACATAGTGAGACCCTGTCACCAAAAAAAACAAAACAAAACAAAAACCAGAAACCAAAGAACAGAGATTGGCAAACTACAGCTCACAGGTCAAATGTGATCTTCAGCCTGTTTTTCTAAATAAAGTTTTTCTGGAATACAGCCATACCCACTTGTTTACATATTATCTGTGGCTGCTTTGGCACTATAGTGGCAGAACTGGGACCATAAAGCCCACAAAGCCCAAAATATATTCTATCTGGCCCATTACAGAAAAAAAATGGCAGACCCCTTCAATAGAACTTCTATAACAGAAGTGTTTTAGCCAGGGATAGTGGCACATACCCATAATCTCAGCACTCTGGGAGGCTGAGGCAAAAGGATTGCAAGTTCAGACCCATCTGGGCAACTTAGTGAGACCCTCTATCTAAGTGAAAAATAAAAAAAGCTGGCAGTGTAGCTCAGTGCAAAAGCCTTGGGTTCAAGCCTTAGAAGAGGGTTCAATCCCTGGTAGTACAAAAGAAAAAAGTGAGAAAATTTTGTACCTGTGCTATCTACTATGGCATCTAATGGAGACAGATGGCCATTCTGTACTTTAAAATGGAACTTTATAATTTTATTTTATTAATTAAAACATGTTAGTTACATGTAACTAATGGCTACCATACTGAATAGCACAGCATGTTATTTCTATCTCAGATGTCTAATCTGAACTTTTAAGCATCTTCACTTGGATGTTTTATAGGAACTTCCAACTCCATGTGCCTCAAACTGAATTCATAACACAAGTCACCCAACCTAATCTCCTGCAAGTGCTCTCTGTTTCACCCGCTTACACAAGCCAGGAACCTAGAAACTGTTCTTGAAATCTTTCTTTCCTTCACATTGCATATCGAATTCAATGTTAAATCCTATTAATTCATCTTCTAAATATCCCTTAATCTATTCACTTCTCTCTGCTGTCACCACCCTGCCTGAGTCCATTCAGTTTGTCACACCAAAAATGCCACCCTGGACACTGTGATGCCTGCCTATAATCCCGGAACTTGGGAAGCTGAGGCAGTAGGATCACAAGTTTGAGGCCACCCTGGACTACATAGCATGTTCAAGGCCAGGCCATCCTGGACTAACTAGCAGACACTGTCTCAAAAAAAAAAAAAAAAAAAGCCATAATCTCTGTGATTTAACATGCTGAAGGCTGGAAAGTCCAAAATTGATTTGATATTTGGTGATGACCCATTTTTCTCTTCATAAATAGCAATTTTTGCTGTATCCTCACATGGTAGAAGGAAAGAGGGATTCTTTAGAGTCTCTTTTATAAGAGCACTCATCCTATTCATGACAGCTTTGCCCTTGCAATCTAATCATCTCATCCCAAAGGCACCTCCTAAATGCATCACCTTCGGGATTAGGATTTCAACATATGAATTGTGGGGAAAGGAGTGATATCAACATTCAGATCGCCACACACCGAAACACAGTTGTTTCTTCCATGGTCCACTGAATTAGCTCAAATGGATCTGATGCTCTTAGGATAAAGAATAAAATATTTAATATGGTCTAAAAGGCCCTACATTATGCAGCCTCTGATCATCTCAGTAACCTCATCTCTGGAACATACCATGTTCCTTCCCACCTCGGGCCCTTGGCATGGTTCTCTCATCCCTGCCATCATTTTATCTAGTTAATTCCTACTTAGCCTTCACACACGGTTTACACGGAGCATTTGTTCATTGCATGAGGAGAGCTCTCGCTCTGCTTTGGTACCTCATCTAAATTTCTGAAATCAATTGATTTTTTAGCCAGTTGAGGGCTCCATTCTGTATCTGCTTCCAGGAGTGTGGGAAAGGGCATCACTTCATCAGCTGTGCCTGAAAAAGAGCTGAGGATGAAAGGAAGGCTGTTTCATGAAGCGTTGCTCATCTTACTTGTATTTTTTTTTTTTTTTTTGCCTTTTTTTGAGACAGGGTCTTGCCATGCAGTTCAGGCTGGCCTTGAGCTCACTTTGTAGCCTAGGCTGGCCTCGAACTCACAATGATGCTCCTGCCTCAGCCTTCCCAGTACTGGGATTATAGGCATGCGCTACCACGCCTGGCTCATCTTGCTTGTATTATAGTTATTTCGGATTTATCTCCTCTTCCCTATAATCAGCACACCTCTAGATTTCATTTCCCTAAAAGCATGGTCCATGTATCCCCATGTACTTGCATAGCACCTATAAAAACTGTGACCCATATCTTACAATGGTAGATACTCAAAAGAAAGTGTTTATATACATGAATAGGCTTCAAATTCCTGGGAGTAGCAAGGTAGTAGATCGAGTGGAGTTACAGAAAGCAGAGACCCTGGATCTACATAGACTATCTGTTCAGGTGCCAGCTCTACCATTCCTAGCTGTATGACACTGGGTAAATAATTAAACCTTGCCATGCAAAGGTAGCATAACCGCAAAAGAGAAACATCTATCTTGAAAGATGAAAAGAACTACAGAAAATGTGTATAAAGTTACTAGCACAGATTAAAATAAATTATTATTCTGAAATGATATAGCTCTGGATTGAATAAAAGAGTAGGTCCAGGTCAGCTGGGTGTGGTGGTACATGCCTGTAATCCCAGCACTTGGGAGGCTGAAGCAGAATTACTGGAAGTTGAAGGCCAAGCAGAGCTACATAGTGAGTTCAAGGCTAGACTGAGCTACACAGTGAGACCCTGTTTAAATAAATAGAGTACTGACATCAAAGAGTGGCATTACCATACAGTGGACCTTCACTAAGTGGGGCTGAAGGAAGAGAAGAGAGAATACCCAGGACTGCTCTAAGGGCTCCTGTGCTTATTCTGCTACCATAGGATCTCCATGAACGATCTTCTTTGACTTTAAACTACTCCTGGAAAATCCCAGTCTCCCTGTCTTCCCAATGTCTGCCCCCCAAAATGCCAAGAATAGCTGAATAGCTTTCAACATCTGGTAGCTCTTTGAGTCTCAGTCCCTCTCTCTCTCTCTCTCTCTCTCTCTCTCTCTCTCTCTCTCTCTCTCCTCTCTCTCATTATGGAAGACAGGAGAAGATTAGTGATTAAGACTGCAGCAATCATATCTCTTCGATCAAATCCTTTTGTCCCCCTTTGTATGGCACAGAGGATCCTGTGAGTCTATTCCTCACCTTATGAGGTGATACTGTCTTGGCAAAGCACCTAAAGACAATCAAAGCTGCAGGAACTCAGTTGCTGTTCCTCTGCTACCACTATGGAGAATATGCACCCTATAACTCTAGGCCCAGACACCCTGCTCCCTTCTCCCACTGTGTTTCTTTCTTCCTTTGTCGCCTTCCTCTTTAACACAGTTACCACAGCAACCACTGCCACCAGAAGAGGAAAGATAGTGTCCCTCCCTCTGCTCCACGCAGCGAGTTAGAACTAATCCTCGGAAGGATAGACTACCCAGCTTTCCCTAGACTCTCCTCTCCAAACCACTGGGCCCTTTCAAGAGGGGTCACAGGTGCTTAAGAGCAATAATAAACAGGACCAAGGATCATGGCTTCACAGTACCTGGGCCACCTATCCTGTACATTTGCATGATACAGCTTGGATGCTATGCAAATGAAAACACACGACGAGCCGTCCTAGCATTGCCAGAGTCAGTTAGTTTCGATGAACAAGCACAGGTACTAGGAATTCTGTCCTACAACTTCAGAGACACCTAAAAAAGCTTGAGTCCCAAAAAGTCTAAATATAAGGCTAAAAAACTTCCCTTTCCTGCCTTTGTACTGACAAAAATCCTAGGCTTCATACACTCCCTGCTTGCTCTAGAGGTGCAGGAAATAAAAGGGAACAGGAGTTAGTGGCTATGTTTCCCAGTGGTGACAAAGAGGCTTTGTCCCTCCTACTCCTCCGGGACCCTTCCAGCCCTGCCAACACAGTTTCCTCCAATGTCAAATGAAGGTCGTTGCTAAAGGACCTTCTCGAGGCCTCTGGGATCCCCTGGTGCCCCTGGACGACCCTGGACTGCTGTTTTTGGAGCACTGTTGGAACTGTTTCAATTCTTCCAGTGCAGCAACCAGCTGCAGTCCTCAAAGAGCTTCAGAAAGACTTGCTCAAGGTCACCCTCAAGATAATAACAGAAAGAAAGAAAGAGAAAGAATCCTTACTCCAGGTTCTACATACACACATTCCTCTCCTATTATATGAAATATGAAATACAACCCAGGTGCCCTGTATCTCAGATGCCTCTTAGAACTTCAACAGCCTCGGCTCCTAAAGCCCCCACAGTGTGTCTCTCTCCCCTGTCTCTCTCCCCTTAGCCACCCCCCAACCCTTTCCTGGAATAGCAGTACCCCCCACTGGAGTCAGAGGCAGAATTCCCATGCCAGCTTATGGTATGCAGTGAGTCAACAGCCCCAGCCCATTCCCCGCAGCATGGGCTACACACTTTAATAAGCGGTTATTTGTGGTACTCTGTACACAGCTTGGAGCTGTGCCTTTACCCCATAGTAGGGGCCAGGGGGAGAGAGTAGTGCCAAAGCATCATTTATTACTGTAATCTTCAATGTGCATCCTACCCGTGGTGTTAAAGTCCTAAAATAAACTTACGAATCCCCCCCCCCCAGAGCCTACAAAGCAAAATCTCAGCTGGAAGGCTTTGTGTGGGAGGGAGGCAGCACAGAGGACAACAGCATGGTAAGTGGCACCTCTTTTCCCTGGGTTGGGGCTGGGAGGCCCAGGTGGGCCTGCCTTTAGGAGTGGCCCCAAAGGGGAGCAGAAATCAGGCTTGTATGAGCCAGATCAGTGAAAAGATGACAAGGTCAAGGTGCAGATTTCTTACAAAAAGTGTTCTGCTGCATTTTGCTTTTGTTTTATTTATGCAGTATTTGGGATTGAACCCAGGGTCTTTGCTCTGAGCAGTGTCCCCAGCCCTTTTTATTTTCTATTTTGAGACAAAATCTTGCTAAATTGCCTAGGTAGCATTCAAACTTGAAAGTCTCCTGCTTCAGCCTCTCAGAGGGCTGGGGTTATAAGTATAAACCACCACGCCCAGCAAAAACTGGTTTTGAATCTGCTTCTGATTTAGCTTAGTCTTGTTGCTGAAATAATTCTGGGGCAGTTCAAGCCATTTTGAACATCAGGTCTGGATTATAAATTTAGAAAAGCATGCGCATAGAATTCTGCAGTCCTAATGAGTTCTCATCATTTATTTTGGCAATCTAATACAATTTTTCTTTCTTCCTCTTGTCTTTCACCTCCCAAAGCCTTTGTACTTTGCACTTGAATAAAGAAAAGCTGAATATTCTGCAACTGTTTGGTCAGTAGGTACATGAATTTTACTGCTTTCCCTCACTCCATCCTCCAAGTCAAAAAGAGTTGAGAGGGTTGGGGATGTAACTCGATGGTAAAGTGCTTGCCTAGCATGCACAGGCCATGCATTTGATCTACACACACACACACACACACACACACACACACACACAAATATACACACATGCTCATAAGAAAGAAAACGTGCCCTGGCCCTTGGTGCTCTGCAGTTATGGGTCTCAGTCATGATGGGTGGACATTAGCGACTAAGAAAATAAGAAAAGTAGGGCCAACTGTAGTGGTGCACACATGTAATCCCAGCATTTGAGAGGCTGAGGCAGGAGGATTGCTTCAAGTTTAGACCAGCCTGGACTACATAGTAAATTCAAGGTCAGTTTGAACTACATAGTGAGACCCTGTCCAAAAAAAAAGAAAAAAAAAAAAAAGAAGAAAGAAAGAAAAGAAGGCTTCCAGGAGTTTCTTTTCCTTCACTCCTACCAGCTTACCTCCTTCACTCCATCATATGCAAAGCATTCATTTTTATGGGATTTTTTTGTTGGTTTCTTTTTGTTTGTTTGTTCGTTTGCTTGCCATACCAAGGATCAAACCTCAGGACCTTATGCATGCTAAGCAAGCATTCTATCACTAAACTATATCCTCAGCCCCTCAATGCACTCATTTTTAAGGTGACTAAGCACTCTTAAGATGTATAGCACCTGCTCTGCCTAATATTCTCCCAAAACATACCATATTAGTAAATATTATTCCATGTGGGTCTTTCACCTCTCTTGCCCTACTTCTCAGCATTTGTTAAATCACACTATTTCTATTTCTTGTAGAAAGCTTCTGTAATACTTTATATTCATTAGAATATAATTATAAGTAGCCTATAAATTACTCAATATTTATTAGTGTAACACGTTTAAAACGTCCTATGGAAAGTTATTTCGGATGAGAAGGCAGCAGAACTGTGCCCTAATCTTGGTTCTAGTCCTGTGTAAACTTAGATAAGCCTAGGGCCTCCTGTAAAATGAGAAGATCAGGCCAAATGATCTTTACAGCTCTTAAACAAATCTAAATTTAGATCACTAAAATGTTTTGATATTTTACTTGAGGTTATCTTGATGGTAGATAGATCTGACTTTCTATCTAAGTTTATTTTTTTCCATGACAAAAACAGGCTCATGATAAGACTGTTTGGAAATTTAGAAAAGTGGAAAGAAAACAGAGCGAGGCATTCACAGAGCCACCACCTTAAAGAGACAATCATTGATCTAGCTTCCTCCCTTCCACCAGCAACCCAACCCCCACAACCTCCATAGTTAAGACCCTTCACAGGCAGACATGAAAGATGCATCAGGTGTGTGTATTTGGGCTCCAGCCACTTATTGGAGGGTTGCCTTTACTTAGTTACTTAAGGTTGCCTATTCCATGGAGACTTGATATTCTAGGAGGTAACTGATCACTGCTGCCACTTGGACAAAAGTGTCATCTACATTCCCATATCACAGGATGACAACATCATCTACTTGCCACCAACCAGAAGCTGCAGCTCACACAGCTAAAACAAACAACCTAAACGGGTGACCAGGAAAGGGATGAGCAAGCTTGAAGACCAAGTTCTAGTTTCTTTACTTTGGAGGACAGATGTTTCCAGAGGTTGAAGGCATTCCAATAACAAGTAGCTATTCCTTATATGTTGCATGTCCAATATAACCATAATCATCAGAACAAAATATCAGTGAGAGAAATTTGGGTTTCCTCCAAGGCCCTCCGTACCAGGATCCCTAGCGACTGACTTAAGGAAAAACACAACCAAACTGTATCACTGTGACTGAATTTCCACTGTGAGGAAGGTTGCATATGCAGAGAGAGGTGCACAAGAAAGAGAATGTGATCCCCACCTTGTGACATCCCATCCCTTCTAGGTAAGAAGGAGGAATCACCAGTTTTAAGCTCTCCCCTAACGATCCAGTCGACCTGTCCCTTGCTCTAGCCCCTGCCAACCAAACCACAAGACAAATATCATGAGGATGTCACCAGTAATCCATGATCCCACTTCAGCAGAATGACTGCTGGACCATGGGATTCCTCCAGCTGTGTTCCTCACAGATGAGAAATTCCTCCCAGAAGAATTACAATTCTGCATTAAAGCAGCCAGCTATACTGCATGGGTGGGATTACAGAGAAGAGCGCTCAGGCACTGAACGCATCTCTCGTTCCCATTTTCACTGAAAGAAGGGGAAAGTTATTAAACTAGAGGAGACAGACTGTGATTCACAGCAATCAAGACCTGCCTGCAGCTGTGAATGCAGACAAGCTGGAGACTGTCCCTGCAGCTCCTCTGTGCACGAGCACACACACTCACAGGGAAATGCTCTGCTGCAGTACTGAGTGACAGCAAAGGGCCACCAAGGCAAAACCGAGATAAAGCTCCCCCAGCAGCCCCACCAGAACCCCTGTGCTGTTAGCTGCACTAGGTCTGGAGGCTCCCTCCCAGTTTTTGTTCTTCACTTGAAGTGGGAATCTCTTAAAGACGTGCCAAATCCTCTCAGTTTCTGCAGTTTCTCTGAAGCAAGGAAATAAGTGCATGGGGGAGGTGAAACTTACGTATGATCGAGGTACCCAGGGCTTTCCTGGCCCAGGCATCTCAGCCTGAAAGACAAGACCCATGGGGCTGGGCTGAGAAAATGAAGCAGTTTGGAGTCTCCCTAGAGCTACAGGGCTCTAGGCAACACTTCCACTTTTCATCATAGTTTTTAAAAGAGGAAGAAAACAGGCTGGGGTTTGGCCTCGAGGGAAGCAGAGACCCCCCAGGGGATCTGGTTCAGGGACAGCTGGTCTCTGTGTACACCCAGGTGGCTGCTTCTGGATGTTATGAATACTCATCCCTGAAGTCAGGCTCAGCTCAGCAGGAGGTAGCTCTGTAGGCTAAATTGCTAGTTAGAACCTATTTGCTCTGACAGCCTAGGAGGCTGGGCAGTCCTGCATACACAGAGTTACGCGTATCCCCATCCAAGGATCTACTCACATCACCCTGCTGCGCCCCTAATGGAGGCAAGCCAAGTTTAGCTGCTGTCAGAAGGGGCCCCAAGACTTGACTTCCCCCAGCAAGTACCGAATTGTTTCCCTGAACATGAAACAGCTCTGTCACTCCACCCAGTACCACTGTAAACGCTAGCTCCTGTACTGTGCCCGACCGAGCAACCACACACTTCTCCCCTCAAAGCACAGGCTAACCACAAATCTTCATGTTGGCATAGCAATCGGATAAACTCTCAGGGGATGGCCTGGATTAAAACACCCAGATTTAGAAACAGTGGGGTGAGGCGGAGTGGTCTGAACCCTAGACCTCAGTAAAAAGAGGGTAAAGAAAACCTCCCTCCTTGTATGAGGGCCGGAAAAAAAAGCAAGAAGAGAGAAGGTTGCTCCATTTTTCCTTTTCTGTGTGAGACTGCCATGGTCACAGCCACAACCAGTTGAGGAACTGGGAACCACTTAGTTTCTTCTGCAGCCCCCAAGACTGGCTGAATTTTCCACGATAAATTTAATGGACATGGCAACCAAGACAACATAGCAGTTGGCGCTAACTGGCTCCCTAGATAACGACTTTTGGTGGGACCCAACAGAACTCCTACTGAAAATCTTCATCTTTACTATCTCAACTCAGACCCAGCCTCCAGGGTCCTTCACTAACCTAATGCCCTTGGGAATTCTTATGCTAGTTTTTGGTAATACCCTAACAATAAAACGCACACACACACAGGGAGATCATAGCTAACACAGACTGAGTGCCTGCTCTGTGCCAGGTACTTTTCAAAGTATTTTGCATATATCATTTAATCTCATTTAATCATTAAAACAACCCATTTTACAGATTAAAAAGATGAAGCATGTAAAAGTTTTATAGTTTGCCTAAGGCCACATAGCTACTCAGTAGTTGAGCTTGTGTCTGGTGTGCAGCTGAGAAACTGGATTGAATTCAAGGACCTGGGTATGAGAAGAGAAACTTCAGAGGACAAGCTTGTGATTTCACTGTCCAGACCAACTTCACTGAAAAGGACAATCCTTGTTGCAGAATATGAGATTGTGCCTTCACATGATATTACAAGTACAGTCAATAGATGGGGTTTTTCCAAAGTCTCTGCTTTGACCCCCACCATGGACAGTGTTCTTTGAAAAGAGCAAATTTGCTGAAAGACCAGGTCTGGCTCCTTGAACCCCACAGAGCCTGCCTGGAGACTCAAAGGTAACAAGCGCTGCAGAGGGAAGTCCGCTCTAGATGGAGACATCTCCTTAGGAGCTGGACACGCCACCACAGCAGGGCTTCTAATACCAGAAATGTCCCCTCCAATGTTCCTGGTTGAATACGGGAAAGATGCCACCTTGCCAACAGGGGAAAAGTGGTCATCCCCGGGGGCACCAGGGCTAGAGCTCTTGTTGGTTCTACCTAAGCAATGCAAAAGCAATACAACTCTAGGAGAGGGAATCTGGACGCCGAGAGGGGAGTGAAGGAAAGCAGCACAACCCGGAGCAGTAAGACAGGCAAAGGCAGCACGCCGAGATGGTTTCTCACCTGGGAGCTCATTTCCCTCCCTCTACGGCCAACTCCAGTCACCCCCAAAGCGCCACCCACATTTGGGAAGCTTAAAGTCCCCAGAGCCTCCGAGGGGCTCGGAGCCACAGCCTCCTCCCCGCTGCAGCTCTCGCCCACCCGGAGCGCAGGGGCCGCGCCGCTCACCTCGCTCATCGCTGCAGCTGGACGGGAATACAGGTGAGGTGCGGGGTCCTCGGGGACGCGTGGACAGCAGTCGAGAGTCGCGGGCTCCGAGGGTAGGACCTCGGCTGAGCAGAAATAGCAAGTTGGTGCGCTGAGCTGGTGCTTTCCTGCCGGCACCTGCGGGTCTCAGCGCTCAGCTCCCAGCCTGGGACCCCAGCGACCCCGTCCTGGCGGAGCAGCTCCTAGCACCTCCGCTGGCTCCACCTTTTATAGCCAGTGAGGTACCACCCGCCCCAGCCCGACCAATCGGAGCTCCTCGTACCGCAGAGTGACAGCCCCTCGAATCCAATGGTGGCAGTCTTGGAGGTCTGCTGCATTTCCAAACTAGGGTAAGACGGAGAGCGGGAAGGAGGGGGACACCGTCGTCGGGGGATGAGAGGACAAAAAATGAAGCAGGAAGAGCAATGAAGAGGGGCCAAGAAGTGGTACAAGAAAGCGGGAGGGAGCGAGAGGGAAGGAAGGAGTGTGTGAGTTTGAGAAAGAAGCAAAGCTGGAAGTTGAGAGGTTACATGGAAAGCAGGAAACAGTGAATGAAAAGAGTTAAACCAAGATGTGACAGATTAAGATTGAATAGAGAAGGCGGGGGGCAGGAAGAGAAGGAGAGGGAGAGACTGGAGCAAAAGGCCAGCGCTCGATGGCAAATAATAGGCAAAATTTGAAGTGCCTATTTGATTTGGAAGATTATGGATTTTAGGAACTGGTAGACACTTTTGAGTTCATCAAATTTTTCCTACATGAGACAAAATAAAAGGAAACCTCTCCAGTGGTGGCCCTGCAGGGTCCACTTGAATAGGTAATGAGCTTCCCTAAAAGCTAATTTACAATTGTGTTTTCATTCAAATTCAGTCCTACAATATGCCCATCATGGCGTCACAGCTATGAAGCTGGAAAAAAAAAAAAAAAAGACTGAACTTGCGCCTACGGTTACCACTGAAATACTCAAATCCGATCTCGCAGAGGCTAGCTTGCATCTTCCCACAACCAGGTAGCGGTGTACCATTTGGTGGGCTATGTTTGAGGCTTCAAACTAGCCCAGCAGATTCTGCCAAGGTGTAGGGAGCAAATATAAAAGATGAAGCCCACAATTCAACCTATATGGATTATTCTCCAATAAGATGGAAATTACTATGCTGTATAATTTTTAAGAAAAAAGTGTGATGAGGAAAGTAGAAAACAAATAGAACAGCTAGGTAAACATCGTGAACTTTCTGATAACTTCAGCTACTATTCCAGTAACTTTCATTTCTGCTTTAAGAAAATCCTTTAATGCCGGGCTTGGTGGCGCACGCCTGTTATCCCAGCACTCGGGAGGCTGAGGCAGGAGGATCATTGCGAGTTTGAGGCCAGCCTGGGCTACAAAATGAGCTCAAGGCCAGCCTGAATTGCATAGTGAGACCCTGTCTCAAAAAGACACACACACACCCCAAAAAAAAATAATTATAAAAAAATTAAGAAAACCCTTTAAATTTTCATATCTATAATACTTCTGGGTACTGTATTTCTACTTACAGCTTCAGCCAGCCAAAGCTGAATACTTTCAGCTTTAGCAATTGCACACCTTTGACGCTATCTTTCTTTCTTTTTTTTTTTTTTTTTGGTACCAGGAATCCAACTCAGGACCTTGGACTTGCCAGGCAGGCGCTTATGCCGCTGAGCTATATCCCCGGCTGACCCTATCTTTCATGGCCTTTTATAACAGTCATTAATAGCTGAGTTTGCCTCCAGCAGCAACCACTGATCGCATCCCAACAACCAGATTTAGGTAAGACTTCAAACAGCCTTTTCTCTAGCCAGATCCTCTGTTTAGTCCCATTTCCTTTGCTAAGTTGGAAACAGAGAAGATGGAAAAAAAAGATCACTTCCCTTTTTCTCTTCTACCTGAGATCCTCTGACTCTCACTTTCCAATGGGACCTAGTTGCCTGGGTTAGTAAATTTCTAACCAGGCTAGGTCCTACTCACTCTGTGCAGCCTCCTGCACTGATTTCCCCCACCTTCCTAAGGAACAGCTAGTTAGCTTTTAAAAGATGTCTTTAGTGAAATAGACTTCAGCATAGTTCTTAAATAGCTATGAAAAGATTATAAAGAGAATTCAAGATCCTAGATCAGAAATCAGCAAGCTTTTCCTATAACAACCAAATGATAAAATATTTTAGGATTTAGGCTATATATGCTCTCTGTTAAGACTCAAGTCTCCCATTTATAGTTTGAAAGCAGCGGTATGCTGTGATGGTGCACGCCCTGTGATCCCAACATTCAGAAGGCTGAGGTAGGAGGATCCTTGGGAGTTCAAGACCAGCCTGGGCTACAAAGTGAGCTCAAGGCCAGCCAGAACTGCATAGCAAGACCCTGCCTCAAAAACACAAAAAGACAGAAAGAAAGAAAAAAAAAAAAAAGAAAAAGAAAAAGCTGCTGTAGACAGCATGTAAATATGTAGGTGCGTCTATGTTCTAACAAAACTTTATTTGTGGGCACTGAAGTTTGAATTTCACATCATTTTCATCTGTTAAAAATATTCTCCTTTTAAATTTTAATATAAAACCATTCCTAGCTCACAGGCAGCAGGCCAAATTTGATGCATAGGACATAAATCTTAAGTTTCTGCCATAGATGATTAAATGTCTAAGAAAACAAAAATAGCAAATTATATGATAGTAAATAGTAGTAGGTCAAAGAAGAAAGACATCAGCTAGGACCAAAAGAGTCAAAAGCTTCCTGGGAAAAATTAGATTTAGAATGAGCTTTAGAGGAAGGGTAGAAACTTAATTAATTTTAAAAAAAAAGGAAGGGTAGACTATAGACAGAGGGAAGAAAAATTTTGTCTTTCTCTGGCCTGTGGGTGATAACAAGAGAAACAAAATGAAAGAAGACTCAGGATTATGATTAAGAAAGTTCAGGAGGGGGCTGGGGATTTAGCTCAGCGGCAAAAGCGCCTGCCTGGCAAGCGCAAGGTCGTGAGTTCGGTTCCCGGTACCGGAGAAAAACCAAAAAAAA
>NW_004955468.1:12999796-13000848 GCF_000276665.1 Chinchilla lanigera | reverse complement strand
ATTTAGCTCAGCGGCAAAAGTGCTTGCCCGGCAAGTGCAAGGTCGTGAGTTCGGTTCCTGGTACCGGAGAAAAACCAAAAAAAAAAAAAAAAATTAAGAAAAGAAGTGTGAGAGTGGCCCACTGTGAGAGAGAGAACCCGGTGGCCAAATCTAAATGGTAGGCATCTTTTATATCTCCCACTCCTCAGGCTAAGGTCAGGTTTAGGCCTCCTATCAAAAACCTGCCAGAGTTCTCCTGAGAATAATTTAAGATAGGGCTTTCTGATTGGTTCCAGGTGCACAGCTGGGCATATCTCCTGGGTCTCCATGGTTGATAGGTCAGGTCACATCCACTTGCCCAGCTAGTTTGCCACATCCTAATCTCCTGCCTCACTAGCATGTGTGAGGCTCTAGATTCAATCTCCAGTACCAATAATAATAATAATAATAATAATAGTGACATTTGGTGACTAAAAGGACTTAGAGAAGGCTTCAAAGTGACTCTTGGAATTCAGCTATGAACTCCTGGAAATTGTTCAATCCTTCATTATCTAAAGCCCACGTTATGGCCACACATTACTGGGTGTTGGAATAGAAAAACCCATGCGACATAAACCTTACAGCCTAGCAGGGACAGACAGTCATGTGAAGACAAAGGCGTGGTATTTTTATAAGCTTTATGATAGAAGTTTGGGAAAATACAGTGGAAGTCCAGAGAAAAGAATGTAATAAAAATTAACTTGAGAAGGCATCAGAAATGACTGGTAAGAATAGCAAGATCTCATGGAACTAAAGTTGTAGATTTTGGAAACATTCACATTCTAAGATGAAGACAAATGAAATAAAGCAGTATAAAGCTGCTCCACAAGCTGTGATGTTAAAATGTTAGCTACTTTTACATTTTACTGGAACCTTGTAAGTAGATGAGATGTTAGAAAAGAATACAAGCTAGGCATGGTGGCACACACCTGTAATCCCAGTGTGAGAAAGAAAGAAAGAAAGAAAGAAAGAAAGAAAGAAAGAAAGAAAGAAAGAAAGAAAGAAAGAAAGGAAGGAAGGAAGGAAGGAAGGAA
>NW_004955468.1:12961717-12999696 GCF_000276665.1 Chinchilla lanigera | reverse complement strand
GGAGGAAGGAAGGAAGGAAGGAAGGAAGGAAGGAAGGAAGGAAGGAAGAAAGAAAGAAAGAAAGAAAGAAAGAAAGAAAGAAAGAAAGAAAGAAAGATAGAAAGAAAGAAAGAAAGAAAGAAAAGAAAGAAAGAAAAAGCCGGGTGTGGTGGCGCATGCCTGTAATCCCAGTACTCTGGAGGCTGAGGCAGGAGGATTGTTGCAAGTTCGAGGCCAGCCTGGGCTACAAAGTGAGCTCAAGGCCAGCCTGAACTGCACAGTGATACCCTGTCTCAAAAAGATCCCCCACAAAAAAAAAAGACAAAAAAAAAAAGAAAGAAGGAAGGAAGGAAGGAAAGAAGGAAGGAAGGAAGGAAAGAGTAACAAGGTTGAGATGGAACCTGGGGTAGAGTAGTTTTTTTCCTAACCTATAGACGTGGGTAAAAAGAGAATCCACTAGAAGAAAAAGGAGCTATTAGAATATAGGTGGAAAGGCTGAGGGTCCAGCTCAGCAGAGTATTTGCCCAGCATGTGTGAGGCCCTGTGATAGTTAACTGATTGTGTCAACTTGAGTAGGAAATGCTCAACTAATTTGGACCAGCATAGTTCTGGGTGTAGTTAAAGGGACTCACTGAAGACAGAAGACTCACCCTGGGTGTGAGTGGCACCGACTAAAGGGCTTGTCACCGAACAGAATAAAAGGGGAATGGAGAAGGAAGGCTCTCTTGTGTTCCCTTGGATGAGCTCCAGTCTTCACCTTCACCTTGAATGTTGTCTCCTGGTTTCCAGCACAGACCTTTCAGCCTCCACCCCGAAACCCTTCAGCTTTCCAGGGCAGACCCTTCTGCCTCGCATGGGACACAATAGTGAGATCCTTCAGATCTTCAGCACACAGCCAGCCCTTTTGCACTTTTCCACATCTGACTCTGCAGATGGCCACTGTAAGGCAATCTTGTAAATTCTTATATATTTATATATGTTCATTAAATCTGTTTCTCTAGGAAGCACTGACTGATATACTCTGGGTTTGATGTCTAACACCAAAAAATAAGAAAAAAAAAAAAAAAAGGAAAAAGAAGTAAGGAAGAGATCCAAAGAATGTATAATAACATCATTCATAAAGATTAGGAAGAAAAAGTTTCAAAGAAGGAAACGTCAGGTCCGGGTGTGGTGGCGCAAGCCTGTAATCCCAGCACTCAGGAGGCTGAGGCAGGAGAATTGCTGTGAGTTTGAGGCCAGCCTGGGATACAAAGTGAGTTCAAGGCCAGCCTGAACTATATAGTGAAACCCTGTCTCAAAAAGACAGAAAACAAAAAGAAGACAGTGTCAAGACTTCAAAAGCAATAGATAGTTCAACTGGGGGAAACATAAGAGAAAGCCCACTGAATTCAACAAACCATGGACGATCACTGGTAAATTTAAAGAAAATTAAAACCAGATAATAAGGCTCAAATAAAAGGAACCTTTTGTCTTGAGGGAAGTGTTTGTGCCAGCACAGGGGGAGGTGGGAGTGGCCAAATAGTATAGGGCCGGCCCAGACTGGAAATTTGGCTCAATGGACAACAAAGTGAGGTCAGCCAGGTATCAAATGCAAATGTGGCAGATAGGAACAGTGTGTAGCAACAGTTCAGAAGTCATAAAGGAATCAGGAATCAGGCCGCAAGACTGATGGAATCCTCCCAAAGAGTCAGGACAGCAGAGGATAATCAGTTATGACAGACAGTAGCTAAAAGGAAAATAGGAACATATCCAGATGACACATTGGAACCTACAGTACTAGCAAAATGCCTGGCGCAAAATAGATAGCCATTAAATACTTATTGATTGAATGATTGTGTTCTTTTGACATTTAGTAAATGAATAAATGCCACAAATAATTGCATATAATGAGAACCAGACCTTAATTCATATGCTAGCCTACTTATTTAATCAATAAATTTTTATTATATGTACCTGGAATATATGAGACCCTAAGAAACCAAAATAAAAGATTTTACCCTTAACTTCAGCAACTCGCAGTTGATTGACAGTCAGAAAGAAAGAAGCAGTTGTTCTGCCATGTGATAAGTACTGTGACAAATTTGTGCATAGAGGAGTAACTCTAACCCACAAGCTCCCAGCAAAGATGTGCACCTGGATCTGAAGGGCCAAAGGGATCAGGAGGACCAGGCAGGAGAGCTCGGAAGTGGGTGGGGGTGAGGGGCACTGTGATTGCAACCAGACAAACAACAAGGGCAGATGTTCAGAGGTGAGTGAGCACAGTTTGTCCAGGGAACTCTAAATGTTTAAGCACATCTAGAGCCAAAGTGTGATGTGCTAGGTCAGAGAAGAGAAGCAAGGATGAAATAAAAGAGGCCAGAGTGATAAATCAGGGTCAGATCACAAAGGACTTTGTGTGACATGCTAAAGAAACTCAATTTTTTTTCCCCTGAAGGTGATGGAAATCAAATGAAGAATTTTAAGCAGGGGAAAGACATGATCAAATTTGCATTTTAGAAATAGCAACAGCGTGGAGGATGGGTTGGAAGAGGAGGCTGAAATTAGGGAGAATAATTTAATAGGCTACTGCAGTGATGAGTCAAAAATGATGAGGGCCTGAACTCAGCTAAGGGATAGCAGGCATGCCGAGGGCAGGACACAGAAGTGACAAGTCACAGCTTTTGGTCATTTGTAGGGAGTGAGGGATAGAAGGAGGCTAGGTGATTCCCATTTTCTGGCTTGGAATCTGGGAGAGGGAAACAATGGAGAGGAAGGAAAGTAGGAGGGAAGGACAGAACATGCATGTTTCCTTCCATGATCTAATAATCAGTGTGTGAGGAACTTCACAGATAGCACTTTATTTGTTTTTGCAACAAACCTAGATAACAAGTGTTTTTAACCCTTTTTTTCAGATAAAGAAAAAAAAAACTAGAATTCTAAGAGATTACCTCACCATGCCACAACAAACAGGTGTTTTTCAGAGCCTGGCCTGGGCCAGGTATGTTGGGAGAAGGTAAGGACATCAGTTCACCCCGAAAAGCCTGTTCAGCATGGATGCCAGAGGCCTCCTGGAGCTGATTCCAGTTGTGGTCTGCTCCACCCAAGGGACTCTAATACTGAGGGGGCATTTCTGTGCATAGAAGAGCCAGCTCAAAGAAGTATGTCCCCAAGGCAGCTATCTCTCAGAACTGTAAGGTGGACTTCTCCAAGAGGGCTGTTACAGCATATGCCTAGATGTCCCCGCAAAGCCTCATGTACTCATAGGTGGGGCTTTGGGGGATGGCTGGATCAGGGTGTGTGGTACTGGATTGTGGATGTGATAACTGGATTAGTCCACTGATTGGGTTAGCATGATTTTGGGTGATGGAATTGCTGAAGAGGACAGCCCTATCCTGGGTGTGAGTGGCATCAGCTAGTAGGTTTGTAGCCTGTGTGGAATATAAAGGGAATATAAAAATACTGCTCTCTGCCTGCCTCACCATAGACTGTTTCTCCTCTTCCCTGCCCCTCTGCCATGCCACCCCACCAAGTAGTCATTAAATCTGTTTCTAGATTTAATAACCAAGTTCAGGGGCTATGGGGAAAAAGGAATCCTTCTCCACGGATGATGGGAGTGTGGGCTGGTGAAACCAGTGTGGAAATCAGTGTGGAGATTCCTGAAAAAATTAAAATTAGAGATTCCATTTCACCCAGCTATTCCCCTTCTTAGTATCTTCCAAAAAAAATTAAAAGCATCATAATACAGCAATATATACACATATACCATGTTTATAGTGCCACAGTTTGTAATAGCTGTATCTTGGAAATAAGCAAATGCCCATCAACTGATGAATGGATAAAGAAGCTGTGGGTTTTGTTACACAATGGTTTTGTTACACAATCCTTCTACCACAAAGAAGGATAAGCTTGAGACATTTCTAGCTAAATGAGCTAGAGACCAGACTCCTAAGTGAAATAAATCAGACACACATGTTCAAATATGGCATGGTTGCCAGGCGTGGTGGCACACGCCTGTAATCCCAGCACTCGAGAGGCTGAGGCAGGAGGATTGTTGCAAGTCCAAGACCGGCCTAGGCTACAAAGTGAGCTCAAAGCCAGCCTGAACTTCATAGTGAGACCCTGTCTCAAAAAGACGAAAAACAAAACAAACAAAAAAAAAATATGGCATGGTTTTTCTGGCATGAGAAACTGAAAGTGTAAATAAGGACCAAAATGTATAATAGATTTTGAGAAATGGGAAGAAAATGTTCAAATGAGAAGGGAAACAAGGAAGGGGGAGACCTAAATTAAAGGAGGGACAAGAAAAAAAGAATAGAAGAAAAAACTGCAAACAAAGCTTTGTAAATAAAGAAGCAACAGAATGGTAGGGAGGAGAGGGAAATGGAAACAAAAAAGGACACAAGATACAGCATGTCCAGGTACAAACCCCCTGTGATGAATGTGATCATTATGTACCAATAAAATAAAAAATTTTAAATGGAAACAAAGCTTTTGTAAATAAGGAGGGGAAGAAGGGTTGATGGGAGGGGAAGGAAATGGGAAAAAAAAGAAGCAAGATAAATCATGTACAGATACAAATTCCCTAAGATGAACGTTATCATTGCATGCATCTAAAATGTGCCAATAAAATGAAAATACAAGAAAAATGCTAGGTGTGGTGGCGCACACCTATAATCCCAGCACTTGGAAGACTAAGGCAGGAGGATCACCATGAGTTTGAGGCTATCCTGGCTATATAGTGAGATCAGGATCATCCTAAACTATGTAACAAGACCCTATCTCAAAAATAAAGAAAAAAGTTCCCAAAATTAAAATTCAAAAAAGGATGGAATGTAGCTCAGTGGTAGAGCACCACTGAATTCAATCCCCAGCACTGATAAATAAAAGATAGATAGATAGATAGATAGATAGATGATAGAGAGATGATAGATAGATACAGATAGATAATGATAGATAGATAGATGATAGATAGATAGAAAGAATTTGAATCTAAGTCTATGTGACTGTAAGGCTTATGCTCTTTCCCTGTTCCACCAAGTTAGATTACACAGGAAAAGTTAGTTTGGGCCAGGGATATAGTTCAGCAGCACAGTGCCTGCCTGGTAATTGCAAGGTCCTGAGTTCGGTTCCCAGTTCCAAAAAAATTATAAAAGAAGTTAGTTTGTAGAGGATTGACAGTGAACTCCATTTTAAACATATTGAATCTGAGATGCCCTTGTGACATTCAAGTGAAGTCATCTAATAAACTGTTGGGTACTGTACATTTGTCCTTGTACAAGTTCTATAAAGTCACTGAGCCTCCATTTTCCATCTATAAAATGGTGATATTACTTATTTTAAAGGGATAAACTGGGTGTGATAATCCCAGCACTTGGGAGACTGAGGCAGGAGTATCACTGTGAGTTCAAGGCCAGCCTGAAGTGCATAGTGAAACCCTGTCTCAAAAATGAAAAGAAAAAAAAAGGGCTAGGATAACACAGGTAGATTCTTTCACAATACTCTGCTTACACTGAGCATGCAATAAGAATAAATGAATAAAGAAACTCATACCTATGATATTGTACATATTCTTGCTGGGGTGGTGGCACATGCCTGTAATTCAAGCACTTGGGAGGATGAGGCAGGAAGATCACTGTGAGTTCGAGGCCATTCTGGGCTACATGGTGAGCTCAACATATGTAGCCTGAATTACATAGTAAGACCCTGACTCCAAAAAAAATTATATATATATATATTCTTCACAATACAATTTAGAGCTTGATTACTTTTTCCTTTTAAGGTCTAGTAGTTCGATTCGCTCTTTTGGTCTCCATAAATGAGACTATAAATATCTTTGTAATAGGAACCTTCTCTTGGAACTTGATGAGAAGTTGCAGCAGTGGGTTATCAGCTGTGGAAGGGGTTGGGGCCCAAGCATGGAGGACCCTAGGTCTCCTCCAGCAGCATCTTTCCCAATTGATGGTGGCACCTTCTGCTCGATCGCATGTGCTACAAGCCTGGAGTCATCTGTAACCCCACTTCCTCTTTCTTAGCGTGAACATTCTAGTAGTCACCCAATTCCAATGATTTCACTTCACCCGTATATCTCAAAACCCTCCTCTCTTCTGCATCCTACCACTGTCCTAAATGAGACTTCATTTTCTCTCACATGCATTATGGCAAGAGTTTTTAAACTAGTCTCTTTGCCTCTGGTCCTCCTCAAATCCATCTCCCAAACAGCCAGTAGATAGATAAATGATCTAGAGTACACAACTGACCGTGTTGTTTCCCAACATTCCCTTCAAAAGCTCCCTGATCAAGTGTAGACTGATACAACCACTGCGGAAATCAGTGTGGAGATTCCTCAAAAAACTAGGATTAGAGGTCCCATTCCATCCCACTATTCCCCTTCTGGGTATTTTTCCAGAAGAACTGAAAACATCATACCAGAGCAATATATGTGCATCCATGTTTACAGCAGTGCAATTTGTCATAGCTAAATCTTGGAAACAACCCAAATGCCCATCAACTGAAGGATGGATAAAAAAGATGTGGAATTTTTATAAAATGGAGTGTTACTCAGCTATAAAAAAAGATTTAAACTCAAGGCTTTTATAGGTAAATGGATGCAACTAGAGACCATACTCATAAGTGAAATAAATCAGACCTGAATGGGTAAACATCATATTGTCTCCCTAGTGTAAGAAAATAATAAATTCTGAAAGGTACAATAGATATTGTGAAAGGGAAAGAAATTTCTCAAAAGGAAAGGACAACTGGGATGAGAGGAAGGAGAAAAGAAAGAAAGGAGGAAAATATATATATATCTATACAAGATAGCTAGCTGTACTACAAATTTCTATTGGTTTATTAAAATGAACAGTTAATGCTTAATTTTTTAATTTTTTTAAATTTTTTTGTGTTTTTGAGACAGGGTCTCACTATAAAGTTCACGCTGTCCTTGAGCTCACTTTGTAGCCCACGCTGGTCTCGAACTTGCAACAATCCTCCTTCCTTAGAGGCATGCACCACCATGCCTAGCTAATACTTAATTTTTTTGACCAACTTTGCATATTTATATCTAGTAATCTGAACAACTACTTTGAACATAACAATATGCAATACAACAATTGTTAATTTCCTATCATCTTGTTTTGAAATTCTGTATCATTTTTCATGTTTTTTATTTTTTATTCTTTTAATTAATTAATTAATTAATTAAAAGCTCCCTGTTAAAGAGCCAGGGATCTAGCTCAGTGGCACAAGCTCCTGCCTGGCAAGCACAAGGTCCTGAGTTCGATTCCTGGTATAAATAAATAAATAAATAAATAAATAAATAAATAAATAAATAAAAGCTCCCTGATGCTTAGCCTGACACATGAGGTCTCCAATGATCCTGCCCTGCCTTGCCTCCATCTCAGCCTCGCATCCTATCTTTCTAGCTTTGTATCTCTTCCCATGCTCTCAGCCTGAATTATGCTCTGACAAGAGTCCCATTTGTGGCTCTATCATATCTGTCTTTTTGTATCCAGCCTCTTGAACTTCTCCGATTGCATCTTCTTCCTAGATATTTTTGTTTTGTTTTGTTTTTATTTTTCCTTTTGGTCAATTTGTCATTATTCTTTACAAACGAACTCAGAGCCAGGTGTGGTGGAACATGCCTGTAATTGCAGCACTCTGGGTGGCTGAGGCAGGAGGATTGAAAATTTGAGCCTAGTCTAGTCAATTTAGTTATTTAAGCTAGACCTGTATTAAAATTAAAAATAAGAAAGAGCTGAGGGGGACTGGGGATTTAGCTCAGCGGCACAGCGCCTGCTTGGCAAGCACAAGATCATGAGTTCAATTCCTGGTGCTGGAAAAAAAAAAAAAAAAAAAAAAAAGAAAGAGCTGGGGATTTAGCTCAGTGCAAAGGCCCTTGGTTCAATTCTCAGTATAAAGAAGGAAGGAAGGAAAGAAGGCAGGAAGGGGAAAGAAAGAAAGAAACAAAGACAGAGAGAAAGAAAGAAGAAACAAAGAAACAAAGAAAGAAGAAAGAAAGACACATGGTCCCTTGTTTAAAAATCATTATTTCAAGCCAGACATGATAGTGCATGCCTGTAATCCCAGCACTCTGGAGGCTGAAGCAGGAGGATGGCCATGAGTTCAAGAGAAGCCTGAATTACAGAGTAGACCTTGTTTTAAAAAACAAAATAAGCCAGGGGTATGGCTCAGTGGCACAGCACCTGTCTGGCAAGCATGAGGTCCTGAGTTCAATTCCCAGTACCCAAAAAAAAAAGAAAGCCAGTTTGAACCGCACAGTGAAACTCTGTCTCAGAAAGACAAAACAAAAACAAAAACAGTCATTAATTTCAAAGCACAGTATTTCAAGAAGCTAGGACTCCTCTGAATGTCCGGTCTTTTTTTTCTGTCTTTTTGAGACAGGGTCTCACTATGCAGTTCAGGCTGGCTTTGAACTCACTTTGTAGCCCAGGCTGGCCTCCAACTCACAACAATCCTCCTGCCTCAGCCTCCTGAGTGCTGGGATTACAGGCTTGAGCCACCACGCCTGGCAATTTCCTCTAAATGTGTAGTCTTATATGACTGCATAGGTCACACAATTATAAAGCCAGTGATGAAAGAGTTCTTAAATCAACCCCAATTCCCTCTAACTTATTGGCGGTTACTCTGCTTTCATTCTCAGCCATCAATAATAAAGAAGTGGGACTCCTTCTAGCTCTATGCATAGGCTCTTAATTAGACCCTTCATTTTATATTTGTTTGTTTGTTTGTTCTCAGACAGGGTCTCATTTGTATCCCAACCTGGCTTCAAATTCATAATCATCCTGCCTCAGCCTCCCAAGTGCTAGAGTTACAGGAATGCAAGTACCCATCTGATTTAAAGTCTTCTAAAATGACTTCTTTCTGGGAGTCTGATGTAGCTCTTACACCTATTCTTTCACTACTGGCATACAGCTGTGAAAAGACTCACACTTACTCTCTTCCCAGCTTATCCAGCACCCATGTACATAGGAGGCCACAGATGTAGACTTGAAGCTGAGCAGTAAGGAAAGTCTCCAATATATTTAAACAAGGAATAGCTTCTAATTAGTCATGAGGTCCTTGCCCAACACAATCCCTCATGTGCCGCCAACCAGGACGTTGGGCACGCCAGGAGACTGGCCTTCGCCCTGGGTCCAGAGTCTGAGCCCTACTACAGGGCCCACATCCAACACATACAACACACGCCTCTTGTTTTCTGGCCACTGAAGGGCACAGTCTCCAACTGCGCACTGCTCTGGAGACCGCGGAAAGCTGGGTCAGCGTGGGAGCTTGGGAAAGGCATCCCACAGCAGATTCTGTGGCCTGCGTGCTGTGCACTGAGGAACAGGTAGGAAATCTGTTGGGAGCCAGCGATGAAAAGGAACTGTCTTGTTTCTAGAATAGATAATGCTAGGAATCAGGCCCCGGGCAGGTTTGGGAAGAGGCTCTGCAGAATGGAGAGCAGAGGGTCAAGTGTTTTCCAGAGCTGACTGCAAACGCCTCCCACATTCAGGGGTCTGTGATGGCCACCCCAACGCCTGACTCTGTGTCCAGTGGAGAGGATGAGCCCAGGAACTGTGTGGTGTGTGGGGACCGAGCCACAGGCTATCATTTCCATGCCCTGACCTGTGAGGGCTGCAAGGGCTTCTTCAGGTGAGAGCCTCCTCGGCAGCAGACACAGTGTCCCCAACCCCACCCGCCGCCAGCCAGACTCCTATCAGTCAGCCTTTCGTCCCTGGCACATGCCTTGGCTTGTGCAGGGCATTACTTCCTGTATCTGAGTCTACTCTGTGGCTAGTACCCTATGCTCTGGTGACCACAGCACTGTATAAACAGGTGGCATGACAAATAGAGAGGGCCAGCAGGTCCCATGCACATGGCCCATTAGTGCCCACTCTCTGCAAAGCAGCCAGGTTTGCCTAAGTGATCTTGTGTCCCCATAAAAATACTTGGGATGTGTCACATCCTGTCCACCCTTGAGGACCTTTGGACACCACTCAGATTAGCCCATGCTAACAGCTTCCCAAGTCCTTCAGACCCTATCCTCTCAACTCCACATGCCCACCCGCCTGTTCCCAACCATCCTAGATCCTACATCATCTCTGTCACTTACAGACGAGCAGTCAGAAGAAGCATGGGTCGCACCTGCCCCTTTGCTGGAAGCTGTGAAGTCAGCAAGGCCCAGAGGCGGCACTGCCCTGCCTGCAGGTTGCAGAAGTGTCTAGATGCTGGCATGAGGAAAGACAGTGAGTTGGCATCCCACCACCCCAAGAATCCATTGCCCGTGTCTCTGTGCTTGGTCTTTTTTTTTTTTTTCTGGTACCAGGAATCGAACTCACAACCTTGCGCTTGCCAGGCAGGAGCTGTGCTGCTGAGCTAAATCCTCAGCCCCTGTGCTTGGTCCTTGCTCCAAATAGCCCATTTCCCACACAGCAGGCCAAACAAGCTTTTTGAAGCTAGCTAGATTATGTCAGTATTATGCCCCAAATCTCCAGTGGCTCCCCACCGCTCTGAAAGTATATGATCTCACGGTGGCCCTCCTGCACCCCACCTTTCGGGCCTTATTTCCGAACTCTTTCCCCCTTGCCCCATCCTTTCCAGCCACACTGACTTCCTCGAACACATCAAGCACTTTCCTCCCCAGGGCTTGCATTCTCTCTATCTGAAATGCTCTTCCCTGGATATCATATGGCTTGCTTTCTCTCTCTCCCATCTCTGGAGTACAGTGCCTGTCACCTAGTAGGTACTCAATAATGGTTGAATTAATCAATGTTTTCTCTGTGCCAGGGAACCAATCTTTGTTCCCCACAAATGATATATCTGGGACTCAAAGATATTAATTTGCTCAAGTTCATTCAGCATCAAAGTTGTAGAGTCAGTAGTCAAAGTAAAGTCTGTCTGACTCCCAGACTCATTTTTTCCACGATATCAACTACTTTATAATATGGAGCAACAGAAAGGAAACTATAGCAGCTAAACATCTTGTTTTGAATTTAGTCTACATCACTTATTTTAAGACCTTGGACCTGTCACTGGAATCTAAGCTTGTTTACATTTCTGAAATAGATGTATACTATATGCAGTGTCTACCACAGAGTCATTTCATCCAGTGAAATCCAACCTCAGAACCTTTGCAGTTATAATGCTAGTGCAATGTGGCAGTGCATACCTGTACTACCACATTCTAGGAGGCTGAGGCAGGAGGAGTATAAGTTTGAGTTCAGCCCGGGCAACTTTGAGACTGACCCTGTCTCAAATAAAAAAAAAAAAAAGGCTAGGGATTATAGCTCGAGCATGAAAACTCTGGGTTTAATCCCCAGTACCACATACACAAAAATTATAATTCTGTGCAAGCATGAAGTAATGCACTAGCTAAGATCTTCAATGTTCCTCCAGAAGCCAAACATCTTACAGCTTTTCCACTTTGCTCTCTACCCTTCCTCTCTCATGATGCAGTTTTCTACTGCAGTGCTTCACGGACACCTTTCAGGTCGGTGAAAGCATGCAGAAATCCCCTGCCACCTGGAGCAGCCAAGTTCAAGAAAGTTCTAGAAGTTCAGCCAAGCTCAAGGAAGTGTCAGAAACTCTCGTCCCTCCCCCACTGTTCCTTGTGCAGGGCACCTGGAGGCCCTGATCAGGGACTGGGAGATAGGTGCTGTCTGCTGGTCTCAGTGGCCTCGTCATATCTCTCACCTGGCACAGTGATACTGTCAGAAGAAGCCCTGGCATTGCGGCGAGCCAAGCAGGCCCAGCGGCGGGCCCAGCAAACAGCTCTGCAGCTGAGTAAGGAGCAGAAAGAGACGGTCCAGACCCTCCTGGAGGCCCACACTCGCCATGTGGGGACCATGTTTGACCAGTTTGTTCAGTTCAGGGTGAGCACTTGCAGGATTTGGGCTGGGAAGTGACCAAAAGGGTACCCGAAAAGGTAGCCCAAGGGAGAGGATTGTGTACCCTGCACCAAGAGAAGACAAGTCTTTAGTACCCTAGCCTGGGAAGGCTCCTCAGCAAATAACCCTTCCAAGACAAGGCTGCTGAGGCCTACAGGACAGCCTTGGGCCCAGGGCCTCTCGCTCACATCAGATCTCTGCAGCCTCCAGCTCACCTGTTCATCCAACACCAGCGCTCACTCGCCGTGACCCCTGTGCTGCCTATGCTCACACACTTCGCAGATGTCAATACTTTCATGATGCAGCAAATTATTAAGTTCACCAAGGAACTGCCCCTCTTCCGGTGAGTGGCCTCCCCTCAGCTTCTAGGAAGCAAATATTTCATAAATTGTACTCCCCCTAACCCCCAAAAAAGCACTGATCAAGTTAACATTTCTAAGTACCAGGTTTCAAATTCCCACTTTATTTATTGATTTTTAAATGGTACTGGAAGATGAACCCAGCGGCCTTAGGCATGTTAAGCAAGCACTATACCACCGAGCTACATCCTCAGTTTGCTGCCCTTTTTTGAGACAGGGCCTCACTATGTTGCCCAGATTGGCTTTCATTTTAAATCTTCCTGCTTCAGCCTCCCAGGTAGCTGAGATTATAGGCTTGTTCCACCACACCCAGATCTAACTTTGTCTGAGGGGAGTTCCTCTTCCCCTCTGGAGTTCAGGCTTATGTCTCAAGTGCCCTTGTTTCCGGCAACCCACAGGTCCCTGCCCATGGAAGACCAAATCTCCCTTCTCAAGGGAGCAGCGGTAGAAATGGTTCAGATTGCACTCAACACTACTTTCTGTCTCCAAACACAAAACTTCTTCTGTGGGCCTCTTTGCTACACTATAGAAGACGGAGTTCATGGTGAGGTGGTGCCAGAGCCGTCAAAGGCATGTGTGTGTCCTTGTGCTATGGGATGTGGTAAGGTGACTTGGAGGCTCCTAAATCCAGTATCTCCCACAGTGGGATTCGAAAGAGACTATTTGGAGTTCCTCTTTCACTTCCATGGGACACTGAGACGACTAAAGCTCCAGGAGCCCGAGTACGTGCTCATGGCTGCCATGGCTCTCTTCTCTCCTGGTGAGCCTCTCCCATAGCCCAGAAACTCTGGCCCTGCCACCTGTGCCCAAATGCTCAGCCCTTTGAATCCACCCACCCCCAGCCATTCAGCTTCCAAACCTAGAAGGTCAGAACCATCCACAGTCTGGGGGTTACCGTGCAGGCCTCCCTGCACCTTGGCTTTCCCAGCTACTTATTTTACAGACCGGCCTGGAGTTACCCAGAGGGAAGAGATTGATCAGTTACAACAGTGGATGGCACAGACTCTGGACAGCTATATCAAGGGCCAGCAGCAGAGGCCTCGAAATCGGTGAGTGGGAGAGTGGGAGCTTGGAGGCTGCATCCAGGAAGGAAGGCTTAGGGAAACACAGAACTCTGGATAAATGCTTTTTATGCTTTTGCTTCGGGAATGTGGGTCTCTTGAGGTTCTGATCCTTCCTGCAAGCCATCCCTGTTCCAAATAGTTCCAGCATTCAAATTGCATTTACTGCAGTTTCATCTCACTTTTTCCTGATTTTTTTTTTATTCAGTAAAGATGCAAAGTAGTAGCTCACAGGCTCGGTTTAACAGCATTCCTGAGATTGATGACATCCATCACCTTTCCAACATCTCCAGACTAAAGCAGACCATGAACAGTTTTGTTCACTCTTCTTCCTAGCCCTTTCTCTCCTCTCGAGTGGGCCAATTCCTTGGATTTTTCATTTCCTTTGAAGTTATGGTCGTTCACAGTCTCATGGCCAAAGCCAATCCCTGGTTCAATAGTCTATAAACTACATATGTTCTGAGGTATGCACCACTTCTGTCTTGTTCACTGCTTAATGAATGAGTCAGTTTGCTAGAAAGGGGACACTTTATATCACAGAATAACAAACCCACCTTCTAGAACTTGCTCTAGAAGGCCAGACCCTCAAATTCTGTACAGATGCAGTTCTGGCCAAGTCTGGGTCTTTCTTTACACTTGGCCCTCAGAGCTCTGGGTTCAGGGAAAACTGGGCATGGTGAGAGAAGACAGTGTCAGAGGCCTCTTTGGGGACTTCTCAAATTTTTGATAAATTTGTCATACCAGAGCATGATTTCCTCTAATGTTCAGACTTAGTATCACTGAGGGATGGTTCAGGAGATCAGGACCTCAGGACAGAACTCCCAGCTGCCTCATTTCCCTCCTCTCTCCCTGGTCTCCCTGATACTTCCTTCAAAGGTTTCGGTATGCAAAGCTGCTGGGTCTATTGGCAGAGCTCCGGAGCGTTAACAGCAAATTCTGGCACCAAATCCAGCTCATCCAGGGACTGCCCGCCATGATGCCCTTGATCCAGGAGATCTGCAGCTGAGGCTGGGTTCACCTCCTTCCCCAGCACTCCCAAGCTATGCTGGACCAGAAAGGGGAAACTGTTGGGACAACATGTTGGGACCAGGAGGAAGGGAGCTCAGTGATTACAAGGAAAGACAAAGGCAGTGACTGCCTCTTCATGCGGTTGTGGGGGTCACCAAGGGGACAAACTTGTTCTCTGGGAAGCACAGAATATGGAGAAGGAGGAACCCTCAGGGAAAAGAGGTTAAACTCCTTCCAGGAATGGGGGACCCCCACTTTCTGAGGCCAAAGTTTAGCCTCTCAACCCCACTTTCTCAGCCTTGCAAGGTTGTGGGATGGGAAAACAGGATGAGGAGCGAGTCCTACGCAGAATTTTCTGCTCTGAAGAGGAAGGAGCTAGGTGCTTTAGTCCAAAGGAAAACAAGGACGGGAGGAGGAAAACTCAGCCAGATACAGCTCTTAATCCTTCTCCCTTTGTCCAGAGCCACAAGCCTGGGGAAGGGGAGAGTGGGGCTGGTGGCAGAAGTGGAAGCCTCAAACCACTGCCTCATCAGCTGACCCTGTGGCAGATCCAGTTCTGAGAAGGGCATGGTCCTGTCCCCCACTCTGCTCCTGAGACCTACGGGTCACTCAGCAAGGTGGGCTCTGGAAAGAGGACTACCGTTCGGCCCTAGGGCACCTGACTCAGGTTCAAGCTGCTGTGGGCCCAGCTGAGGGACAACCTCAGCCCACAGTGATGCTGAAGCCACAGTGGAATCTGTTGCGCCAGTGATTGAGGAAAGCGCCGAGGGCCAGGGTGACAGGCAGGGGAGGCATCTTCTTCTCCAGCACAGCACCTACACACCAGTTACTATCCACCAAGCCTGCAAGAGAAGTGCGTATCCACTAGGTTAATTAACTGGCCTTGGAGAATGGAAACTGCAGAAGCAAGGTAGATCTTCCCTCCCTCTGTAGCCCCAGTCCCTCAGCACTTCTGAATGTCACTGCAGTGACACGCACCTCTAAACACCATGTTGGCCTGGGGTAGAGTCAGGTGGTAACCAAAGGAGAAGGTTGTGTCTTGTAGCCTTGTGTTTGCCTCAAATTCCACTCCAACCTGAACCTGAGAAACATGGGCAAGGAGAGTTGATCCACCTCAGTGAAGACCAGAGGGGTCCTCACAGGGGACCAGCAGAATGAAGGCAGTGTGGCAATGTACACCCGGTGTGAGTAGGAAAAACACTAGGCTGGAGATGATCAAAGCATGTTACATACATGTACAAATATGTGAAAATAAAACCTACTAGTCTGTGTAACTAATATCCACTCATTTTTTTAAATGCCAGTGAGAAAAAAATTTGGCCAGCAGAACTTGTAGAGGTCTGGAGGGGCAAAAGTTGACAAGTGACTTGTTAGGGTAGGAACTGAGATCAAAAGTCTTACCTGTTCATTTGCCCTGTGGTAATAACTTGCATGGGCCCCTCCTGATCCCACATTCAACGTAGCTACCCAGTGTACAGCTGTAAGAAAGGATGGGAAAAAGGAGCGTTACAGTAGGACATGGGTCAGGAACCCCAACAAAGTTCACAACTGCCGCTCCTGTCATTACAGCTTTACCCCATACCCGAGTACTTCCCAGCCAGGGTCAGGATGGCCCCCTCTTCGCCTGGTCGCCGGTGATAAACTAGCTCTCCTCCCAGCACCAGCCGACGAGTGAGGCTCTGCAGGAAGTGAGCAACCATGATCACTGTAGGGAAGTGGAGAGGCATGGAGTCAGTCACTGAGACCAGGTCAGGCCTGCATTCCCACCCCCAGTTACCCCTATCCCTGCCTACTACTGAAGAAGTTCCTTCTCTAACCCCTAAACCAGTGCCGGCGAACCTATGGCATGCGGGCTCGAGTGGGCACACAGAGCCCTGTCTGTCAGCACACAAGCTAAGTGTATGAGTTGTTTTTTCCTAAACTAAAACCTCAATATTCTGGTTTATTGCAGTGTTGGCACTTTGCAATAAAGAAGTGGGTTTGGGGTTGCAGTTTGGGCACTTGGTCTCTAAGAGGATCACCATCACTGCCCTAAACTATACAGAAGACAAAGAGGCAGAACCAACATTAGGAAACGGGCAACCAAGACCAAAAGAACGCTGTCCCAATTTCTCACCTGATTCCCCAATCAGGTCAGGATTTCCTAGGGTCAGAGTGGCTGTGTAATCATCTCCCCGGTACTCGCCATCAAACTGCCATGTCAGGAACTTGGCCTGCTGCGTCTGAGCGGGGAGACAAGAAGTCAAACCTCCCTCCTTCTTTTTATGGTTACTACTGCCTCCGCTTCTCCCCTGGGCCCGCAGGACAGGATACCCATGGAGGAGAAAGAGAAGTGTCTCAGTAAACGGAGGCAGGAACTGGGGGTCACCTGGAAAACAGCCTTAGCTCGGAGCCGCTCTGCCAACAGAAGCAGGACCTGGGCGTTGAGGCTGCCACTGCTGTCCATATCCCCTACCACAGTGGGGAACACCTGTTGAGGAGTGTAGACAGTAAGGCTGAGTTGAGGAGCATCACTCAGCCTACACCCAAATTCTACTGTGGGATTTCATTAACACTACCCAGCGCCCCCTGGCGGCGGCACAAGGACAAACTCTGGCATCTCACACATGGGAATGTTTCTCTACCCTCTCTATTCAGATGAAACTCAGAGTCCAGTTATCGCCCGCTCTTCCCCATAACATATGTATTTCCTTCTCCTCCGGCCCTAAGCCCCGAATGAGCTTTTAGGGAGTTGACCTGGGAGTGTGGTGCCCTCACCTCAGTCGGGCTAAGCTGCCAGTCCCCTGCATAGGCGGCATGGAGGTGATAGCCCGGCAGGCCCAGGGCACTCATATGCACAGTGTGAGACACCTGAGGAAAAAAGAGGCAATGGAAGGGAGAGCATTCCTCCTTCATTTCAATCCCTCATTCCACCCTTCATCTTCTCCCCATTCAGGGGGACTCTTAAGAATCCCAAATATTTCAGCATATGCAGAGGGTCACCAGATTTAAAGCAAGTCCCACAGGCAAGGGAGGTACAGAGAGCCCCACATCCTCCCTCACTTGTCCCACACAGCCTGATTAAGGCAGGACTACAAAGGTAAGGAAAAGAGGATCTAGGGACGGGCAGAGAGGAATTGTAAGAAGAGACCAGAGGAGTGGGAGCACCTGGAAATGGCTGCTCAGAACCTTGTTGACAACGAGCTTCACTCCCTCCATCTGTGCTGGGAATACATCTGAAGGGGGTGAGGGGAAGGGAAGGAATAAGCACAGACAAGGAACCCCTACCCAAAGAGGCAGTCTCCCTTTCCAATCCCAAAGGAAGCACTGGAGGAACTGACCTCCTTTCAAATCCTGCAACAAAATGCTCCACTTCATTGGGGCACCTGAACCTCCCTGAGGCTGGATGCCCCAGATGTGTTCCCTTGCCTGCTCCCGTCACCGGAAGGATACCCAATATTCAAGACCCACCCCTCCTCTGCCCCTTCAACTTGAGACGGCCTGATACCAAGTTCTCACCTTTGCAGAGCCGGTGCAGCTCATCGAAGCTCCCAGGATTGGGCAGAGGTTCTTCTCGGCGGGGGCTCCGGCGGGGCAAAGTCCCCATCGGTGCCAGGCCCAGTGTGTTCCCCATTTTAGTCCAGAGAACAAGGAGGGGCCGGGATTAGCCTGGGAAAAGACGCTGTTGCTCCCTTTACCCCCCACGAGCCCCACCCCCCATCATCCAGCTCCCCAGTCCCAGAAACTTCCACATGGTTCAGTGCTAGACCTGGAACAGGAAGAGTCGGGGGAGAGAGCATCGATGAGGAGCCTGAACTTCAGGCACACTCCCACCCCATCTTTGATTCCTCACCCCCACCTGTCACCCCTGTCCCTTCTCCCATTCTTTAATCATCTCCCTCACCACAGACCTCGTCTATCTTGCTAGTCTCCCTACTTTTCATTCCCACGTCCCCAAAACAGGCCCTCAGTGGAGCAGTAGTTCTTACCATCTCAGACCATCTTGCTGCCCCTTTCCCCCCAGCACACCCCGGTCATCTTGATGGGGGCAGCCATATTGAGTGATGGCAGAATTGAAGCTTCACGCTGCATTCCTAGCGTGGTCATGAGCGCCATCTTGGAACCGGGCAAAGAAATCAATCAAAGACCAACCCTCTCCTGTGGGCTCCGCCCAATCCATGAGAAAAGACGCCGCGATCTCCCAGTAGCCAATGGAAGAGGAAGAAATAAAAGAATGACAGGCCTGAGGGCCGGAGAGCTTCAACCCCAGCACTGCAGAGGCGGGTGGAATTTAATTGGTGGCGTCGTCGTAGAAGGGCTTAAGATCGCCGGGCCTCTCCAAAGTCGGGATAAACCTATGAATGTACAAGACACTAGAGGGAGCATCCGGTCGCTTAGGCCAGTGAAGCTCTTTCCATCTCCCTTGAGAAAAAAAAGAATTACAACCATGACCCTTGAGTTTTGTGAAGGGTGACAGAGGAAACAACTATGAAGACTTCTTTCTGTCCTGGGGATTGAACCCAGGGCCTTCGCGCTGAGCTATTTCCCCAGCCTTTTTTTCTACTTCAGATTTTGAAACAGGGTCTTGCTAATCCCTTACATTGCCCAAGCTGGGCTCCAATTTTGAGATCCTCCACCCTCAGTCTTCCAGGGTGCTGGGATTACAGGCATGTGCCCCTACACCAGGATGAAGACTTCTTTTGAACCTTAGTTCGTGTCACACACACACACCCCCGCCCACACACACACACACACACACACTTCCCAGAGAGGCTCTGGGTAATCCTCCCAGCCCTTCACAGTACACCTCTGAATGTCTACCACTCACAAGGACACAGACCTGGGAAAAAAGAGCCCTTCGGACACATAGGAATAGTTTGGGCTGTAGTACCAGTTGACTTCCTAGGCTTCATCTATGAACCCATCATATATCCACAGTAAGAACAGATATTGGTACATGAGCATATTTCACATCAGTTACTATCGTTGCTGTAGACTGGGGTCTACAGCTCTCCTATTTGCCCTCTTGGTGAATCAGAATGGGCATAAGAATTAGGGGGAGAGAAGCAGGTCCTGGCAGAATGGTTTCCTATAACCGCTGCCCTCTAGAGTCAGCCTCCCTCTCCCAGTCAGAAGTCATGACGAGCAAAGCAAATCTAGGAATACGACTGTAGCCTGTGAATATGCTCCATCCCAGGGCCAGGGGCAAGCAATAGAGTGACCCTCAAGCACTATGTACTCCGAAGACAAAATAGAAGATTTCTTAGGTCTTTGGTCACTACCCCCTCACTACCTCCCACATCTCCACCCCCAACTCTCAGGAATGTCCCAGCTACATAGGAAGTAAGCTTTGGGGACAAAAGAGTGAAAGATACAAATGCTCCCGATATGTGTTTAGCTGATCCCACCTGAATCCTCTGGGCCTGAAGGATGCACCTCTGCCCTCTCTCACCATTAGGGCTGGGACAAGGGCCAGGACCTTGCCAACAGGAATGCTGTTTGGACCTTTGATTCAATATTGGCTGATCACCACCTAGAGCAGACAAGGTGAATAAGTGACCAGGCACCTTCAACCTTTATCCAGGCAAAAGCCTTTTACCTCTTTTCCTGTGAAAGCTCTCTGGTTGGGAGCAGGAGGGCAGAGGCTATTTCCTAAATTTGTTTTACTGGGGGTAGGGTAGGCTCATTGATCAGTGCCCAGGAGGGTCATTCTGGTACTCATGTTTTTCTCCTCCATCTCATTACATATTAACTCAAACAGGACAGGCTTGATAGCACCTGCCCTCAGACCCTGACCTCATTGCCCTCCCCCCAGTCCCTTCACTACTCCCCGATTTCTCAGCGCTCACCTTTCTTCTGTTCCCCACTGCCTCCGTGCTAAATAGGAGTGATGAGAGATGGGTTTCAGGAGATGAAATCTACCATAACGGGATAGAGATACCGAAGGCTGGATGTCAGAACTAGGAATCCTGCTTTCCCACTCCATAAAAACCCAAGGACTGATAATCACAGGTCCCAAAAGGATAAATTTTACACAGATCTGAAGTGCACCCTCTTGGCCTCCACCAAGGCCTCACCCCCGCCCCTCACCCCATCACAATGAGTCCCCCTTGCTTGTCCTCACCTCCCCCATTTCTCCAGCTTGATTCTCCAAGGTCCCCCCTCACAGTCTCTATCACATGACAGTGGGTGGGGAAGTGGACCCGTATATAGCTGTGCCTCTCCAGCCGGGTCAGGAACAGGCGCCAAGGACAGAGACGCTGACGAGGTATGGTGAGCGATCAAGAAGTGTGGGCAGCATGCAGAGGGAGGGAGCCAGATTGGAGTGGGCCTCTAGGGGAGGTGCTCCCTGGGCAGCGACTGAAGCCCATTTGGTTACTCTGTCCCTTCCCACCAACAGCACACCAGCCCTGCTCCTCTGCCACCTTTTCACCATGAAGCTGTTTGCAATGACCGTGCTGCTGCTCACCATCTGCAGCCTCGAAGGTGAGTGTCATATGGACAAGAGAGGAAGTGCCAGAGGTGCTGGCCTCTCATCTGTGTGTGCCCCTCTGTTCAAATCTGGCTACCAGAGGGCTCAAAAAAATAAAGATCTTTCCCTCTCTAAAATCTGGAAAGCCCATTCGAAGACACGGTAGGATACTTTTTGGGGAGAGGGCAGAGAGCTGGGGTGGGTACTGGGAGAGCTGTAGCAGGAGGCCAGGAATCATTATAGAGACCCAGCTGAGAAGATCATGTGTTTGTGTGCAGGGGCTTTGGTTCGGAGGCAGGCAGAGGAGTCAAATCTGCATAGCCTGTTCTCTCAGTACTTCCAGACCTTAACCAGCTATGGGAAGGACCTGCTTGAGAAGGCTAAGGCCCTGGAGCTTCAGACTCAAGCCCAGTAAGTCTCAAGGAGAGGGGTTCAGGGGCTGTGGGACTGTGGGGAGGGAAGGGAGGATGAGAGGTCTCACAGGAGAGTGAGCTCAGGGTCGGGGTAAGAGTGGATCCAACTTAAATTGGAGAGATACATTCCTCTGTCACCCAAAGATCCCATGCACCTGTTAGACAGATGGAGACAGCAGGGAAGTGGGTCCTGAATATCAACATCTCGAGTTTGTTCCTCTGGCCAGTACAGGGCTTGCTTCTCCTCTTAGAAGTTTTGCCATGGCTGGATGGACCAGGTCTACAGTTGGGGAACATAGGTCAATCTGTTCTGACCTTTGCCAGTGAATAAGGTACTTCACACTGACTCTAATCTCTCTCTATCCAGGACTTACTTAGAAAGCACGCAGGACCAGCTGGCACCTCTGGTCAAGAAGGCTGGAACTGATCTGTTTAACATGTTGAGCAATTTCATGGACCCCAAAAAAACACAGCCTGCTACCCAGTGAGGTATCTGAATCATTGTCCTGCAACCCCTACTGGTCCCTAAAACACCCACAGGCCAGGTCTAGAGCCCTTCTCTCTATATACCTTCTATTTTCTACAATAAATGCAGGAGTCACACTCTGAGCCTCGTGTATTTGGGTAACAGGGAGAATAGCAGAGAGGGGGAGGAACAGGAGGAAAGAAAAAGATAAATCTGCTTCAAAAAAGAGAAGGATGGGGCTGGGGATTTAGCTCAGTGGCAAAAAGCGCCTGCCTGGCAAGTGCAAGGTCGTGAGTTCAGTTCCCGGTACCGGAGAAAAACCAAAAAAAAAAAAAAAAAGAGAGAGAGAAGGATGCCAGGCATGGTGGTGCATATCTGTAATCTCACTTCTCAGGGAGCTGAGACAGGCAGATTGCTGCATGTTCAAGCTTGGCCTGAACTACATAGTGAAAACCTGCCCCATCTCCAAAAAAAAAAAACAACCTTTGGTATGGAGGGTAAAGAAAGTGTTGAAGAGACAAATGATAGAAATGTCAGAGCAGGGGTACCTATGATTCTTCCTCAAACTGAAGGAGTCTCCTGCAGGCCTGGGAAGAGTCTTTCAATAAGACATGGATCTAGGAAAAGATTGAACAGTCCATAAACTGATTCTTTCAACTTCTGGATACTACAGAAAATGAGGGCATTGGAAGAAATAAAGAGAAGAGAGAGAAAGACTTGCAGCAAGGACATATTTTATTTGAGATAAAAACCTGAGACGGGCTGCTGGCTCCAAAGTGCCAAGGCAGCTCTTTTACAGAGTAAGGGGTTTATATATGGGGGAGTCGGGCTAGTAGAAAACAAGGAAGCTGGGAACTAACTATTTGGTAGGTCATCTGTCTTAATCCATGGTCACTGGCCCATTTTGTGTTTGTATAAGGTTCATTACTCTTTTTTTTTTTTAAGTTCATTATTCTTGAGGAGCTGAGGGCCTTTTATTCTGGAATGGTCTCTTCTATGAACAGGACTTAATTAGGGGTACTGATATTTTTACAAGGCTGAAACAATGTGGAGAAGGGTCAAAACCTCATGGGAAGATGTCCTTTGGAATTTTCCTTACAGACATCCTTCAGAATTTCTTCCTAATTATTCTAGAAGGAGAAAAAAGCTTCCCCCAAATTAGCCCAGTGTTCCAAGACACCCTCTGAGCTGAGAAAACTGTTTCTCTCATCCCATAGTAAAGGAGAAAGGTGGGCTTATGCCAGTTCCAAAAAGTGCTGTATTCCCTGCATTCTGACTTGGACCCTGTGTGGGAAAGGCCCATTCTCAGCCCTTTGCCTACCGTTATCCAGGAGCTGTTCTTGGAACAGGCCACGCAGCCATCTTGAACCTGAAAATGATAGCCATGAAAGCCACTTAAAGGCCTAACAGGTTCTAACTCGGTGGACACATGGGACTAGAGAAAATTTGGGAGCTGTAATGCCTGAATTACATCAAATGGAATGGAGATCAGGATCAGTCAATGGGAGGAGAAATAGAAACCAAAAATATAGGACAAAGGAAAATGAGGCATTTTTAGTAAAAATATGTTCCCACTTTATTTATTGCAATGCTGGCGATTGAATACAGAGCCTTGCTTTTTTTTTTTTTTTTTTTTTTTTTGTCTTTTTGAGACAGGGTCTTGCTATGCAGTTCAGGCTGGTCTTGAGCTCACTTTGTAGCCTAGGCTGGCCTCGAACTCACAACGATCCTCCTGCCTCAGCCTCCAGAGTGCTGGGGGGCCTTGCATATTAGCAAGGGCTCTGCCACTCACTGAGTTACACTCCCAGCTCCCTACTTTAAAAGAATTACTTCCCTACCTGGGTTCATTTCTTCTATCTCATCTGAAATCCCAGAAAGTAGAGGTGGCTCCAATTTCTTTTAGTAAGTGATCATCCTCCTTAGTCTGGTCTTCAAGACTCTCACTATTCATGATTATTCCCCTTTTCCTTCAAAATGTCCACACTTTCTCATGTGGAAAATGTGTAGGGACAAAGATCTTAGTCATTCACTTGCATCAAGGTGACCTTGGATGGGTTAACTAATTTAAGAGCCTCAATTTCTCCTGGGGGCTGGTGAGCAGATCAATTTGTACAACTAACTGAAAACTAGTTTGGAAAGTGTAAGTCACTGTGCAGTGCAAAGTACTGCCCAGCACAGGGGCTTGCCAGGAGTGGAGACTCTAGACCCATTCTGGAAGGGTTTCTGGAGCAGAGGTAGAACTGGAAGAGCTTTGGGCAGCTCTGGGGGCCTCCTTGGCCATCCACCCACACGCTGGATAAAATGACTTTCCACATGCACCCAACTTGTTCCCCTTTGCATTACCCACCTCCAACCCTTATCTGAGCCTCTCTCTAAGGTACCTCTTGCCCCAGGATCCCCTGAAAAGTCATGGATTTCCATAAAACTGTCCACTAGTAGTTTCACTTAGCCCTAGACTTCCTATCTCTTCCGTATATTTGAATCAGCTATGCTGTTTCTCAGATGCATGTGCTGGACTGGTCCTATCTGGGTTGGTGACTATTGGGGATTAGACAGACAGGATCCCCCACAACATAACCTTGTAGACACTGAAGTCCGTGCTGGGTACAGAAGTTTTATCTCCTGTCCTAATATCTCCAAAGGTGCCTCTGTACTCCCAACAGAGTAGCAGTATACTACCTGCTCTAGGGTCATCCCAGAGCACCTGGGGTCAAGGGTCCCATCTCTCCCCCAGCCAGTCAGCATTTCTTCATCTATCCAGCAAAGCAGCCTTGAAGTCCATTGGACTGTGAGTTCTGTGAGGTCAGGAGTTGAGCTTAACTTTCTTAAAACTATCTCCACTACTCAGTCTCGCGCTCAGGGAGGCTGAATAGACGATAAACGAGTGAATCAATAGAATCCAGCCTGTGGCAGCTTTATTGGCACTACTCCCTTGCCATTGTTTAGTAGGAGCTGGGAATGGGAAAGGGAAGAAGGGCAGGGGAAGGGAGTGAGACTAGAAAAGAAACGTCACAGACCAGCATCTTAGCACAAGTCTGTAACAGGGAGGAGGGCTGGTGGACATTAATCTGGGGTTTAGCGTCATTACTGGGGTAGGGCCAGCTGGCATTGACCGAGGGGAGGCATCAGTGATGCCAACCTTGAGGGCTGGGAGAACTGGAAGCTGAAGAAGGCTGTGACAAGGACATCTGGTCTAAAGTTACTGGGGAGGTTTCTCATGCTTCAGTGTTTCATAAGTCTCCTGGTTCCGGGTGCTCAGGCCCTGGAGGTGGAAATCAAAGGATGAGGAGAAGCTTGGGCCCACTGCAGAGCCCCCACCCCACAGACCCCACCCTTTCCAAAAGGCACTCTAAATCCCATCCTCCTGTGCTGGCTGGGCCAGGGGAAGAGGTTCACTCACCGTGTAAATGGCATCTGATTTCTGCAAAGACAAAAGAGGAAAGGCATTAGAGGTCCACGTGTCCTTGAGGACCCCTCAGCTCTGCTTTGCCGGCCTAGGGCTCGGGCCAGCTGCCTTAGGCTGGAGGGAGCTCACAGGGATGCTCCCAGGCTTGAACACACTTTTGCCCATGCGGCTACAAACACACATCAACACACAGCACACATCTCTCATGTATTCATTGTCCCCCTCTACTTGATTCTGCCCCATCACCTGCTGGATATTTTACTTATGGCTCAGCTGGGTGGCAGGGTGCATAGACTGAGGTGAAAGAGGAGACTCTGAGATATATACAGCTTATACAGCACAGCACCAGAGACACAAGCCCTCCAAGAGGGCTCCCACCAAAGGCGAGAGCCCCAGGAGACCTGAGGGCCTGGAACATTGTGGGAGGGGCCGTACCTCATAGCTGGCTACAGTTGCCTTTCGCACTTGGATCTGGAGTGGAGAAAAGTTAATCAGTAAAGGGGAAGTTAGAGGCTCATCCCCATTGCCCCCAAACTTTAGGGGAGAATCCCTTTGAGTCCCCTTCCTCCAAATGGTGCTGACACCATCCTCCCACTTCTCCTTCAAATCCCCACCTCACCCTGCCTTACCTTGAGTCGACAATAGAGCAGAGTCAGGATTATACCATACAAAAACAAGATGGCGTCCAGGATATAGCAGAGCTGAGGCTCTCCCAGGGCCGCTGGGGGGAAAGAGGGTGCCTGTGTGGTCAGGGGCATCAGTGGGGATCTGGCGCTCGCAGGAAACGACAGGGCTCTGGGAAGGGGGTCAGGGCCTAGAGAGGAGCTCTCTGTGGGAAGAAACTATTTTCCTCTCTGGACTCCTAGTTCTCTTTCTTTTTCCTTTCTTTCACTAGGGTAGATGTGGAAGAGGCAGCGTGAAGGATTCTATCACAGGACTTACAAGCAATGAGTTAAAGACTTCCCCCTCAGCCCAACCCTCTTTAGAGCACCGTGGCTCTTCAGGCAGCATTGAGCACCTCAAGGGCTCATCTAAGTTCACTGGGCTGAGACCAAAACCTCAGCCCAGGGGGGAAGGGGAAGGAGGCAGTGGCAATTTCAGTGAAGAAACCACAGGAGTGTCTCTGCTCAGTCCTGTGACCTGTGGCTGAGGGCCGGACAGGAAGGATGTGAGCTGAGGAAGGGAGGGAAGGCAACTACGCTATTACTGGTCATCTAGCCAGAGCCTCATGCTTTCTGACCTGCAAGACATTTCAGTACGCAAAAAGCAAAGTGTCCGCTTTCCTTGGCCATGCGGATACCCCTGGCCTTGCATACCAGGCTGGGAGAATGACAGGCTCAAGGGAATACGCACAAACAAAATCCAAAACGTAGATTCCTCCTCCGTCTACTCTGTGCTTTTACTCACCCTGGGCCTCTGAGAGGGGAAGTTTTGCGTAATTTTAAAAAATCACATAGGCCCTGGGCTCCAGAGACTGCTCTCAGCTCTGATCAGGGCCGACAGAGTACATGTGACTAACATGGGTCAAGTACTGACACTTGTGAAGTACTTTTCTACAACACTCTCACACGAGCTATTGCATAAATCTCAAAACTACCCTGTGAGAGAAACATCATCTTCACCATTTTATGGATAACGAAACCCAGGCACTCGGAAAAACTAACTCACTCAGGCTAGAGCTGAGCGACAGAGCCAGGACTCAAATCCAGGTTGTCCGTCTCCAAAGCCTGTACTTTCCTTAAAGTCCTGACGTCCCAGGCTCCGTCATCCCCGGGCAGCTGCCTAGTGGCTCTTTTAATCCTTTCCTCCACCCTCTCAGGCCAGATGGTGGAACGCCTCCCCAGGCATTCGCTTTCAATTTCCCCAGTTTCACTATTTTACCAACCCCCTCCCTCCCCAAAACTCAGCTGCCACCGACCCGCTCTAAAATACACACACGAACACCCTCCCGGGTAGGAGAACCCAAGGCAAGCAAGAGCTCTTAATTAGATGTGAGCCTTTGGGCTGCTGGGACCTTCCCTCATCTCCGTTTCTCAGCTGTTCAGGACTCCAGGCCTGGGCATTTCACGGCGCCCACCCACCTCTCAGCTGTCAACAGCAGTGTGCCCTAGTGACAACCCCTCGAAGCACCTACAACTGGGTTTACCTCCACCACCCCGTCTCCCCACAAAGCCAAGGAGAGCCCCCGACAGCCTGAAGGGGGCTGTGTACATGTAATTGCTAGAGAGCGGCTCCCAGCACACAGGACCGAAGGCACCCCAGGGGGAGCGTGGAGTAGGGAAAACCAAGTTTTCTTCCCAGCCTGGATCTTCATGCCATACAAATATCCTTTCCCCTGCCAAACTGGCCCTTCACGTCAATCCTGAGAAAAGCCTGGGATGAGGTAGGAAAGCGAATAAAAAGGAGAGATCCAGGACTATCCAGGACTAGCACCCCCAGAGGGGGGTGGGAGAAGACGAGCTTCAGGGTTCCCGTGTCTGTCTGAGCCCTGTGTCCACCATCCGCCTTCCTCCTTCCGTCTTCGATCCAGCCCTCAGACACACGTCCTTGATGCCCACCCTGGAGCCAACACTGGCCTCAATGAACCTTCTCACCTGCTTGTTCAACCAAAAGAAGTAAGAGCAAGACCACTGCTGGCAGCATCATGGGCAGGGGGCTGAGGGGCCGTGAGCTGGGAATCAGACGCTCTGACAGCACTGCGCAGCTGTGCTCCGCTAGCAGGTCCCTGACCACAGAGTTCCCCCCTTCCTGCCCCGCCTTCCCCCACACTTTGGCCCCTTCCCCTTCCTGCACCAGAGGCCGGGCGGTGCCCGGAAGGGCCAACTAGAGAAGCTGGGAGATCTGGGCTCAGCCTCTGCCCTTCAATAACCAACCTCTCAACCCTTGCAACCAATGAGGAGACTCATGCTTGCAAAAGGCTGTTTTCGCTATCCTGCACTCCGCCCAGCTGAGCTCCACCGGCAAGAAAGCGCTCCTCAAGATTCCCTTGGACCCCGGGACAGCCCTTTCCTCCCCACCAGGGACTTAATACCCAGCTTGATTTGAAGAGTTTACCAATTTGTGTGGACACTGAGAAGTTCTGGGCAGGAGAAACTGAGGGGAAAAGGGGAATGCAGAAATGGAAAGGATGAGACAGAAAAGGGGGTGGAGACAAGAAAGCAAGCTTGCTAAGAGCTAAGTCTAACAGAAATGCAAAGTAAAACCCAAGAAGACACTAACAAAGACATACCAAGCCAGGTGTGGCGGGGTGTACCTGTAATCCTACCACTCAGAAGGCTGAGGCAGGAAGATCACAAGATCAAGGCCAGCCTGAGCTACATAGTGGGTTCAAGGTCAGTCTGAAGTACATAAGTGAGACCCTGTTTCAAAAAACAAAGAACAAAACAAAAAAGAAGAAAAACATACCAGGTGTTTGTGTGCAGGGGCCACAAGGTGGCTAATTTATTATTTCTCCTTTTCTAGTACATGCACAGAAGGTCCACACAGCTAAGCGTACATGTACACACACACAACACACACACGGCCTCATGTCCAATGAGGGTCAGGCTCTGTAGAGGCAGCTGCTAGACAGGGAGATCCAATGCTGTTCTCTGCTTACCGGTCTACTTCTCCAAACACAATATCCTGGGTACCTAGAAGGTCAGAGCACAGAGAGGTGGTGTTACCAAGGATCCAGAACTCACTGCTGTGTCCAGGAGACGGAGGCCTTCAGTCCATGCTACAGTCTGTGCTGAACAGGGGCTATTCAGTTTCTGTCCCCACTGGAGTCCCACACTCCCCGTCTAGGACATCTCTACTACATAAGAAGCCTCATACCTATGATAGCAACGACATCCGCCAACATGTGTCCCTGGGACATCATGTCCAAGCCAGCCTGGGGAGGTGGAGATAGCAAGAGTTAGCCCAGATTTGCAGCAGGGAGAAGAACTCACAAAAAACTTAACTGAGGACAATATACTACTGGATTTACTGGAGTTAGAATCACTGGGATTGCTTCTTACCAGGTGGGCAAAACCAGGAGCCTTGATCTTGCAACGGTAAGGGCGGCTGCTACCATCAGACACGAGGTACACCCCGAACTCTCCCTGTCCAAAGAGGAAGGTAGGAGCCTTGTCAGTAGGAAAGACACTTGGCTTTGCCAACAGACCCCTCTGTTCATCCTAATCCCCTCTCCTCTCCCTCCCTGACAGGCAAGCATTTTGTTGAATGGAGACCTCTGCCACCCTCTCCACATACAGCTTTTCCTTCCCCTCTTCTCCTCACCTTAGGAGCCTCGATAGCCGTGTACGTGGCTCCTGGAGGAACTTGGTAGCCCTCAGTATACAACTTGAAGTGATGGATCAGCGACTCCATGGAAGTCTGAAGGCAGACAAAGGGAGCATCACTGAGCCAGACCCAGTCTGCCTGCTAGGCGATAAATCTCCACCCTCCACCGATTAAAACCCACACAGAAGTCAGTAAGCAGAGAAGACGAGCAATGAAAAGGAGCGCTAGGAGAGGTTCAGAATCTTACAGTGAATTTTTTGAAGAAGTAAAACTGAAAAGTAAAATTTAATCCAAGGATTCTCCTCGCTGACCACTGGTCCCTCCCAATACCCAACTGTCCCTCTCCCTGAAGCCAACCTTCATCTCTGCACGCTTGGGTGGGGACACTTTGGCATCATCAACCTTGATCTCTCCAGGAGGCATCTTGTTCAGACACTGCTCGATGATTCGAAGGGACTGGCGCATCTCCTCTACCCGACACAGGTATCTGGAGTGGATGAGACAGACTGAGAGTAAAAGAAGAGCAGGCAGAGCAGCAGCTATGGGGCTGGGAAGACATCCACCAGCGGACCTCAAAGGTTAGGTAAACTCTCTTCACTCTTCTGCTAGTGCAGTATCTCTGCATGGCTTGGCCGCTCATGTGAACCCTAAGGCTGTTCTGATCCTGTATCAAGTCTTTCCCCAAATCCTCTCCTTACGTTCTCAGACCACAGCCTATAGTATTTCCCTCCTTACCCTCTTAAATACTTTTTGAACTGCAGAATTCAGGGTCAGTTGGAAAAAGACACAAAAAACCATCATAGCAAAGCTTTGGTTAAGTAATGAGGAATGGAATTTTAAACTTAGAATTCAGTGGAAAGAGCACCCAATTAGGAAGAGTATAGTCTTAACTACTAGCAGCATAATCTCAGGCTAATCTGTAACTTTTATGCCTCAGTTATATCAGTGACAAAATGCAGCCCAAACTAGTTCTGTGTAAAACAGAGGGTAAAATAAACTGCCACAGATATGCAACCTGGTCTTTTCTTCTCTTTTCTTTAGGTGCTGGCAATAGAACTAAGGGCCTTACCAATACCAGACATGTGCTCTACCACCGAGTTACATCCCCAGGCCGCACAATCTAGTTTAACACACACACAAGTTCCCATAGATACTTGGAAGGAGGGTAGAGAGGAAAGTAGCAAGGAGGAAATTTAGGCAGGGGCAAGGAGCTAGACAATGAGCTGAGAAAGGATGTGGGCCTTACCTATCATAGCAGTCTCCTCGAGAACCAATAGGGACATCAAACTCAACCTGGTCATAAACATCATACGGCTGGGTCTTCCGCAGATCCCACTGGATACCTGAGCCCCGGAGCATCACTCCACTGTGGGGTACAAAGGGCATCAAGGGCTGCATCCCACAGACCAAGCAAGGAGGCACCTTTTTCCTTTATCTCCCCTTCCCTTCCCCCCGACTCCGGGTATGGGATACGAAGTCAGAGCATGACAAGCAGGGTGTCAAACATCCTTGAAAGCCAAGACACTGGCCTAGACTCACACCCAGCCCCAAGGAGAGTATTCGCTCACCTGAAACCATAGTTAAGTGCATCTTCTGCTTTTACAACCCCGATGTCGACTGTCCGATTTCGCCAGATCCTGTTGTTAGTCAGCATCTACCAATCAAGAAAACTAGTGATCCTCTTCATAACAATCCTCAAGTACCTCTGAATTACTTTGCAATCAGGAACTAAGACCTCACAAGTCCTTTTGTGGGGAGGAAAGAGATTTTCTCCACTAACTTCTACCTTACCTCCTCCACTTCATCAATTCGAAGAGAGAAGTTCTTGGAAAACTCATAGATGTCATCCATAAGACCAAGGGGTAAGTCCTAGAAGAACGAAGCGGGGGAGACACTGAACACAGCTGAGCCTCCTCTAAGGAGTGCCAGTTCACATCCCTTTTCTCGGGCGCAGCGCTAGTTCCCATCCGCCGGCGCTGCCTTCCAGTGGCCATGGAGGGAAGGGGCCAGGGCTGGAGAGCCCAGGCAGAGGAGGCCCCTTACCTGGTGCACTCCTCCAGGTCGGATGTAAGCAGCATGCATTCGGGCTCCAGACACTCGTTCGTAGAACTCAAACATCTTGACAGGACACACAGGGAATTAGTCACACAGTCCTGGGCCCCTAAGTCCGACAACATGACAGCCAACTACTCTGCCTTCTGCCTTCTTGTCCCAACCGATCTCTCATGATACAGAGTCCCTGACTGAATTTACCTTTCTGCCCCTAAATGGTCTCCCTCTTCTTTTAATCTTGTCCCCTTTACACCTGCCCTACTTCCTGTGCTTCCCTAATCCTGCCCGCACTTCCTTCTCCTACCTTTTCCCGTTCCTCAAACATCCAGAAGAAAGGGGTCATGGCCCCAATGTCCAGGGCATGTGTGGTCACAGCCATGATGTGATTCAAAAGTCGTGTGATTTCTCCAAACAGCACTTTGGTGAAAGGGAGACAAGAAGAGATGCATCCTGAAGCCACAGTTCCAGCCTGGAGAGCAGTCTGGGCAGAGCTTGGGGGCTGAATACTAACCTTGGGTTCCAAAATGCTCCTATGGTGGGGAGCGGGTGGGGAAGGCACAGAGTTGTGCTTGTGGTGGGTACCTACCTCGGATCCACTGTGCCCGAGGAGGAGGCTGGATGTTTAGCAGCTTCTCCACTGCTAGTGAATATGCCTGCTCGTTACACATCATGGACACGTAGTCTAGCCGGTCAAAGTATGGAAGGGCCTGGGAAAGGGGAATCCAGGTCACAGCTAAGAGGCCCACGAACCAAGAGCCTGCTGCCAGAAGCGCGGCATCAGAAGATGGTGCTGCATGAGACTTCCTTGCCTCAGCAGCACCACCAAGGCAGGATGGACACCCCAGAAACCACCAACACGCTGGCAAGTGTTTAAAACCTGGTTCTCCACAGTAAGGGGAGAACGCTGATCTGCCAATTTGCGTGCTAAAAATACTCCCACCATGGCCAACTTTAAGGTGCTATCACTACACCAGTGAACACAGCACTGGGAAGAGCATCGCACCATCATACGGTACTTCTACTGCGCATGTGTGAGGAAAGCAACCACCTCCAATGCACAGCGTAGGAAAATGTGCCAACGAGGAAATGCATTTTGAGTCCTTAAAAAAATTTTTTTTCTTTGGGACAGGGTCTCACTATGTAGTTCAGGCTGATCTTGAACTCACTATGTAGCCCAGGCTGGCCGTGAACTTGTAATGATCCTCCTGCCTCAGCCTCAAGAGTGCTAGGGTTACAGGTGTGCACCACCATGCCTGGCTTTAAATTTCTTTTTAAATAACAGACAAAAACCTAACAATTGTACATATTAATTGGGTATCCTGGGATGTTTCAATATATGTAAAGTTTTGAGCATTTATTTTGTTTTAGTGCAATACATTAAGTCATAAACTTAAAAAAAATCATAATTTTATAGAACTTAATTTTTTGTTTTGCTTTGTCTTTTGAGACAGGGTTTCTGTATGTAGCCCAAGCTAGGCTCAAATGTGTGATACTCCTGCCTCAGCCATCAGCAAACTGGCTCCCCAGAGTTCCTGAAAACTTAACATTTAGGCTTTGGCAAGCCAGTATGCACTGGCTCTAGCACATCACAGTGAACACACCTCTGGTTTGAGTAACACCTCTGTCAGAGTGCCTTGGACTTCTGAGCCTCTCACTTTTCTCTTAAGTCTCTTAAAATTGAGATACGGAGAGGTAATGAGTCACAGGAGTCTCTGGGAGTAAGGGATATGAGGAAGACAGAGCACCAGGTAAAAATGGCCTTTCTCCTGGGTGCTCACTAAGGCCAAGTCCTGGCTGTCTGCAGAACCAGTGTCAGCTTCCAGGAAGGAGGCGGGGCCACTCCTTGGGACAGCCTGTTCTTGTCCTGACATCGCTGTGACACGGGATGGTTAACCCGTGGATGCTGGGCCCAGAATCCATCACGGCAAGACTCTGGGGAATCACATCCCAGTTGCTGTTCACTCTGACCCTGGGCTAGGTCTAAATCCAAACCCTGCTATCCTGTTCTCAGGACCCCTTCTTATGACACTAAGAAAAAAAACAGATTCCAACCCCAGATCCAACTCCTTCCAATCTGAGTTTTACTACTGGGTAGTTTTACAATTTTCCTAAAAACAGAAAACTGTCACAAACCCACTGCTGGGGGCTGGGGATTTAGCTCAGCGGCACAATGCCTGCCTGGCAAGTGCAAGGTAGTGAGTTTAATTCCCGGTACCAGAAAAAAACGAACAAAAAAAACAAATCCACTGCTGGTCACTCTGACTCACGGTTTCGAAAACAAACTTCAGACAGCTGGGAGATACAAGATTCAGCTGCAAATTCGAGAGAGCTGACGTCTGTCCTCTCCTCTGATTTTTAAGGACACTGGCTCTGACGTATTAGTACAAGAGCAGGAAACTGAGGCACTAGAATAATGGTAAAGGGGCCAGCCAAAAGTCATCTGGACAGAAGCTGGGCGTTATAGCTCTATCTCCAAAGCACTGCTGCTGGATAAACCAAATCCAAACAACTCAAGCATCCTCAAACACCTCGCTCCATTCTCCCAACCAAGCCTGCACTAATAACCTCAATGGGCTATTACCTTCAACACTCTCCTCCCCTGAAATTCTGGGGACAGCAAACCCACAATCTCCCAGGCAAAAGCCCAGATCCTGTCAACAGGCCCTTCTTCACCCCCACACCTGCAGGTAAGTCTTGTACTCAATGAGCTTCTCTGTGCCTCGGTGCAGGAGCCCGATGTGAGGGTCACACTTCCGCACCATCTCTCCACTCAGCTCCATCACTAGCCGCAGGACTCCATGGGCTGCAGGGTGCTGGGGTCCGAAGTTCAGGGTTAGGTTGGAAACTATGTTTTCCTTTGGGGGGTCCACATCTGAGAAAAGGGAAATAGTTGAAAGCCAAATAGTAATTCCCCAGCAAACCCCCCAAAGGACAGCAAGGAGTTGGTCTCTCCCTATGGATCTTCCATCTCACCATTCCACACCTTGTTAATTGCCTAATTGCTGGTGTAACTAGGAAGAGAGCCATTAGATAGCAAAAAGGCAAGAGAGAGATCTAAGATTCCTGACGAGAGGGACAGTGAATCTCACTGTCTCCTAGAACACCTTTCTAATAATAATTACAGATAACATTATGTCACCTTTTTTTGGTTTTTTTCCGGTACCAGGAATCGAACTCACGACCTGGCGCTTGCCAGGCAGATGCTGTGCCGCTGAGCTAAATCCCCAGCCCCTATGTCACCTTATTATGCAACAGTTACTACTCTACTATGTACTTTATTTTGACTTGATTCTCACACCAATCATACTACTATCCCCATTTTATTGGAGATGGAGGTGAGAGAGCTCAAATGACTTCTTCAGGATCACAGAATAAATTAAGTAGCTAAAACGGGATCTGAACTAAGTCTGTTCAGCTCCAGTGTGTATTTGTGGGAGGGTAGCGGTACTGGGGATGGGACCTAGGGGTACTTCATCACTCAGCACCCCCAAGCCTTTCAGTTTTGAGACATGGTCTCACCAAACTGCCAGGCTGATCTCAAACTTGTAACCCTCCTGCCTCATGGTGTGTGCCACCATGCCCATCTATACTCTTAACTATTAGAATACAATGGGAAAAAAAAAGGAATATAATGTCCTCTGAATGTATCTGATGAATGCCAACCAATCAGGAAATATATGCTTAATGCACAAAGCTACTAAGTGACAATTTTACTTTGTTTTGGGTTTTTTTGGTACTGGGAATTGAACTCATGAACTCAAGCTTGCCAGGAAGACACTGTGCCACTGAGCTACATCCCAGGCCCCTTTGTATTGGTTTGGAGACAGGGTCTCACTGTATGGTTCAGACTGGCCTTGAACTCACTATGTAGCCAGGTTGGCCTCAAACTCACACTGGTCCTCCTGCCTCAGCCTCCCGAGTGCTGGAATTATAGGCATGTGTCACCATGCCCAGGCTCTAAATGACAGTTTTTACCCTCAAGTTTATACTTTAATTTGGGAAAATAAATGCATGTGAAAAATGGTAACACAGGTCAAATTTACAAGTTACCAAGTAAGTAGCTCAGCTATTAAGTATTTAAAGGAAGGAAAAAACACAGTAAAGACTTCACATAGATTGCATCTGAGCTTATTTTTAAACATAGGCAAAGCCTGGGCTACATAGTGAGTCAGGACCAGCCTAAATTACATAGTGAGACCCTGTCTATAAATCAATCAATTAATCAATCTAACAGATACAGGTGCTCTGGAATCAACACAGGCATAATCTAAGAAACAAGGCTATCTGTGGAAATCTTATCAGGACTTCCAAGAGGCAAAAGAGCAGTGCTGGGAGACAGTACAGAGTCAATGGTTTGATCATCAGTAATATTAATAATAATTAACATTTTTTAATGTCCCTACAGAGGTTGTAAGGATTAAATGAAATAATGCATACGAAAATGCTTAGCATATGATACAGCTTTGTAACTGAAGTTTTTGAAAAGTAACTGGAAATGCCTTAGCTTTTAAGTAAAAGAATGAATGACATGGTAAAATAACATTTGGGGAAAATGAAGATGATAACACTGGAAAGAATACCTAGAGGCCCTGGATATAGCTCAGTGGCACAGCACCTGCCTGGTAAGCACAAAGTCCTGAGTTCAATTCCCAGTGCCCCCCTCAAAGAAAGAATACCTGGAGAAGATAAATGGTGAAAACCCAATAAGTAGAATCCTGAAGAAAAAAAAAGAATCCTGAAACAATCAAGGTCTAATACAGAGCGATGAATAACAGTGACGGCAATGAAAATTACAAAGAAGACATGATCAGATATAAAACTTTATGAAAGAATTCAAATGATTGTTGACTTACTGGTCAAAGATTCTGGAGGGCCAAACAGAGAAAAGAACCAAAGGTAACTAAGAAGTTTTATTCCTAGCCGGGCGTTGTGGCACATGCCTGTAATCCCAGCACTTGGGAGGCTGAGGCAGGATGATCTTTGAGAGTTCAAGACCAGCCTGGGCTACAAAGTGTGCTCAAGGCCAGCCTGAACTGCATAGCAAGACCCTGCCTCAAAAAGGAAAAAAAAAAAAAAAAATCAAAGTCAAGAGGAAGTGTTAATTTTGATACGAGGAAAAAATGGTTTGTTTCCAAGTAGGTGTCATTTGAGTGCTGATGGGAAAACCACATTGTCCATAAAAACAAATGAAAATGGGCTGAAACTGGTCGTGGTGGCACATGCCTATAATCCCAGCAGTCGGGAGGCTGAGGCAGGAGGATCACTGAGTTTGAGGCTATCCTGGGCTACATTATAAGCTCCAGGTCAGCCTGAACTGCATAGTGAGACCCTTTCTCAAAAGTAAATTAATTAATTAAAATGGATTAAACTTGAAAAAAGATGATGCTAAGTATTTAAATCTGTTAGGGACGTTTGGCTATTGGCTGAATCTCCTTTCTGTCCTTCTCCACCTGACATGTACCCATTATTATTGTTTTTACTATACAATGTTCATTGGATGGTAAAAGAAACAAGCGGGATAGGGGCTAAAACTTGCTTGAGACAAAGAACCGAAACACAATTACAAATCAGCTTGGGGCAGGATGGGTTTGGTTTGAGACAGCAGCTCTGGACACTCACCGTTCCAAGGGGGAGGCTTCCAATGGGCTGTTTCCTTAGTGGGGTACATGACAGGCCCCGCAAACTGCTGTGCCCATTCCACATCTGGCTGCCATTGCCGAGCACCTCTAGGAGTTAAAGACAGATCCTAGAGAAAGGGCCTGAACAATACTTGGTTCCTCAGTTCCCTTCACTCTCAAGGGATCCCAAGGAAGGATGTGTTGGATTCTTCAACGGCACGTTACTGACAATCAAAATAAACTGGAATTCTAGAGATTCCATTTCTACTAGTAACTCACTCGCGGACTTCACCCGTCACCTTTGTGCATGTGAAGACTGGGGATCCTACCTAGCTCCTTCATATTTTCATCATATTCTCATTCCCATCCGGTGAATATGAATGTGGGAAAAGTGTTTATATAAAGACCACCTAAGACTGCGACGAGAACGAGAATGAATGGGAGAATGCTGGCTCCTCCGCGGAGCTCTGGAAGAGGGGGGCAAGTAAATCACTACAGTTGAAAGGCAGAGTCTCCCCCGCCACTAATTTCACCTCCGGCAAAACGAGCTCAAAACCCTCTTCCCTTTCTCAGCCGCAGTGAGCGCCACAGCATTTTGGAACGTGACAAATCAGGCCTGGTGAGGGGGTCACAGACCTGGGTCATTCCTGTGGGGGGGGCTGTCACAGGGCCCACGGAGCGACCTCAGATTCGAGAAACTCTACCTTTGAGAAAAACCGCGTCGAGGGCTGCCCTCGGTCTCACCTGCTGGGCTGAATAGGCAGTAGGACCCCAGGCCCGGGCCTCAGCACTTGGGCCCCAACGCCTCGGAGGGCGCAAAGAGCCCTCATCGCCGCCATCTTACCCTGGCTGCAAACTGCGGGAAGGAGAACCGGGCGGAAGTGACTCCTGCGCACCTCCGTGTGCGCTTCTCGTATATCATCACAACGGGAACGCCATATTGGAAGTGGGCAGAGCCGTCAATCAGGAACTTAACTATTTCCGGGTTCTGCGCCTTGGCTTCGCTTACGCTTAAATTAACAGTGATTGCTGTGAT
>NW_004955468.1:12932028-12961617 GCF_000276665.1 Chinchilla lanigera | reverse complement strand
TTTTTTTGGTTTTTCTCCGGTACCAGGAACCGAACTCACGACCTTGCGCTTGCCAGGCAGGCGCTTTTGCCGCTGAGCTAAATTCCCAGCCCGACTGCTGTGATCTTTATTGAGGGCGGGTCGTCTCGGGGCACTTCTAAACTACTCTGCGAAAGGGAGACTAGCTGCTCTTCCCGAACTCTCCCGCCCTTCCTAGACGCCCATTCACTCAGGTTCCTTCCCACTGCCTGGGCCTCTTCCCGCAGTAGTTGTGCACGGCGAAGGCCGTATCCGAGCCTTACCCCTTCCTTGCCAGTTACCTCCCTAAGAGAGAATCCAAAAGATTTGGAGCAGCTAGAGCCACCTGATTTCCAGATGCCCTGAATAGGGATAAGGAAAAGGGGCCCAATTGTGGCTAGGCGGGCCTGACAGCTCCTGCCAAGCCAAAACAAAAAAAAGGAAGGACGCCAAGGCCACCAGCATTGGTGGAGGGAGGTGCTGGGTATGAAGGAGCTACTTTATCCTAGACAGGGGTGGGGAGAGGTCCTCTGTGGGTGACCCTGACATCCTCAGGGCTTCCTGAATCACAGACCGGGTCAGCGGGCTCAGATATGCTTCATGCCCCAAGTCCACTCTGCCCAGTCTATTTTCCCACATCTTTCTCATTCTGCCACAGTCCTTCCTAGTAGTGGCCAATAGCACGAAAGTGTACGAGCACCAAGACTCTGATCCCAATCTATATCCACAAAGACATCAGCTTCCAAGGCCAAGTCCTGTCTCTCCCTCTGCCTCCAAGCCCAGCTCCAGCTGGCCCACCCACCCGTCAAGTTTATTCAACTTTCCCACCCTGAGACTGGAAAGAGGCCTTCTCTAGCTCTCCCCTAGACAGGGTGCCTGGGACACAGCCCACCAGCCGTGTAGCAGGATGGGACAGACAGACCAGGGGAGTGGCAAAGACACAGAATTCCTTGCTGCAGAGAAAGCAGAAAGCCAGACTTCTACCCTGAGAACTGACCTAATGGGAACCATACCAAAGGGTGGGGCCAGATCCCTGGCTGTGGGAACTGACCAGGACCGGGGATAGACAGGCAGCCCCCACAGAGCCAGGGCAGAGGCGTGGTCCCTTACCCTCCACATTCCTCACCCTTTCCTTGGCTTTCTCTTTGATATTTGAAATACAGTAAATGTGATGATGGGGGGGGACTGCATTTATTTTACTTAATCCAGCCTAGAAATCAGAATAGACTCTGGGCTGTGTGGCCCCGGGGTGCAACTTCAGCTGGGATTGGGGTGAGGGCTCCTGGGGGGCTGCCTAGGACACTGCATCTTTTGTGCCTTCTCCCTGCCACTAACACCCCCTCCACACACACACACACAAGCTGCTGCTGCCACTCTAAGGCCCTTTGTCTTTCTCTGCTTAGTCACTCCCTTTGTCCCCATCTCAGATGGGGGATGGAAAGAGGCCATAAGAGCCCTATGGTGATAGCTCCTCTTGCCCCTACCCCTCTGGGGCCCCATCCTTGTATGATCCTACAGCCCTAGCCCCAGCCTCTACTTAGGACCAGAGAGGGTTAGGGCCTATAGTGGGTCAAAAGTGGGTGTAGCAATCACATTGGGTAGGTAATACAGGAAGTGATGGGCACCGGGACAGGTCTTAATGACCTGATCAGGAAGGGAGGAGGAGAGGAAGTATTGTGGCGGATATGATGCTGCGGGGAACAGGAGGTGACCAGGCAGAGAGTGAATAAGGGGATGGGGTCAGGGGGAGGTGGTACCCCCCTGGGAAAGGGAAGGGACTACTGATTTACACTCTCCTTCCTGGGGATTTCCTGGGGAAACAGTAGCCATGGAATGGTGTGAGTAGAAATTGCCCCAGACTTCTGAACCTTTGACTTCTTTGTCTTGAGAGTCTACCCTAAGACCTCTTGTCTAAGTCTCTTCCAAGCCAAAACCAATGGAATCATTTGCTTCTTTTCTCTAATAGCAACTCTGCTCCCCAGGCACTTTCTCTACCCCAAGGAGAATGAGAAATCAAAGATTACCAGATATTCCAGGAACTCTCAGGTTTTCAGAGCATGACAGAGACAGAGGAGGGAGCCAGGTGGGGATTCCCTCAGAATGATACTGGGTAGTTTTTGGCTCCTGAGAGCAAGTCCTTGCCTATGGTAGGTGCTGGCTGACTTGAGGCTGGGGGAGGGTTTGGGACAGTTGGAATGGGTAGGAGCAGGGCCAAGAGTCTGGGGAAAACTTCTGGGAGCTGGGCCAGGGAAATGAGGAGTCAGGAAGTGGGGAGGAGGAGCCTTGGGAATGGGAAATGGAGGCTGGTATGGCTGCTGGGGCTCTGGAGGGTGCAAAAGGGCTGGGAGTAGGTAACTTAGGAAGCCTGAGATGCCACCCTGAAGCCTCCTATAGAAAGAAAAGTTGTTAAGTCCCGCTGATTGTCTGCTTCCTCTGCATATCCATCCCAGAAGAATCATCCTACCTTTGGGCAATGAACTCCCTGGTCACTGTCTTCTGCCTCCCTGAGCTGTCTCTCTGCCCTCTCCAGCTTGGTCCCATGCTAAGGTGTGTCAAGCTACCGCCTTCTCGGTTCTTCCTTACCTGTCCCCCACCTGGTCCTGGAAATCAGCCTCTGCGGGCAGAGGGCAGTGTGAAGGAGCCTTGAGGAAGGAAAGGCCAGGAAGGGTTAGACAGTAGGAGCAGAAATTCTCCCAGGACATGATCTGTGTTGGCCAAACGCTTTCCCTGACTCCTGCCTCCCCTGGGGCTCTGTCCCACCAAAAAGGAAAAGAGACAGCTGAGGGTTCCTTGTGGGGCTTGGGGGAAAAAAGTCTATGTCGTCAGCTGGCTCAGTATCTTTAAAATTCATCCAGCTGTTAGAGAGTCCCCTCCCCTGGGCAAGTCCCTTTTTTTTTTTTTAATTAAGGAAAACAAAACAAAACAAAAAGAACGAGGATTTTGGGAAGCAATGAGACACCCATCCACCCATCCAGTCCCACCGACAGAACTCCTGACTGAGTGGCTTACAGATCAGCCAATCAATTGCACAGCTCTGGTTGCTTAAAAGAGCTGGCGCGGAGAGAGGCTGGGGAGAGCCCACGGGGAGACCCGCAGACACATAGATACGGAGACAGAGGAGAGAGGCTGAGACAAAGGCACAGGAGAAGGAGGCAGAGGCAGGGCAAGCAGGGAGGCGCAGCCAGACAGAGTCCTACAGAGGGAGAGGCCGGAGAAGCGTGGGCGGGAGAGACAGAGGAGGGAGCAGGAGGAAAGTTTGGAGAAGCGACCCCTGAGCAGCTCTCACAAGTAGAAGGGTTAAGTTTTTTTGTCTCCTGTGAAGGTCTTCATCTCCTCTTGGCACAAGGGAGCCCTAAACTTACACAGGCACTTTCTACAGCTAGGGTGTGGAGGACCTGGTGCCTCCAGATAGCCTCTGTCCCTGCCAGCCGGAGCCCCTGTGCCATGTCCCTTACAGGCTCACGTTCCGGGAGGGGCCTGGCCAGATGCAGGCTGTGGAGCGTCCAACTCCGCCCGCTGCCCCCCGCGGCACCGCTCTCAGGGCTGGTGTGGCTGCTGCCGCTGCTGCTGCTGCTGGTCTCCCTCCTGCCCTCTGCCCGGCCGGCCAGCCCCCTCCCGCGGGAGGAGGAGATCGTGTTTCCAGAGAAGCTCAACGGCAGCGTCCTGCCTGGTTCAGACGTCCCGGCCAGACTCTTGTATCGTTTGCCTGCCTTTGGGGAGACGCTGCTGCTAGAGCTGGAGCAGGACCCTGGCGTGCAGGTCGCGGGGCTGACTGTGCAGTACCTAGGCCAGGCGCCTGAGCTGCTGGGCGGAGTGGAGCCGGGCACCTACCTGACTGGCACGATCAATGGAGATCCTGAGTCGGTGGCATCTCTGCACTGGGATGGGGGAGCCCTACTAGGGGTGTTGCAATACCGAGGGGCTGAGCTCCACCTCCAGCCCCTGGAAGGGGGCACCCTTAACTCAGCTGGGGGCCCGGGGGCGCACATCCTTCGCCGGAAGAGTCCTGACAGCGGCCAGGGTCCCATGTGCAACGTCAAGGCTCCTCCTAGGAGTTCCCATCCCAGCCCTCGAAGAGCCAAGGTAGGCAACCCTCGAGTGTGCCCTGCAGTGTTCTCCCGCCATGTCTGTCCCACTGACCCCATTCACCCTCTTCCCACCCACTTCTCCTTCTGGCTGTCTGCCCCATCTCTTCTATCTGCCTCTCCCCTTTCTCTCCACTGGCCTCCAGGCTTGGGAAGGCTCTGGCCTCTCTGCCCAGCCCTTCTAACCAGATCCACTCTGAGGGTTCCTAGAGGTGGGTCGCATATGCTAGGCTGGGAAGGACCGCTCCCCCTTCCTTCCTCCCTGCCTGGCCATGGCATACCCTGCTGGCACCGTAGCCGGCAATAAAGTTCTAACAGCCCCTTGGCCTTGGCTCTGCCCCAGTGATTTGCACCCTCACGCCCAGCTAAAGGAGTGAGGTTTGAGGCCGAGCCAGAGGAATCGGCCTCTGGCTTCTGATGCTGCCTTCAAAATTATTCTGGCAAACTGCAAACTAGGACAGGAGTGGGCAGGGGAAGAAAGGATCCCGTACCTCCTGGTCAGTCGCCATCCCACACTGTGGAGTGACTGTGAGGCTGACTGGGGCTCCATCCTTTCCTTCTTTCCACTCCCAGACCACCACTCCCCTCTCCCTAACATCCTCCCCTTCCCCTCCCTTGCTTTAAGCTTTAATCCAGACCAGACCTCCCTCCACACCCGCCACGCTGAGCTCTGGCCCCAGCCCTAGCTGCTGACTGAATTGTTCCTCCAACCACACAGGGCAGACACGTTGCAGCCCAGCCCTCCAGCCCTAGTCCCACAGGCCCCAGCCATACATACTCAGGCCTGGGGGGCCCCAAAGCCCCTCCCAGAGGCAACCCAGTGGCTTTTAACCTTGGGGGCCCACACAACCCTGGGACGTGGCATCTCTCTCTCCTCCCCTTCAGAATCAACAGCTGATTCCTCAGCATTAGCACAAAAGCCCTGGGATTTGGAGTTGAGGGGAGGGCCCAAACCAGACTCGTCAGGAATCCCAAGGGGTATGCAGGGCCCAGCTGGCCCTGCTTATTTCCAGACCCAGGAAGTGAGGGAGGGGAGAAGCCATCCATGGGTCTGGGAGGCTATTTCAGGATCCTCCTCTCTCTCTTCCTTTCCAGCGCTTTGCTTCACTGAGTAGATTCGTGGAGACCCTGGTGGTGGCCGATGACAAGATGGCAGCATTCCACGGAGCAGGCCTAAAGCACTATCTGCTGACAGTTATGGCGGCAGCAGCCAAGGCCTTCAAGCACCCAAGCATCCGCAATCCTGTCAGCTTAGTGGTGACTCGACTAGTGATTCTGGGGTCAGGCCAGGAGGGGCCCCAAGTGGGGCCCAGTGCTGCCCTGACACTACGCAGCTTCTGTGCCTGGCAGCGGGGCCTCAATACCCCCGAAGACTCGGACCCTGACCACTTTGACACAGCCATTCTGTTTACCCGTCAGGTGAGGCCCCACGCAGTACCACGGGCTGGGCACTGCACAACCAAGAGGCACCACTCCACGAACTATGATGAAAATGGCGCCTGGCCCCAGCCATACTGCCATGTGGCGCTCTCTGGGCCCTGACAGTGCTGGGTCCTCAGAGCTCCAGTCCCACCACCAATCCAGATTCCACCACTATGGGCCCACAGGTCTTGGCCCATTCTATGCATCTTCTGTGATCCCTCTCCACAGGATCTGTGTGGGGTCTCCACTTGCGACACACTGGGTATGGCTGATGTGGGTACTGTGTGTGACCCGGCTCGGAGCTGTGCTGTGGTGGAGGATGACGGGCTCCAGTCAGCCTTCACTGCTGCTCATGAACTGGGTAAGGAGGGGCTAGGACCAGGAAGTACCTGAGATAAATGAATGAGGGGATCGTGAGCTTACCAGGTATAAATGGGGGTCCCAAGATATTTCTTCCTCCTCCCTAGGCCTAGATCTAAGACCATAACTCTTAAACTTTCCTGTTAAATAAGATAGTATGTGGAAACCTACCATGAAGGGTGTGTGTGTGTGTGTGTGTGTGTGTGTGTTTGGAGGAGGAGACAGTGAGGAAATGGGGGTTCAGGACTGGGAGTGTTGGCTCCAATGAAAATGAGCAAGGCAAGGTCTTTCCTTTGGGGAAGGGAAGTCAGCGCAGCAGGGGCTCCATGTTAGGAACTGTCAGCATCAGCAGGAGACCGGGGCGAGGTAGAGTGGGGAACGGCATTCCAGCCGCAGCCACACCCATGAGGGAGCCCCCCAAAGACACAGGGATGGGCCCCTGGACACTAGCAGGACCTCTGCTCTCCCAGGCCACGTCTTCAACATGCTTCATGACAACTCCAAGCAGTGCATCGGTTTGAATGCGCAGGGAAGCACCTCCAACCATGTCATGGCTCCTGTGATGGCTCACGTGGACCCGGAGGAGCCCTGGTCCCCCTGCAGTGCCCAATTCATCACTGACTTCCTGGACAATGGCTACGGTAAGCAGATGGCCCTCACCTTTCCCAGGGAAGGCCTCAGTGGCATCACACTGACTCCTCCACTTGCTTCCTCTTCACATGACGGGTTGAGAAACTGCTGTCTTTGTGTGCTTCCCACTTCCTACCAAAATACATTGCAGTGAGGGGAGCGAAGTTTCAGCTCAAGAGAATTAGAACTGACCTTCTAAGGGCCAGAACTGTCCAACACTGGGGTCGGGGAGATGTGAAGGAGGTGACTACCTTGTCACCCAGGGAACTATGCAAGAACAGCAGCATGGCTGTCACTAGCCAGAGCTGCTCATGAGAAACGGACCTGAGGGTTCTGTGGCAGGTAAAGGAGGAAGACTTAGCGCTTTGGGTTCCTATCCTGATCCTGTCCCTTAGGTGTATGCAGATAGGTAACTGTCGGTTATTTCACCTCTGGCTGCTTGTAGCTGATGTGTAAACTAGGTATAATGATGGTAACTACCTCCCAGCTATTTGCCACAATTAAATATCACTTAGCCTGTGCGCGCCACATAATAAGCAACCAGTAAAGTGTAGCTGTTGTTTAAAGCCTCATATAGCCCGAGGATTGTTTTTTTCTTGGGATCCCCCAGGTCCTAGCAAGCCTAAACTTTCAGCTGGGAACCCTGAATGCTCCCCTCGGCCCCTGGCTGACTTTGTGCCTCTACTTCCTTCCAGGACACTGTCTCTTAGACAAGCCAGAGGCTCCTCTGAATCTGCCTGTGACTTTTCCTGGCAAGGACTATGACGCTGACCGCCAGTGCCAGCTGACCTTTGGGCCTGACTCACACCACTGTCCCCAGCTGCCACCGCCCTGTGCTGCTCTCTGGTGCTCTGGCCACCTCAATGGCCACGCCATGTGCCAAACCAAGCACTCACCTTGGGCCGATGGAACCCCCTGTGGGCCCGCACAGGCCTGCATGGGTGGCCGCTGCCTCCACATGGACCAGCTCAAGGACTTCAATGTGAGATCACAGGGCAGGGCTGGGTGAAGAGCCTGGGGAGTGGGGACTCCTTAAGCCCAGGAGAGAGTATATTTATCCCACCTGTCCATGTTGTGCCTCTGCAGGTTCCACAGGCTGGTGGCTGGGGCCCTTGGGGACCATGGGGCGACTGCTCTCGGAGCTGTGGGGGTGGTGTCCAGTTCTCCTACCGGGACTGCACAAAGCCTGTCCCCCGGAATGGTGGCAAGTACTGTGAAGGCCGTCGCACTCGCTTCCGCTCCTGCAACACCCAGAATTGCCCAACTGGCTCAGGTGAGGGGAGTGCTGGGTCTCCTTGGGAAGGAAGGGTAGAGCCTGGAGGTGTCCCCCAGGCATGGTGGCACACACCTGTAAAAATCCCAGTACTCAGGAGGCTGAGGCAGGGGAATTAAAGTGAGCTTGAGGACAGCCTGGGCTACAAAAAAAGGCTATTGTTAATTGACCCTGCTGTTGGCGTGGAGCGACTTCACCTTTCTGGAACTGTCCCTGGCAGTCTGTGAGGACAGAAGGGCTATGCTGTCTAAGGTTCTGAGGGGCTAGGTGGAGAGGTTTGGGGTAGGGGGACGGTGTGAGGAGGGGAGCTCTGACTGTCCATTTCACCCCTCTAGCATTGACCTTCCGTGAGGAGCAGTGTGCTGCCTACAACCATCGCACTGACCTCTTCAAGAGCTTCCCGGGGCCCATGGACTGGGTTCCTCGATATGCTGGTGTGGCCCCCCGGGACCAGTGTAAGCTCACCTGCCAGGCGCAGGCACTGGGCTACTACTATGTGCTGGACCAACGGGTAAGGGCCAGGAAGACCCCAGCCTGTCTATGCTCAGACACTCGCTATTTGTCCCTTTGCTTTATGGTGGCAAGGATCCTTTAAAACAGAACCATGCTGGCTTTCCCAGAGCCCATCCAGCCCAGGGGTCCACTCAGACCTATCTGTCCATGTGTATTAGGAAAATAAGCCCTAGGCTGGGTAAGTGGCCAGTGAACCTGCTCTGGCCTGTTGCATCTCCTTGCCCTGCATTTGGTGAGAATGAAAGTTTGTGGCGTTTTGGGCAAGTTATTATTTTTTTTCCTTTGGTATAGGTACTTGTGCCACTGAGCTATATCCCCATCCTTAGGCAAGTTACTCTCTGTACTGGTTTCTCTGTCAAACTACAGCAGTGGCAGCAGATGGCTTTTGGACAGCCAGTCTTCAATAGACAGGTTTCCTGGAGATGACTGGCGTCCCTGCACTACCTCCGTGTGACAGGGGCTGTGGACTAAAGGTGGAAGGAAAAAAAAAGCAGCCCTAGCAGCCTTTAACTCCCTCCTTTCCCCCAGTCTGCGGAAAATTCCTGTTGGTTGGCGCCCTCTAGCGTCCATATGGAGACAGTAGCATCAAGTTTAGGGCTTGGTTTCAGGACTGAGACCTAAAATTTCCACCTTGGCACCTTGGCCTGTCGTTTTGTGTGGGCTTTCGGCACGTTCCTCGATCTTTCTAAGTGTTTCATCTCTAGAAACCTCAAACAGTAGTTGGCAGGATTTTATGTTCATGTTTATAAAGGATTTGGCACACTGTCTGGTTTATAATGTGTTTAAAATTTGGAGGGGATATTAGGGATTGAACCCAGGACCTTTGCACTGGGCTACATCCCAGTGTTTTTTTTTTTTTTTACTTTTTAGACAAAGTCTTACAGAGTTGCTAAATTTCCCAGGCTGGGCTCAAATTTGTGATCCTCCTGCTTCAGGGTCCAAGAGTACTGAGATTACAGATGTGCACCATCATGCCTGGTGAAAGTGGTGGCTTTTACAATTGTTATTATGATTATCATCTTACACAGGGGCTGGGGCTCGCCCTACACACCTCATTCAGCTTTTCTGATGCTCCCTGGGACCTGAGTCTTCCAATTTAGGAAGAACCATTTACACTGTTCCTTCTCTTCTGTTCAGGTCATAGATGGGACCCCCTGTTCCCCAGACAGCTCCTCAGTCTGTGTCCAGGGCCGCTGCATCCACGCTGGCTGTGACCGCATTATTGGCTCCAAAAAGAAGTTTGACAAGTGCATGGTGTGCGGCGGGGACGGCTCTGGCTGCAGCAAGCAGTCTGGCTCCTTCAGAAAATTCAGGTTCCTTCCTCGTTTCTTTTCCCTCTCTGTCCTCCTAGATGCTGTTCTGGACTCTGAGGATAGAGATATGAAGTAACCGTGTTTCCATAGCATAGCATAGCAGGGAGACAGAGGAGTCGGGAGTTACAGTGCAGTGTGTTCAGCAGAGCACCAGGAAGATGCCCTTGGGAAGTGACCGCTGAGCTGAGCCTTGGAAGGAGATAGGGGTTGGATAGGCACCGAGGAAGTGGGTGAGAAGGGCACTTGAGTACAAGGGTAGCTGGCAACAGTGCCCAGAGATAGGAGGGGAGCGGGCGCATGTCCATGTAGCCCTGATTTAGGCTGCACAGCTCCCATAGGAGAGGAGACAACCCTCTGCACACAGACATACACGATCAGACGACAGCTCAGAAGGGTGAGGGCACTCAGGAGATGCTGAGCTCCCTTTCTGCTCCTCCACACAGGTACGGATACAACACCGTGGTCACTATCCCCGCAGGGGCCACCCACATCCTTGTCCGGCAGCAAGGGCCCCCTGGCCCTCGGAGTATTTACTTGGCCCTGAAGCTGGAAGATGGCTCCTATGCCCTGAATGGTGAATACACACTGATGCCCTCCCCCACAGACGTGGTACTGCCTGGGGCAGTCAGCTTGCGCTACAGTGGGGCCACTGCAGCCTCAGAGACACTGTCAGGCCATGGGCCGCTGGCCCAGCCCTTGACACTACAAGTCCTGGTGGCTGGCGACCCACAGAACGCTCGCCTTCGGTACAGCTTCTTCGTGCCCCGGCCAGTCCCTTCCACACCACGCCCGCCTCCGCAGGACTGGCTGCACCGCCGGGCACAGATTCTGGAGATCCTCCGGCGGCGCCCCTGGGCGGGGAGGAAATAACCTCACCATCCCGGCTGCCCTTTCTGGGCGCCGGGCCTCGGACCCAGCTGGGAAAATGAGGGGGGCTTCTGCCACTGCCTCACGCCTTTAAGACACAGTGGGGAGGGGCTGTGGGGTGTGGCCTGCCCCTCCTCTCTGGCCTGCTGTGCAGGCTGGCCCTGCTCTGGTCTTCTGCCCTGGGGGGCAGGGATAGACTAGTGCAGGAAAGGGGCTAGGAGACAGTCTCCTACCTACGCTGTCCCCTCTTCCCTGCAGGCCACAGGTGGCAGGGGGGAAGGCAGGGTGGGTCCTAGGCCCCAGTTGTATTTATTAAGTATTTATTCACTTTTATTTAGCACCAGGGAAGGGGACGAAGACTAGAGTCCTGGGGAAACTGACCTCCACCCCTCATAGCACTCACCCTGGCTTGGAAATCCAGGGTAGTAATGACAAGTGTAAGTGGGGTGTGTGTGTGTGAAGATGTGTGTGTGTGTAAAGGTATGTGTGTGTGTGTGAAGATGTGTGTGTGCTTATGTATGAGGTACAACCTGCCCTGCTTTCCTTTCTCTGAATTTAATTTGCTGGGAAAGGAAAAGCCAAGGGTAGGATAGGCCTTCAGGGAGTGAGATTATCATATTTGTAAGCTATGTGTTGAACTCTGCTATTTATGTGCTCCTTTTGAGTCAGATGGATGTGGATTGCATCTTAGCTCCATGATTCTGAGCATTAGTTTTCTAATTTTCCAATAATAATACCTCTTTAGAGATTCATTGTTGTGTGGATTAAATAATGTAAATAAAGAACTAGCACAATGCACGGCACTTGGTAGGTGCTCAACAAACAGCAGCTGTTGTTACTTATTCCCACCACCTTTATGTCCATGACCACCCGCCATAGGGTCTAGTGGGCACTCGAAAATGGCAAAGCGCTATGTCAATGGTGTCCCTCTGATCCCCAGCCTCGGCACCTTTGGTTGGCAGAACCCTGTCCCAGATTCCAAGGGACTGTCAGAGAAAGAGAGAGCACTCTGTCCCTCACCTCTGTGAGCTCCCGACCCCACGCAGGCAACACAACAAACAGTTGGCAAGTACAGTGGCTGGGAACGGGGAGGTGCAACAATAAAGAGGACACCACCAAACCCAACAGGTGCTTAGTGACAGGACTGAGAGGAGCAGGGCTGCTGACATACGAAGAGCTCTGAGTCGGGCGTGGTGGCACATGCCTATAATCCCAGCACTCGGGAGACTGAGGCAGGAGGATCCTTGTGAGTTCGAGACCAGCCTGGACCACAAAGTAGAGCTCAAGGCTGGCCTGAACTGCATAGGGAGACCCTGTCTCAGAAAGACAAAACAAAACAAAAAAAGAGTGCTGGAGCAGAAGCCCACGGATCTGAATCTGAGCTGGGGCCAGCAACTTATTAGCTGGGTGGTGTTGGGTCGCTGATGCCGAACCTCAGGTTACTCACAGACAGAATGGGACTAACACGACCTGTTCCCACAGCATTGTTCCGGGAGCAAGGGTTTCTGTATTTTCAAGTAGTAAAGGCTTTGGCAGTGTGAGAGGTTACTCTTATGACTGCTGAGTGACTGGGGCCGGGTCCCCAGAATCAACCAAGGAAACCCAGCAGATATCTTCGGAGGTGTGGGGTTAGAATGGAATTCAATAGGAGGGACAGGATGTGGCCCCCTTGGGGGCAAGCGGCAAGGCAAAAAACAACAGCATGAAGCAGGACCAGAGGAGAGGAGACCGCCAAATACAAGAGGAACGGTGGGTGCTGGGACGCCTCTCCTTGTCTGTCTGCGCAGGTGACTTCACTGGCACAACAACCTGGCAGTCCTGTGTGAGTCATGCACAGGACCAGATGGGGAAGGGCAGTGGGTGGACCCCGTAAGAATTTGGAGCTTAAGTGACAACAGTAGGATGCTGCGATTCAGGGAATGGACCAAAGGTGGAAGGGAGGGAGGAAGTGTAGGAGAAGAAGACCCTGAGCCGAGGGTGGAGAGGGAAGGATGGAGGGACTAACGGTGCCACACACTGCCATAGCACCCCCTGCTGGGCTGCCGAGCGTGGCTTGGGGTACAGAGCTGGGACTATGGAGTAGGGGCAGGCTGTGGAGCCTGTGGAGATTGTGGAGGTTGTGCGTGCTCTGTTCACTGGAGCTGAGCTGTGCCAATCAAGGTCTGTACCAGGCAGAGCCTTACATCATGCCCCGTACTTTACACCACCCAGCACCGCGCCTGCTCCCACTGTGACCATGAGAAAAGGGCCACCCACACGCCTCTCTCAGTGAACCTGGCCCCACTGCTGGGCTCGGTGCCCTGGTCTCCTCCCAACCAGGAAAGGGAAGGTGGAAACAGGACAGCGGGTTGAGGCCAAGTTATTGTCAGTTGTTCCATCTAATTAGGAGACGTGGACCACCAAGAATACATTCAAGGACCCCGATGCTATGAGCTCATGGTACACGGAGCAGAGCTCTGTTTGGAATTAATGTGAGGCACAAACACAATATATGCCCACAGCCCGGAGGAGCTCACATTACCGTCCGGGGAGGAGAGAAGAACGATGGGACAATACAAGGAACTGGAAGATAAGGGTGAAACGAATGGTGCAGAGCTTGAGCCTCCGGCTGAATGGACTCTGGGGGAAGGAGGGCGTGCCTTGGGCTGGGTCCTCGGGACAGGTAATCATGATAGCCCTTCTCACTTTCGTAAGAGCTCTCAGTGATTCACCCTTTGTAAATCACTTTTATATGTGCTATTTTAAGAAGAAATCCTTTGCTTAGTGGGTAGGGTTTTAACTTACATGAAAAAGTGTTTGTTTGTTTGGTTTTTTTTTTTTTTGGTACTGGGAATCGAACTCACAACCTCGTGCTTGCCAAGCAGGCAGTTGCGCCACTGAGCTATATCCCCGGCCCAAAAAAGTGGTTTTTCAAAGGGTTGGTTTTTTTTCTTTTGTCATTTTGTTTTGTTTTTAAATCACAGCAGCCACCTCTGTGATTGGATGGGTAGATAGGTGAATGGGAAAATAAGAGAAAAGAGGGCAGAGAGGGAGCAAGCTCTTCATAAAGAAATGATGGGCACCCAGCGCTCAATCTCAGGCAAAGCCTGATTGCTCCCCAGAACGATCATTTCGGTGCCACCCCTCCCTGACCCAGGTTATGGGCTCCTCCTAATGTTCTAATGTCCGGAGTCCGAGAAGTCCTTACAGGGGCTGCAGGGAGTGCATACCTCTCTGTAAGAGCCTGGGTGACCTGTGTCCCCTGGCTGCCTACTTACCACCACCACGGACCTGAGCTAGGAGGGTGTGGGTGTACAGCAGGATCAGAAGCAGGAATAAGAGCAGGAAAGGTGGCACTGAAACCGCTTAAGTGTCTGACTTAGAGATGGAAAGAGGGAAGGAGAGGCACAGTGCCTGATGAGGATGTGAATGCCTCATCCCTAGCGAAGTCCGAGCAGAGTTTGGACAACCATGACATGCCAAGTGTTGTGCCTGAGTACATGTTGGAGGTGGGGAGAAACCTGGAGCAGTAATGGAACTGGGATAATTTCTTTAAGTTCCTCCTTCCCCGACATTCTCTGCTTCTGTGGTTAGAACAGAGGAAATCTGGGCATTTGTCCAACCACTATTTTCTGTGGGGGAGGTGGGAGGGCCAGGATTTTTGGAGAGTGCAGAGAAATGGGCATTTACACTTCTACTCCATCACTTATTTAATCTCTGTACAGTACTACAATATTTTGTTTTCTAAAATACCACATTGACAGGAAGGGACAAAACCAGCCTCTTATTGGTTGGAGCTTCAGGGGGAGGAAGGGGCAAGGAAGTGACTTTCAATATATTAACATTTGATTGGCTAAGCAACTGCTGCTGAGCCAATTGAATACCTTCCCCATTGACTGTTGCTGGGGAGAAGTCAAAATCACTGGCAGCAAGAGTAACCAGCTGACAGCTGCAGGAAACCACCACTTCTAAAAATGCTCGGAAAGAGGAGGGTGTGGGGATTTCAGGAGCAACAATACTGAACAACTTCCCCAGACAGGACCTTATATGGGGATGGGCCCAGAGAACTTAAGTAGTGTTGGGAAGGAAAGGGAGGGGAGGAAGTAGACTGAGGCATCCCTCACAGTTAGCGACAGGCCCCACAAAACCACACAAACAGTGACACACACATTACACACACACACACACCCAGCTCCATAGCATACACCAACACCCTCTCCTGATAATGTAGATGCAAATAAGCATTACAGAGCCAAAAATATTTTTTTAAAAAGTTTGACCTGAAAATGAGTCTGAATCAAAGGGCAAAATACATTAATTGACTTGATCTCCTCCTCTGAGAAGACTGCTTTTATGCCATTTATCTGTGGTCATCATGCTCTTGGAGCATTTGGAAAGGATGTGAACTGTGAAGTCAAGCTGAATCCAAGCCTCACTACTTACTCACATATAATGATGTGGACTTGGACTTAATCCACTTGTTTTCTTTCTTTCTTTCTTTTTCTTTGTTTCTTTGTTTCTTTTTTCTTTTTTCTTTTTTCTTTTTTTTTTTTTTTTTTTCCTTTTTGAGACAGGGTCTCACTATGTAGTTCAGGCTGGTCTCGATCTCACTTTGTAGCCCAGGATGGCCATGAACTCATTCCTGTCTCAGCCTCCCAAGTGCTGGGATTGCAGGCGTGCACCACCACACCCAGCTAATCCACTTGTTTTCTGCAAACCTCACTGTCCTTACCTGTAAAATGAGTACATTACTCGCTGCCTTATGGAGAAGTTGTCAGAACATAAGAATATGACAACGTAAATGCTTAGCACTCTCTGTCTTCTAGCAAGTGGCCAATACATGCTGATTCTCTGTCCCTTAAATCTTTTCCTTTGCACGCTCTGCCTTCTAATCCTGGCTTCAAACTCACAATCCTCCTGCCTCAGCCTCCAGAGTACTGAGATTTCCAGCACGCACCACAGTGCCTAGTTTTTCTGTAGAATTTGTGCTAAAAGTTCTGATTACATTCAGGGGATGACAAAAGGGAATGCATGGTCTCTATTCTCAGAGAGTTTATAATCTGTGGCTGACACAGTCAGGGAGGACCAAGATTCCAGTCCTGTGCTACAGGTGCCATGACAGAGGAGGAGCACCTGGCCCAGAATGTAAAGTCACAGAAACGGTCCTGGAGGAGGCGTTTGCCTCTCCTTCTAGGAGTAAGCTGTAAGATGTAGGGACTCCACAGAGTCCCATAGGGTGGTGCAGGTAGAGGGAAGGATTTCTTTTTCTTTTGCAATTAATTATATTGGTACATTTTAGATACACATGATGATAACATTCATCATAGGGAATTTATACATTTTTTTTTTTCTTTTGGTCTTTTTGAGACAAGGTCTCACTATGTAGTTCAGGCTGGCCTTGAGCTCACTTTGTAGCCCAGGCGGGTTTCAAACTCAAAACGATCCTCCTGCCTCAGCCTCCCAAGTGTTGGGATTACAGGCGTGTACCACAGCACCTGGCAATTTATACAAAATATATCTTGCTGCTTTCCCCTACTTCCTTCCCCTCTCTTCGGCCCTCTTCCCCTCATCTACAAAGCTTTGTTTCCATTTTTTCCTTCCATTCTTTTTTCTTGTCCCTTCCCGCCCCCATGCTTGTTCCCCTTTCTTGTTCCCCTGGGGAAAGGATTTCTGTCTACTAGGTCAGTTCCAGAGTCCTTCCATGTAACACAAAATCCAAGTGAAGTAAACGGAGCAGATACGAAGCTGGAAGACGATACGATCCGGTGAGGAACAGAGCAGGGCGGGATCTGGACAAACTGTGAGCTGGGAGTAGGGGCTCAGGGATGGTTTTGTTTTGTTTTGTTTTGTTTTGTTTGAAACAGGGTCCACTATGTAGTGCAGGCTGCCCTTGAACTCACTATGCAGCCCAGGCTAGCCTCAGATTCATGGTGATCCTTCTGCCTCAGCCTCCAGAGTGCTGGGGTTACAGGCATGCACCACCATGTCCAGCTCCTAGGAGGGTATTTATGGAGAAAAGCTACCCTGTAGGTGGAAAATGTTAAATGACAGAGAGGATTTTAAAGACATTAAAATGTGCTTCTGCTCAGCTTCCTGACCCCTGCCTCCAGTGTTTACCTGGGAAACAAAGCACAGGTTTAAATTATTTGAAATTAATGATACTAGACTGGTGTTCAGACTGTTTCTTCTATTGTGTTGTATGTCACGACTGGAATACTAGGGCCCCAAGATTTACTGAGAATATAGAAAAACAGGATGTTGTGGTAGAAAGCAGCAGATTCGAATTTAGGTTTTCACAAATGAGGCAGTTATAAGCAATGAGTAAGTTCAGGGTGTATGCGTCCGGAGTGAAGTTTCTGGAAAAGAGAGATATTCTCTTTGCTCACAAAGAGATGGAAGGGAGGGTCAGGAGATAGCAGATAGGGAAGGGGTAGAAAGTGAAGATTAGGTCTGCAAGAGCAAGGTACCAGGGATAAAAACTTGGAGGGAGATCCTCTGGGAGAACCACATTTCAATGATCTGTAGAAGTCAGTTTTTACTCCAGTAAGCTTTTTCTTTTGTTTTGTTTTGTTTTTTGAGACAGGGTCTCACTATGCAGTTCAGACTGAGTTTGAACTCACTATGAGCTGAAGCTGGCCTTGAACTCATGGCAATCCTCCTGCCCCAGCCTCCTGAGTGCTAGGATTACAGACATGCACCACCGCACCAAGCTCCAGTCAGCTTTTAAAACAAAAGAAAACAAAACAAATAAAACAAAACAAACCCAGAGTTTTGGCTGGGAATGTAGTTTACAGACCTAGCAGTTGCCTGGCATGTGCAAGGCCCTGTTTTCAATCTCCAGCACAGCAAAAAACTAAAACCAAAAAAACAAAACCCCAGGGCTTTGCTGGGCATGGCAGGACATGCCTGTAATCCCAGCTACTCAGGAGGCTGAGGCAGAAGGATCACAAATTTAAGGCCAGCTTGCACAAGTTAGTGAGTAAGATCTTGTCTCAAAATAAAAATTTAAAAAGCCTGGGGGTATAGCTCAGCAGTAGATCACTCATCTAACATGTGTGGGGCCTTGAGTTTAATCCCTAGTACTGCAACAATAACAAAACAAAAACAAACGGTAACCAAAAATGTGGCTTTTTAAAACTTGACTACTATGTGCCCAAAATCCAGATGTATTGAATATTCCCATAGTTCTTTCCATTACAAAGCATCTTAATAGTGGATTCAGTTTACGAATGAAACCCAGAGAATGTACTGCTTAGCCACACAGCCAGTGGGCTTCAAAGCTGCTATGAAGTCTTCTACTGCATGACTAGGCATGTCAGCCAGTGGCCACATCCTGTCCGCCTCCTGAAAGTTCTCAGATGTACCTTCTCTCCTTTCATCCTACTGATGGTAGCTTGTTTTGCAAGAGCTTTATCTCACTCTGGGATTTTCTTTTTTAATAACAACACAAGAAAATGAGCCGGGCCTGGTGGCACATGCCTGTAATCCCAGCACTTGGGAGGCTGAGGCAGGAGGATTGTTGTGAGTTTGAGACCCACCTGGGCTACAAAGTGAGCTCAAGGCCAGCCTGAACTACATAGCAAGACCCTGTCTCGAAAAGACAACAAAAAAAGAAAGAAAGTGTTTATGACCATGTTCACAGAGCAAAAGTAAAACATAAAAACTATAAACACAGCATGATGAAATCATATATATATATATTGTCTTTTTGAAACAGGGTCTCACTACGCAGTTCAGGCTGGACTTGAGCTCACTTTGTAGCCCAGTCTGATCTCAAACTCACAATGATCCTCCTGCCTCAGTCTCCTGAGTGCTGGGATTACAGGCATGCGCCACTATGCCCAGCTCAATGAAATTATATTCAATCATTATGCAGAGGAGGGGAAAGGAAGACTACAAGGAAATGGACCCAAATATCCACAGTGGTTTTGCTTGTCTTTATACCATAATTTCCTTCCTACTTTTCTTCATTTATCAAATAGTCAATCAATACACATTTATAACAAGGAAAAGACATTATAAAAAATAAATAACAATACACTTGTGGTTGAAATACTTGGAAATGTCCTGCCTGCTCTTCAACTTCCTGTCCTTCCAATCCCTCCAAAGATGAAGTTTTCAGGACTTAGTAACCATAACTGAAACACAAGGAGTTTGGGAGCAATCTGTCCCTCCATGAATGGCCAGCTCCTCCTCTCCTTCCACCGACTCCTTTGCCCAGAGTCCTTACAAGACGGGAGGTCACCTCCCAGACTGGAGATGACACCTGTCGTTCCAGGTAAGGAGCTCACTCAGGAATTTTTGTCGTAAATCCTAAATAGCCTTCCTGCCTCTGATCTTAACCCTTTTGATAATGCTCCCTTCTGATCATAACACTCTCAGTTTAGAAGATTTCAATGTCTTCTTCTTGCCCTTGGGGGAAACCCCTTTTTTCCTTGTTGATTGTACCACTCTGCTACATCCCTGGCTCCAGTCTCTTTTAAAATGCTGTGCTGAGTCTTTTCATCATTTTGCACCTGCTCATCTCATCTTGCATCTAGGCCTTCCCTTCATTCTATTGGCTAGCCTTACCACTCTGACTTTGATTTCCCAAATGACCTAATTTCTTCCTTCTTTGTAGATTTTTGCCTGGAACACAGCTCATTTTCAGAAATAAGCGAAAAGTATGACTCTCATCCTGCTAAAGAAAAAAACTAGTCTGACAGTTGCTAAGAGAGTAAAGACAGCTGGGCATAATGGCACATGCTGTAATTCCAGCACTTGGGAGCTGAGGCAGGAGGATTAGGCCAGCCTGAACTGCATAGCGAGAGCTTGTCTCAAAAACAAAACAAAGCAAACAACAACAAAAAAACCTAAGACAACAAGCACAAGTGGGAATTTATAGACAGAATAAGGGAGTCAGTGCATAGAAGGAAAAATGACATCAAGGGAAGGGGATTCCTAGTAAACTGACTCAGCAAGTTTCTTCCTGAAGACAGGTGAGGGCGATAGGTATCAAGGGTGTGTGTGGCGAGACGGAGCGGGGGGGCGGGGGGGGATTCTCCATTCTCTGGTTTGGCAGGATTCTTGCTAAAACTGGCTAGGCAGGCACAAGATAGGGCCTAAGGATAAGACCTAATTAAAAAGAGGACCCAGAGGAACCTGTCCAAAGTTTGGCTGAGTCAGTCTCCTCCAATACCCGCATAAAAATGAACACATTTATTATGTTAAACTCATGAAGAAATGTTATAACTGCTACAGGAGAAAATCTGGAGAACAGACATATTTACGGGCCAGGCATAGAACACTGAATTAACAACATGGAAGCAAAACCTGCTTCTTTTCCACAAGTGGGGAGTAGGAGGTTAACCGAATCTCTACTAGACAAGACAGAATTGGCATGCGGATCGTTTACCTATACTGAGTTGTAAAACTCGAAAACAGAAAACAGAACCGTATAAAAGGATGTGCTATAGATACATCTTTTCGGTTTCCCATTAGCCTGCACTATTTCTGGAAAGCCTTTCCGGAATCCTACGTGTGAACGAGGCATCATTTCTGGGTTATGATATTCATCACACTATTGTTTACGTCCGTGCTTCCTCTCATACACACACAAGAGACCAGGAGCTTTCTGAGGCCGACACAAAGAGTAATTCAGGTCTCTTATTGTTTCCGCAGCGTGCAAATTTGCTTCTGAGAAGCACAGTATGCTAGGGGGCCAGCGGATAAACATTTCTCAGCAAGGTGGCGTGCATTTACTCTAACGCCTAGAAAAATACAGTTTTACCTTAACGCAGGCGCTGCGTTTCCCTCTATACTCAGTGTTTCTCTATTTTATTAACTGTTTCTGTTTGAAGGCCTGCCGGATACCACGAAGATACAAAAATGCGCTAGAGCAGTCTGCAACAATGTAGCCTCAGCAAGAAACAATTTTGATAGGAAGTAGCACTAGGCTGCAGGGGGCGCCACCGACACACTGGAGAAAGGCCCAGCCTCCCCTGTTGATAGGTTGTCGGATGCACCAGACACCGGCCCCTTGGCCCCGTGGAAAATGAAGGGCGTGAGCTCCTGTCTTAACACTCTTAGGGGGCGAGAAACGGAGTCCCGTTAGGACACTGAGGTCTGGGAAGAAGCCTTGAGCTTGCTCCGGGAGTCGCAGGGCCACTCGGCTCCTCCCGCCTGCACCGCCAGCCGGCCTGGCCCGGCAGCCCCGCCCCGTGACGCGAGGCCCCGCCCCGCGGCGCCCGCTTTCAAGATGGCGGCGATGAGACATGCCCGGCTGTCGGGGTGGCGGTGACGCCGGGAAGCTGGAGGCCAGGTACGTAAGCGGGGGACCGTGGAAAGAGAAAGAGCGAGGCCTCGGAGAAGGCTTTGGACGGATTGGAGGGTGCGTTTCGGAGAAAGGCTGGAGGCAAGCTGGAGCAGGGCTGGGAGCTCGGGGGGAAGTGTGGACGGGGGCCGGGTGGGCTCACGTAGCACGGGAGTGCAAACGCGAGAGGAGATGGGGATGAGATGGGCGTGCTCGCAGAGAACTGGATTCTAAGCCCTGGCCGAGTGCAGACCACGCCCCTCCAGGTGAACCCGCCCAGGTATCCCGGCCGCCTCTGCCCCAGTCCTTCTTCTCACCATTTGTGACATCAACCAGAAGGGAAGAGTGGAAAAGGTAGAGGACGCCACCCCCACCCTGCTCCCCGCAGCTCCCGGTGCACAGCTCCCTGCACCTGCGGAGCGTGAAGAACGCAAGGAGCGTGTTTCCTACTTCCCTGGGCGCGCCTGAGGCCACTCAGTGGTCCTCTCAAAACCGTGTCGCTTCTTGAACGGATTTTCTGTGTGAGAAAGCAGTGTCTCCAGCAGTTACTGTGTTCCCAATCCTCTAACAAATCCGTCCTGTTGGAGTGGGAGCAAGAGATTGAGTACAGACCTGAGTGTGTCTATAGAATCACTCCAGGCAACCTCGGAGAAAGGCCAATGACCTGGCATCTTCTGCTTCTCTTCTTTACAACCACTTTCCCTCACTTCCCTGGGGAACCGGCTTCACCCTGCTCTGATCTCTGCCCCATGCAGGTGGCTGGTTATCCTCGACCGCTTCTGTTCCAGCCGGTCCCGGATTCGCTGGTGGAGAGCTGGATGGAGCCTTTTCCCGTCCTCTGTGGCATTTCCAATTTTAGATAATGCCTCACATCTCTGCACCCCCGGGGCCCCCTGGAACCCCCATGATTGGGAAGAAGACAGCCTGAATCTGGGTGAGTCTCTTTTACTCTAAACTGGGGCAGGGGTCGTGCTCTCCAGAGACTTCGGACAGGGACTCCGAACTTGAATGACGGACTTGAATGACGTAAGCATCCTCGGGGGAGGGGACTGAGGGTAGATGGTGGGAGTGATTGGGGTGGTGGGTGAAAGTTAAACGGCCGAAAGTGACAGGTACCACGGTTGGTGCTTACATTCTATTTTCCATGCGTGATTGTACCCCTGTGTGCACCTTTCTGTGACTTTGCTATAATTGTTTCTCCTCTTTGCCTCTGGCACCACCTTCACGCCTATCCACTTGTCTTCCTGATGGCTTGCTCTCTTTCTGCCTGCTCCCAGAACTCCCCTCTCTCCCTCCCCAGGCCTCACCTCAGGATGTTGCGGAGGCTGCTGGAGCGGCCTTGCACGCTGGCCCTGCTTGTGGGCTCCCAGCTGGCCGTCATGATGTACCTATCATTAGGGGGATTCCGAAGCCTTAGTGCCCTATTTGGCCGGGATCAGGGGCCAACATTTGACTATTCTCACCCTCGAGATGTCTACAGTAACCTCAGTCACCTGCCTGGGCCCCCTGGAGCCCCAGGGGTTCCTCCAGCTCAAGGTCTGCCCTACTGTCCGGAACGATCTCCTCTCTTAGGTGAGTGCAAAAGGAAGCAGGAGGCGCAGGAAAGGACAAGGTGTGGGGGTGAGGGGTCTTGGGCAGGCTTGGAGTGGCAGGAATGGGGCTTAAGAGATTCAGGTACTGTGAAGGTGGGCTGAGGTAGACAGAGAGGACTCTTAATTCAGTTTACACCAGGCTGTCATGTTGAGCCACAGCTTTCCACTGTCTGCCCATTTATAGGTTCTTTCTGCCCCAAGGTAGGAATTATTTCCCCAGTAGTTGAGCCCTAGTTTAACTAGTTGGTAGCCTTGCTCTTTTCCACCCCCATCTGCACCTTTAACTGCTGTGAGGCAGGACAGAGTTATGGAGCCCTAAAAAACAAAGGCAGGCTAGGTAGGAGCCTGTACTTTCCAGACTTTGTGCAGCAGCCATGGAGGGAAAGCTAAAGCTTAGGAGATTTCTGAGTGAGGCCTGGGGAAACCGAGCCCAGAATCAAACTGCCAGGGCCAGAGCTCTTCCTGGGCCCTGGTGCTCATTCCTTTCTCCTTGCCCCTCCAACTGTTGAACGTACTATTCCCTCTGCACAGTGGGTCCTGTGTCGGTGTCCTTTAGCCCGGTGCCATCAATAGCAGAGATTGTGGAGCGGAATCCCCGGGTAGAGCCTGGGGGCCGGTACCACCCTGCAGGGTGTGAGCCCCGGTCCCGAACAGCCATCATTGTGCCCCATCGTGCCCGGGAGCACCACCTGCGCCTTCTGCTCTACCACCTGCATCCCTTCCTGCAGCGTCAGCAGCTTGCTTATGGCATCTATGTCATCCACCAGGTAACACCCCCCCCACCCCGCTACCTACCCCACTCTGTCTTTTGTGTAAGGAAGTCTCAAGTAAATACCATTCTCTTCTCATCTAATGAGTCCCTGGAATAATTGTAAGATGGCCGACTGTGGAATGTGGAGAAGCACCTGGCCTTGTTCTTCTGAATTTGTTAGTCCTATACTTCTCATTATTCTGTGTGGGCTCCCTCTGTCCTATACTATTTTTTTTTGTGGGGGGTGAGTACTGGGAATCAAACTCAGGGCCTTGCACTTGCCAGGCAGGAGATGTGCGACTGAGCTACATCCCGGGCACTATTCCTTGATTGTTCCTTTTTTAAGTGGCTTATGCATATTTGGAATTGGGAAGATAAGGGCTAAAGCTCTAGCTCTGCAACTTGTGACATGCATGAGTTTGAGCAAGATAACGCTCTAAAATGAGACAAACAAGCCAGGCATGTTGGTGCATGCCTATAATCCCAGCCCTTGAGAGGCTGAGGCAGGAGGATCACCATGAGTTCAAGGCAAGCCTAAACTACATAGTGAGACTGTCTCAAAAAATAAACAAACAACAAAAAAGCAACGAGAGAGAGAGAGAGAGAGAGAGAGAGAGAGAGAGAGAGAGAGAGAGAGAGAGAACAATAGATAAATTAATTTTTTTTTTGGTTTTCTTCTGGTACCAGGAATCGAACTCACAACCTTGCACTTGCTAGGCAGGTGCTGTGCCGCTGAGCTAAATCCCCAGCCCCAATAGATAAATTAATATATCACCTGTTTCACACAGTTGTTAGCAGGATGAAATGCTAAACAGTAGCACCTAAATATCAGGCACACACTGCTATGTGAAATTTTTTTAAAAATTGTTGAATGATTAAATGAAAAAGATATGCCCAATATGGTGACGCATACCTGTAATCCCAGCACTCGGGAGGCTGAGGCAGGAGGATTGTCACGAGTTCAAGACCAGCCTGAGCTACAAAGTGAGCTCAAGGCCAGCCTGAACTGCATAGTGAGACCCTGCCTCAAAAGGACAAAAACAAAGGTATCTTATCTTTCCCTTCATTCTCCTACTGCACATCCCACTTAGATTTCCATCTTAACACTTTTGTACTTCACCCCCGTTATGCTCCCTATCACACAGCCTGGGCCCCCTCCATTATCTTCCAGGCTGGAAATGGAACATTTAACAGGGCAAAACTACTGAATGTTGGGGTGCGGGAAGCCCTGCGTGATGAAGAATGGGACTGCCTGTTCTTACATGATGTAGACCTCCTGCCAGAAAATGACCACAATCTCTATGTGTGCGACCCCCGGGGACCCCGCCATGTTGCTGTTGCCATGAACAAGTTTGGATACAGGTAGAGGGCAGGGAAGGGTGTTGGGAAGCAGGGAAATTAACCATCTTGTGGAATGGCAGCCAAGGGGATTGTGGGTAGGGATGTCTCTCCAAAAGGCTTGTGGAATACAAGAGTCTTTCTCTCCCTAGCCTCCCATATCCCCAGTACTTCGGAGGAGTCTCAGCGCTCACTCCTGACCAGTACCTGAAGATGAATGGCTTCCCCAATGAGTACTGGGGCTGGGGTGGTGAGGATGACGACATTGCTGCCAGGTTAGACTTCCTGCTCCCACCTCCCTCCCCACCCCAGCCTTTAAGACCATGCCTGGCCATAGCCTTCCAATGCTAACCTTTAGCTCTCTGGTCCTATACTGACTATGTTCCTTTCCTTTAGTCTTTTCAGTGTACCCAAGTCAGGCTTTGCATGCTGCTGCCCATTCTGGTATCCTTCTATTTTCTATAATCGGTTAGTTATAGTCCTAGGAGAACAGATATCAGTAGGAAATATTGTCATGGGATTCCAGAGCTGGAAAGGGGCCTAGACAGTTTAGTTCTGCCTTCTGCCAGGCTTGCATCCAGACCACTTCCTGTGGAGATGGAGCGGGGTTCTGCTCCATGGTGTCTAGTATCACTTAGGAAAGGAAAAGGGCCTGTGCCACTTGGCATGGTGCCAACTCATTTTTCAGCATGTGAAACATCCTGACCTCCAGCCTCAGCTGACCCAGTTTAATGTCTGGTGTGAATATTTGGGCTTAGTATGCTGGAACCATTCCTCCCCTCCCCCTTGTGTCCTCTAGGGTGACATTTATATGAATTCTCATCCTGTGTGTGTGTGCAAAGCACTCAGCAAATTCAAAATGTTTGCATTCTTTTAGTTCCTTCCCAGGCCGTCTTCACTTCTTGATTCTGTGTGTGAGAATTGAGATTTGCTTAACTGTTTCTACTCTTTACATAATACACAGAGGCAGGGGGAGAGCCGAAGGGGTAGCTTAGCTACTACTCCAAATAACAATTGTTGGGCTAGGGCCACATGCTGGGATCCCAGCCCTTGGAAGGCTGAGACAGCAGATCACTGCAAGTTTGAGGCCAGCCTGGGCTACATAATTCAAGGCCAGCTGAACTACATAGCGAGACCCTGCTTCAAACAAACAGAAGAATTGCTGGGCTGGGATAGTTTAGTGGTAGTGCATGTGTTTAGCAGGCACAAAGCTCTGAGTTTGATCCCTAGCATGCATGTGTGTACACACGTGTGTGCACACGCGCGGGGCTGAGTTTGCATTCTTAGTGTTTTATACAGTTTTGACAAAATGGCCTTTCTTTGTCCCTCCCACACTGCACAGGCAGCTCCTGGGGGCCATTCAGGAAGCAAAGGTTGGAGGTGCAAACCCACCTCTGCCAGCTGCTTAAAGGCCCAGGGCACTGCCTGGCACTGGGCCCTGTGGATTTGGAGTCACCCAGCTTTTACATTCCCTTCAGCCGTTTCCTTCTTTCTGTTTGATTTTCTCCCTCCTTTTTGAACTTGGCACTTTTTCTACCTAACTGGTAATAATTGTTCTTTGTGTACAGAACTGTGCAGCCCCTTCCTTGCTGGCCTTTATTCTTGTTCACTGCCAGCAGCTTTCCTCCACTCTGCATTCTCCACAGTCCTCTCCCTTTTCCCATAGGGTACGCCTGGCTGGGATGAGGATTTCTCGGCCCCCCACATCTGTGGGGCACTATAAGATGGTAAAGCATCGAGGTGACAAGGGCAATGAGGAAAACCCCCACAGGTAGGAGGGAGAACTGCTTGGGAATTGTTACTGGATTCTCAAGGCTCTGTATCCTTAGCCAGGAAACTCCCAAGAATCCCTAGATTCCTCACTGTTCTTCTGAATCGTAGTGTCCAACTTTTCACCCTCAGATTTGACCTCCTGGTCCGTACCCAGAATTCCTGGACACAAGATGGGATGAACTCACTGACATACCAATTGCTGGCTCGAGAGCTGGGTCCTCTCTATACCAACATCACAGCAGATATTGGGACTGACCCTCGGGGTCCCCGGGCTCCCTCTGGTCCCCGTTACCCACCTGGTTCTTCCCAGGCTTTCCGTCAAGAGATGCTGCAGCGCCGGCCCCCAGCTAGGCCCGGCCCTCTGCCTACTGCCAACCACACAACCCACCGTGGTTCACACTGACTCCTTGCCCACTTTAGTCATGAAACTGAATAAGAAGGTTGTATTCTCCCCACCCTCGGCTCCTCATGCTCTTAGAGGGATGTGGGGGAACTGAACTTCAGTGCTATGCTGGGGGGCAGGGGCCTCTCTGCACTGCTGGACTGGAGCTGGGCTCCTCTAGACCTGGGAGATCACTCTTTCTAGGGTCACCTGCCAGGCCTTATGAATGTGAATCTTTAATGTCATGATTTTATGTGATGACTCCTGGGAGTCCCCTGCCCCTGGGGTAGGAGCAGGGCTGGACCCCACGCCCCTTCCTCTTCCGTGGACATCACTCCCTTCTGAGAGTAATCTGGCTTCTCCTGGGACCTCTGTGAATATTTATTCTATTTATGGTTCCCAGGAAGCTGTTGGGTGAAGGAAACCTTTCCCTGGGTACTTTCTGCCAGTGCTGGAGTAACTCCCTTTTCTGGTCCAGGCTCAGGGGGCTGGGATTTTGATATATTTTCTAATAAAGGACTTTGTCTCGCCTTTGCTCCTGCTCTGTGCATCCTAGGCACACTTAGTCCCCCTCTCCCATCATGCCTACATTTCACAGAATAGCTAGACCAAGCTAAGCACCATCAGCTTTTATTTCCATGAGTGGGAGCTGGGGATCAGCTGTTCAGTCCTGTGCCCAGGACACTGACTGCTGCCTGGCGCCCACTCTCTATACAGTCATTGACAGCAACCCCATTGTAGGAGGCACCAGCCAGAGTCAGGGGCAGCCTCTGAGCAGCCAGGAACTGCACAGCAGACTCTGGAAAGAAATGATGAAAGGAGTATTTTTGCTGGGCTCTCACTTTCTCAGCCCTCCTCAGCCCAGCTGCTTTCCAAACTTACCCATTTTTTGCCAGTGACCTAGTGTATACTGGGGGATGCAGTTCTGGGGAGAGAGGAAGAGGAAGAGGAGGCAGAAAAGAGTTTATTACTGATTTTCCAAGTTCTAGCTGACATGTAAGGACATATTATCAGTTGCTGCTTTTAAGGCCTACAATAGGTTTGGCCCCCACTCACCTTGTGTAGATGGACCAAGCAGTGACTTGGTTGTTCCTTCAGTCCTAATTGTGTGGCAACTGCGTCCTGTGCCTGCTGTAGGAACAGCTCCTGAGATAAGGCGCAGCCACTAGCTTCCAGTGTGTGCAGCCAGGAACCTCCCAACATCACCTAGGGAGAGAATGCAGCACTGACCAGCCTGGCCTTGCCTGCACTGGAACACAGGTGCCCTTTGGAAAGCCCGCTGAACCAATCTGTCCCCACTCACAGTCACTCTGAGGCCAGGGGAGCTCCCATCCTGCTCAGGGAAAGCAATGGAGTCATACACGATTCCCAGAACCACAGGGTCTTCAGAGGATGGCACCAAATGTCCAAATCCCTGGAGAGGAAGAAATTGATGGGCTAGGAGGGGAAGGGCTCCAGCTGAGCCTACGTCTCCCCTTCCCCTCTCTGTCATACCTGGACAGGCAGATGAGCTCCTCGGTACTGCAGGTTCACCACAGCTACAGACACGGCAGTAATGGTGCTCAGGATATGAGCCAGAGGTGCAGCCTCAGCAGGGAGCAGCTTACTGAGCTCTGGGGATGAGGCAGAAGCCCGATTCACAGCACCATTACAGCAGCTGTCTTTGGGATTAGACTCCCCTAGAGCTGGCTGGGTTAGGGGCTGCATGGCGTGTGGCCCTGCTGGCCCAGGTAGGTACAGCTGTTGCCTCATGCTTTCTGGCTAAGAGGAGGGGGCTACCCTCTTACCTGAAGCTGGAAGGGCGCTAATAATGTGGTCAGCCTCCAGACTGCTGTCCCCTAGAGAGACCTGAGAAGATGAAAACATTTGAGAGACACAGTGATAATGAATTTCAGGGATAGGGTAAGACTTTTGTTGCCTCACATTCAAGTATCCCAGGCACTCCAGTGGCAGGAAAGGCTGGGTGCTAACCCAGGATGAAGACACTAAATGACTGTCATGCTCACAAAGATCACTGCTCTATATGCCCTGGGAAGCGGGCCAGATGCCAGTGTGGCCGCTCTGAAGTGTTCAGTGAAGCTGGATTGTCCTTTCTCCATCCCCAAGCCACTTACAAGCACTACTTCTATCCACAGAGTTGCATCAAAGGAGTCTTTGAGGAAGGTCCACAAAAAGGCCTAGCAACCTGGAGTAACCTTTGTCCACATAGCTTCTAAGGCAAACAATGTATAACTCGAGTTCTATACCCCCGGCCTGGTTGATCCTCTTAGACAAAGATAAAAACACTGACACAGGTCCATTATACTCCAGAAGGTTCCCCTACCTTCCAGTGCCCTTCTGCCTGGAGGCTGAGCCCACAGACTGGCTGGCCTCTGAGAACATGGACCCCCCTACCAGTCAGGTGGCTGTCAAGGGCCTGGGGCAACATTTCCAGTCCTCCACGGAGTGACCACTGGGTCCAGCGCTCAGCCCGGGCCCGGCGAATAAGTGCTGAGTCCGGCTGTGGCCTCCGCTCTGCAGCGAAAGAAGCAAAAAAGAATGATCACACTAGCACTTCTTTTACCTGTCCCTCGCTTTGGGAGTCCTCAATATCTTCACCCTTGGAACCAAGCCCCCCTCACCTGTCCCCAGCAGCAGCCCCAGGATTACAGAACGATGGCTTTGCTCAGCTTGGAAGAGACTAGGAAAGCAAGACCTGACGCTGAGCTCACGGCTGTTGCCTGCAAACACTCCACGGCAGAGGCTGTCCATGGCTAGAGATGCCACCTTAAGGGTGAGACTGGGAATGAGAGGCCAAGGAATAAGCTGCACTGACTGGCTTCTACCACCCCTGCTTGGTGGAGAATGGGGTGGGGACGGGTGAGCTGGGCAGCGTTCCCGCTGTCACAGAAGGATGGGAAAGAAGTGAAGGCATTCACCCCGACACTGAGTTTGGGCGATTGCCAGAGTAAGAAGAGCAGAGGGCGTCCCCAAGTGATACAAAAGAATCCCTGGGTATAGGTCTGAGGGCGGGCGGCGGGGGA
>NW_004955468.1:12914492-12931928 GCF_000276665.1 Chinchilla lanigera | reverse complement strand
GCAGCTGGTTTGGGAAGAGAGAGGCTTGAGGCCTCTGAAGTGTCACCTCAGGTCCAAGGCGGCGCTGGGCAAAACTGTGCACGGTCTCATCAGGCTCTTTGCCCCGAGGTTTGGTCAAGTCTCTCAGTCCAGCCCAAAACAGAGGTTTGGAGAAGGGGGGTGAAGGGCGGAGTAGCCCCCTGCATGGAGGAAGGTACAGTGAAAAGGGAGCACCTGATTTCCCCTCTCAGCTCCACGGCATCATTTCCATTCATTTGGGCCCCTTTTGCGGAAAGAAGTGACAGACGGGGATAACTAACTGGAGGGTGTGAGGATGAGGCCGAGGTGGAAGGCCGTGCACTGAAGGAGTGATGCTGTTACCTGAGGCCAGTAGGTAGGAGATGCAGCGCACCGCCCACATACAGGAATCTGTTCCGGGCAGCCGGATGGTCTCCCCGCACGGGCAACACTTCTGAGTCCAAGCCAAGCTCAGAAACCTGCTCTCCACAGCCCCCCAGAGAAAGCAGAAATTAAGGAAAGGTCTGACCCACTAAGTATACTTCCTCCCCTCAGGCCCGGCCCCCTCAGTGAAAGCTCCCTCCACCATCTCTCTTCCCCACCCCACAAGCCTCTCACCAGGAGCAAGGTCTGGGCTCCCAGCACTCCAGCCGGCCGAATTCCCCGAGGTCCAAGCTCAAAGATTGCACCACCCGGTCCTCGAATCGAGCGGATCCAGCCTCCCAGACGCTTGCTGCCCTCCACCAGGACCACCTGGAAAGAGTGGGAGATAAAGCAGCACCATCTGTAGCTGGGGTTGGGGGTGGTGGGGGAGGGGGCATCCCAGGGCCAGGATCCATCTAACTTTTGCTGGAAATGTAAGAGTATTAACATTCGGTTGCCTCTGGCATAGGTGGGGTATTTACCTTAGGAGGGCAGGAAGCTCGGCTCAGATAGTAACTGGCGGCCAAGCCGCTGATGCCTCCGCCCAGCACGACCACGGTACGACCCATCGGGAAGCCTGGGGACAGGGGGCGATACTGACTGGCAGACTTCGGGGCACCCTGTGCTCCAAAGGGCTCAGGTTCCGCGTTCCAACCTAGGCCACTTACTGATTAGAGGAAAGTTACCCCACGTGAGTGAATGGGCGGGTGGAACAGCGAGGTTTTTGCCCAGGGGCCAGGACTCATCCACCAGATAGCTAGAAGCAAGAGAAAATGAAGGACCGAGGAGGTAGAAGTGCAAAGTCTTCTCCAAGGACTAGGGTTCAGATAAGGACCACACCCACGTTATCTGCTCTTGCAGGCCTCTGCCGGCAGGCTGCAGACCTGAACTTTGAGGGGCTCTGTTTCCCGCATCTCAACCGGTTTATTAAGTACAGTACTTCCAGTCCGCTACCCCCGCCCCCAACCTTTTCGGTCCCTCGGACGCTCCGTCCACTCTATAGGCGGTGTGAGTCCGAATACCTCCTTTCGTTTCTGGATTGGTGAGCCCTTGCTCACATTCACCAATGAGAGCACTCAATTGGCAATGACGCCATGAGGCAGGGCGACGGCGGCCGTAGGAGTCAGATCAGTGCACTGCGAGGTTAACCGGCTCGGTGCCGCGTCCTAGAGAGTTGTCACCGCGTGTTCAGGGGCCAGACGGCGAGTCCGGGCGTTAGCATTCTCCAGCTCGAGCTTCCCAGGCCCAGTTAGGGTGAGACCCCTGGAGGGAAGGCCCCGTGAGCTTTGGTGTTAGGAAAGGTAGACAGGGACACTCGGGGCCAGTCCGCGGGGAGACGGCTCCATAAACAGCTCCTTGATGTTAGCAACAGCCCGGGCCTACGGGAGCTGGGGCCGCCCGGCAACGTAGCCAGTGTTTGTCAACAGGGGTTTCGGATGTTTCGCCCTCGAGGGGCAGCCCCCAAGTTCGGCAGAACCCGTCGTCTCGGTGCCCGGGCTCTGGTTTGAGGCCTCCCAGCAACGTCTCCAGCCTTAAGATCTGCCTTCTGTCTCCTCCCAATACTGTCTTCCCCGCTCCGCGCGCACGTCCGTCCCGCTGCACGCCTCACCCCTCCCGTCCCGTCCCGAGAGCGCCCCCACCCGCTCAGAGGCGGAACTGGGTCCCAGGAAGACTCCCATTAACTGTTTTGTTATCTCCACGACCTAAGCATCAACACAAATAAGAGCATCACTTTCTTATTAAATTTATTCACAAAAAGTGAGATTTCAGAGGTCCTGGGGGCTGTACATGGTCGAGGGCCTGGTGAGCTCTGTACACGGGGCTGGGAGACAAGGGAGCCTCCAGGTAGAAGTGTAATTTTTAATAAAAAAAATAATGGGAGCTACAACCACCCCCTCCCCCCTCCCCGATTAAAAAGACACAAAAATAGACGTCTCTGAGGTAAATGGGGAGGCTGGGGGGCTTAAGGGTGTTGGAAGGGGTTTTCAGGTGCCGGGGCTTAAAGGGGGTGTCACAGGCACCGGGATGACTCCTGCATTAGTTGATAGAACAGCACGTAGCCCTCACTGGATGCCACCTGATTTTCACTGACGGGGGAGACGCTAGGAAGAAGGGAGATGGGGAAGGCGTTGTAGTCATTACTATACATTCCCTCCCCACAAGACAAGGTGTGAGTGCTCAGGAAGAGAAAAGGAGACCACCCACCTTTCAGCAAGCACTCTGCCTCCTGGGGTTTCATAGAAAGGGAGTGTTTTAGGGCTGCAGTGGGAATAGGAAAGGACTTGAATAGGAGGCTGTTCTCACCGAGAGTCATTGTAGACATGCCAACCAGTCTGGCACCGGCACAGGGCTGTGTAGTGGCCATAGTGGACACTGCCCGAGTGGTTGCAAAGGGCATACAGCTGGTATATGGGGCTTCCTGTGGGGTTAGAGATGATCAAGTTCTACCCACAAAGCCATGGCCCCTCCTGGGGCACTTTAGGACCCTCCCTACCACACTCACCGGCTTTGTCACTGGCAAAATCCCCTAGGCTCAGTCGCTGCAATGGGAAGTCTACACCTACTGAACTTTTCTTGATGGAGCCTCGAGAGGTGGAAAATCGATTCAGATCTAAGTTCTAGTTAAGAAGCATTTAGGAGGTGGAGAGTGTCTAAGAGGGACTGTAGTCCGAAATGCTGTCTCCTCCCTTCCCCCAACACATACTGGGAAATGGTAGGGAAAGGTGGGCAGATAATCTTTTCCAAAGGAAAACTCAACTCCCAAACCTCTGCAGACATGGAGGCTGAGGAAAGTGAATGTATGGGAGATGGCCTAAGAGAAGTAAGAATTTAAGGATTAGGATATGGAGCACGAGGATTCGAGGGAATCTTTGTACTGTCAACTTTTTGGTACTTCGTGTTTTCTGCCGACATCGATCACACACCTGAACAAATGGCAAACAGTGTTAGGTTAACGGGCTGTCACTCAGTTGGCTTTTCGGATGCTCCAGTCCACATTCAAATTTAGTATACTCCCCACTAGTTCTGTATCCTCTGAACCACAACCCTTCGGCTCTATGAGTTTGTGTCAGGATATACCTGAGACAAACCCAGAGATATAACTATTATTCTGCATTCAGGAGCAACATGCATCCCCTTTTGGCTATATGTGCCACCCCTCCGATTCCCACCCTTATGTATTCCTTGTGAACCTCTACCTACTGGGGCATTCTCTGATTCTAGCTCTTCTTCCTTGGTGAAAAGGCTGAAACAATCTCGCAGAGATACCTTGCCCCCAGCAAATCCTTTCTGGGGGGAAAGAGGAAGTAAGGGTCAGCATGTTCTGAATTTCCTTTTCCAGTTCTTCTTAATCAATCTAGGCTTCAGTTCTGTTCTAGAGACCCACAGGGTTCCCACCCACACGGTGTGGGTAGGTAGGGTTGGGTCACAGAATCTGTGTTGCATCCACCCCTGGAATCCTCTGGAATCCCACCTTGGGGATGGGCAGGGACAGGTCACAAAAAACCTCGAAGGTCGTGGAGCGATACCCACAGGCCTGGCACTTGAGACAGCTTTTCAACTGGCCCACAAACAGATCTAGACAGAAGGAAGCAAAAGGGCAGGAGAAGTCACTGCTAGACGCCTGCGATACTTTCTTGGAATCCTCTCTTCCCACCCCTTACTAATGCTCCTAACAACTCTTGACACCATCTCACATCATCAGCCAGTCTTGTTCACACACACCTTGACAGCATCAGTTTTCTCCCCCTCAAACCCCTTTCCCCCAAACTTTTCCCCCTTGCTTTATCCCATTCCATACCCACAATCTTGCTGTCCTCTCTCTCCAGGTAACGCTTCCACATTAGGTTGGCTCGGTCATCATCACTACCATAGATCAAGGGAAGTGGGGGAGGATACCCATGAGACAGCAGGAACACTGGGTACCCCCCAACACTGCTGAAGTGATCCACAGAGTCCTGTACACCACCAATACCCCAGCTCCTTCCCTAAATTTCAATTTTATTTTGTGTGTGTGTTTGTTTTTGTTTTTCTATTTTTGAGACAGGGTCTTGCTATGTAGTCCAGGCTGGCCTCAAACTCACTATGTAGCCCACACTAGCCTTGAACCTGCAGGGATCCTCCTGCCTCTGCCTCCTGAGTGTCAGGATTACAAGCATGTGCCACCATGCCCAACATCTTTCCCTAAATTTCTAGTTAAAGGGTAATGCTTCAGGGAATTTTCTGGGAGAATCCAAAGTAAGAGGAAAAAAAGGAATGTACACAAGAGAAGAACACGCTATCTTCCTCCACCTGGCGTCAAGCGCTTTTTATGTACTTTGCAGTAAATTAATTATCCCCTCCTCCCTCAACTTGTTAACATATCTAGCACTATCTTCTATCTCCATCTGCATCTATCAGCCTCCCTCCTCCCCCTCCTTCCTTCCTTCTACTTCCACACTGGTTTTCAAACCATTTTTTTATGCTAATAGATCTCCTCTAATTTTAACTAGTTCCGTTCCATGAAAGATGAATGTGGACACTGACTACTATGGAGAGGAGGGAGGGGGAGCAACCCTTACCTTAACTCAGGTTCTTCTAGCAAAGCCCCTCCTCGGCGGGGTGGAGAGGGAACTGGACCATTGGCCAGGATAGGTGGAGCCCTGCGGGCTCGTCGGTTGATTTCAAGGTGTAGCCGTTCCATGAGGAGTTTCAGGAACTCTTGGGCATCCTGCTGGCTATAGCCAGACAGAGAATATGAGCAGCTGACCGCCCCCCAGTCCTCTGCCCAGGCATGGATCCCTACTTCCTAGATGGAGAGCACGTCACGGCTCAGAACAGTGCTGCAGGACTCCCAGCTTGACCTACCCCCGGATATGGCCAGTGAGAAATCTTATACCCTCCAGCTCTCCCACCTGTATCCAGAGAAGGAGGGAACATATTTCTGGAAGACAGCCCGGAATCGAGTAGGATTCACAGCTTCACAAGAGTCGGGGTGCCACAGGGCACCGATCACATCTGCAAAAGCTGTTGGGGTGGGAGTAAGGAAAGGGAACACAAATTAAACGTCTCAAAGAGATAAGCAGAAAGAAGCTCAGAGGGTAAAAAAACAATCCATAGGAAAGCAGGCACTGGGAAAGTGGATACAACTATCAGATTAAAGGGCTGGGGACCATAAGCACTGGCAGACAGACCTTCAAGAGGCTTGGGGAAAAGGGAACAGCAACTGTTACCCAACCTTCAGTGAGCTCTTGGGCTCGGCCTCCTCCAGGCACCTCTTGCCGGAAGTCCCTTCGAAGACAGAAGTCCCGAAGAGGCCGAGTGCTGCTCAAACACTGTAGCACAGCATTCAGGAAGCACTGGGGAGCAGTGGGGACATTGCTGTTATCTCTCCGGACCGATGCAATGCAGCCTTAGGAGAGCTTCAGTGCTCTTTCCGTGTCTTTCCCAAGTCCGCAGGGTATCCCCACCCCCAGCATCATTTCACATCCATTTAGAGAGGAAGGACAGGAGAATGGCTCTTACTGTATTTCCCAGATTTCGGAGGCCAACATGACCAGAGCCCAGAAGCAATGTGTGATGAGCCTGGAAGGTCAGAGTACAGTCAGTACGTCCCCCCACACGCTACTTGAAATCTTTCAACAGCATGCTTCCCCCTGCCTCCCCCAGCCTGTTCACGCCCAAGCTCTACCCTCTTTCCCTCTCCGGTCTCCTTACCTCACTGGTCATGAGCAGTAAGCCCATCACAGCTGAGTGCACTACAGATTCAGCCATGGCTGCCCCACCTAGTCCCCACTTACTCCTCTGCCCAGCTAGGCGGCGTTGCAGCTCCTGGGGCAACTCCCCAAGCACTGGCATCGTTGCCCAGCTGCTCCCCACTCCCACCTTGCTGCCCCCAAAGCCCCCTCCTGCCCCCGTGGCCCTTTCCTGCACCCTCTCCTGCTGGCTCTAACTGCAGTCAGGCTAGCTCACTTAGCTCAGGAAATGGGCAACCACATTAGCTCAGATGTGCTGATCCCGCCCCTCTTCAGCTCCAGAGATTAATTAGGCCTAGACACAGTCCTAGGAGAGAAGGTGCAGTAAGAGAAAGAAAGGGCCTGGGGACTCAGAAGAATTCTAAATAGTTGGGTTAATTCCCTGGGGACTGAAAGGGCACACCAGCTTTGGAGTCACACACAACCCAGAAAAGGGTCTAAAAGGCCCCAGAAATAAGGGAGATGACAGAGTCTACTGCTGTCATGAGGGCCTGAGAACGGAAATTTTGGGAAAAGGGAGGCAAAAGGGGCAATGGACGGCAAGAAAGCTGCAGATACAGAGCAGCAGAGGCTGGCAGGCTGTGTGTGCTGGCAAGTCCTTACCATCTTGTCATCAGAGTAGAAAGGCTCAGAGGGCCGGGCAGATAGCATATGGAAGGTGCCATGGGAAGTAGGGGGCTCTGTCCGTATGCTGAGCAGGGTGGGAGGTCCAGAAAATCCCCCAAGACGGCGGAGAGAAGTGCTGCGTCTCAAAGTAGGTGGCTCAGGCCGGAGTGCCAAGCGGCTCAGGGCAGCCCCCAGCTCTCCGGCACCACGGTGCCCTCCCAAGGCAATCCCCATTGGACGCAAGTCTCCACTGCTCACAGACTTGGAACGGGCTAAGTTGGTCCGGGATGGGAGAGGCAGTGCCACGGCTGGTGGTGGTGAGCCAGGTAGAGGAACCCCATGATCTGCCCGAAGGGGGCCTCTGGAACGAGGGCCTGAGGTCCGTCCCCGGGCAAGCTCCAGTTTCTTGAGCCTTTCATCAGGGGGACCTGGCCGGGGAGGCAGAGGTCGTAACATGGGGTTTGGCCCAGGAGCTGGGTTGCGGCGCTCCTTGCTGCGGGCTCGGGGTGCAAATGGTAGCTTGGATCCCACTCGGGGCTGGACATTAACAGGTGGCTCTCGAGTCCGGCCCAGGCGGTGCTCAGAAGCCTGGGGCATTGTGGACACCGCAAGCTGGACCTGGGAGGAGAAGAGAGGGTCAACATTTGAGACACGGAGGAATATGAGAACTTAGACTTCCATACTACCTTCTCTGTGCTCTGAAGGCAAGAATCAGGTCTATCAGAACCCAGTACCTAGCACAGTGTTTGACACGAAGAAAACACTTGTTATCACTCAAGTGAACAAATGGCTAAATGACTAAGCAGCTCATGACTTTGACCCTTTCTATATCCCACCTCGTCCCTACAGAACATAGCTCCACAAGCCTTTCACAGTCTCCCTCTGAATTGTCTTTACATTCGATGAACTCGTAACAAGAGCCCTCCTCATTCCTAGCTAGTCAAGTGGGATGTGCCCTGAACCTTGGTCAAATGGGAGTGTGGATACAAGGATAACAACCCAGAAGACAGCACTCCATCTTCAAACCCACCAGGTTGCAGATGAGGCAGATTGAATGGGTGATTTGCAACCCATTCCCTCCCCCACCTCCAAGCTCCGACATGGATTGGGGCTCAGGGGGCAACAGGCTGGAAGACATACAACTCCTAGACCCCTAATCTCTGCACCTCTCCCACCACAGCAGGGCTTTACCCGGGTCCGCCCCCCTCGAGGGCAGAAAGGCCGAGGCCGCTGATTGGCTACAGGGTCCGGCAGCGTATTCCCCGCAGTCCGGGAATGCTGTCCCTCTAGCCCAGTTCTCCCAGGCCGCACTGGGTCCCCACGAGCCTCTGCCTTCGTGAAGAATGTCCTCTGGGGTCCGGAGTTGTCTTCCCTTGGCTCCCCGCCCCCCACCCACACCCCACCACGATGCCCCGGCCCGTACCTGTCCCCCGTTGAAGCAGCGGGGGAGGCCAGCCGGGGCCAGGCTCCAGCTCAAGGCCACCCCCTCCTACCCCCGTGCAGCCTCCCTGCGGGCCAGGCTGCAGCTTTAACCGCAGTTGTTGCCCAGGTCGCTCCCGCCGCAAGGGCCGCCGCCATCTTTGTTGGTCCCGCCCGGCCACCGACCACCGGCTTCACTGTCTCTCAAGGCGCCTGCGCACCCACTTTCAGCTGCCTCCACCCGCCTCCTCGGCGCTTGCGTGAGCCCGCCCCCACGGCTCCGCGGCCGACACCATGGAAACGAAGCCAACTTTAGAACCGCTAGTTCCCAGCCTGGGCCAGAGTGGTCTTTAAACCGTTGCTCCAAAGCGAGTTGCTCCAGAGCGAGTCTAGCCTCCAGTCGCCCATGTGTGGCACACGGGATGTAGACCTGACAGTCGAAAAATGGTCACAAGGCTCGCAGCACAAATTCTTCCCGGTCAGGCAGGGTACCAGTGTGGCAAGCTGCAGGCCTGGGTCCAGCCAGCAGATCAGTGAAGAAGCATCTAGCACTCTGCATTAGGATGCGAAGATCCTAGAAGGCAGGGGAAGCTGGATATGTAAACCATTCCTTGTTGTCCCGGGAACCACGGTGAGATCACCGACTCCCACAATTCCTCAAGTTCCTTGCAGGCTTAAGAGAGCAAAACGTGGTTCACTGCTGAAGGCAGATCTCGTCAGCAAGGACAGCAAATCTTTCATTCTCTGGTTCCTGATGAGGGCATCTTCCGTTTCCCGTTCTCTAGTGCCTCCACTTTTAGCCTGCTCATCCTGTTAAAAGCCACCAATGTAGTCAAGAGTGGTGGCACACTCCCGTAATCCTATCACTTGGGAGGCTGAGGCAGGATAATCACTATAAGTTAAAGCCCACCTTGGGGTTATACGGTGAGTTCAAGGTCAGCCTGAAATACACAGAGACCCTGTCCCAAAAACCAAAAACAACAACAAAAGCCACCGATGAAAACCACAGGCTAACACAGGAAGCAGCTTTTATTGATGGATTATGTCCAGAAACCAAGAGGGCTATATACGCATTTTCAGTTTCCCCCTATGCCTCCAGGATCAAGGCTTCCATTGTTCTATCCGGACAGAGGCTATAAATTGCCTCTTGGTTTCCCAAAGCCCAAGTCTTTCCTCTGTCCATACAGGCGGCTAACTTAGAAACTTTGACATTACTATGTTGCAGGTTTCCCCTGCAGCAATGCCTGAGGCAGCTACTTAGTAACAACCAGAGGTGGAAGGCTAGGGGGAAGCCATCAGAGGTCATGCACAAGAAAACAGGAACAGGGCCTATCAAAGGTCCCTCTATCCTGTCTCAGTGTTTTGAGCCTTCATTGCTTGCATTTCTCTTTGTGATGGATCACACCCTTCTGAATCAGATCAGGAATTTCCACTGCCAGCCATGGACCCAGCTGCAATGCAAAGGAAACCCCGTGAGACTAGTATCACCAAGTCAATGCCCCTTGTTCCACTGGTTCCATCTCAGCAGAAGAGATTGTAGGAGAACATGCCAAAGGGACAACATTGTTATTGTATTTCTTGTTCACTCTCAGGTACTTTTCTTACACTGCTTAGCCCCATCCCCAGCCCAGTTTACCAAATATACTAAACTTACCCCCAGGGCCATGAGATGAGCTAGTCCAAACTTGGGCACATTCCTGGCCCACAGAGGTTTGAAGTGATCAGTCAGGCATATTTTGCCACCCCTATGAGAGGGACAAGAGGGGGCTGACATGCAAAGTTCACCATACTCTCTGGGAGCACAGACAACTACTACTGCTCAGAACAAAGTCAGTTATGTACTTTGCCCAGGCTTAGGGGAGGGAGGCCTGGAGCCCCTGTAGGCCAGCAGACTCTGGGAAAATCTGCCTCTTGAGTTTTTCCCTTAGGGCTTCTTTAGTTTCTTTTCCTGTGTTCAGTCTTACCTGTACATCTTTGCTGTCTTTCCATCCAGCTCAGGGACTGCAATCTCTGGAGCAGTAGTAGGATATGTGATAGGAATCTGGAAAAATTATAAAGCCTTAATGAAACAGAGAACTGAGATAGAGAGAAACTAATCTAACCAAACATACTTGGTTGAAAATGTTCAGCAAACTCAAACGGCATTTACATACCAGGATTCTAGATACAAAAATTAGTAATTGTAATTTGTTTCAAAACTCAACTTCCCCTCCCATTGTTAAAGTTTTCTTTGATATTTTGTTTGGTTTTTGTTTTCAGAGACAGGGTTTTGCTATGTAGTTCAGGTCTGTCTTGAACTCACTATGTAGCCCAGGCTGGCCTTGAATTTGTGGTGATCTTTCTGCCTCAGCCTCCCAAGTGCTGGGATGACAGGCATGCACCACCATGCCCAGCTTCTTTGATACTTTCCAGAAAAGTGAGCTTAGCCAGGTGCAGTTGGCTCATGCCTATAATCCCAACATTCTGGCAAACTGAGACAGGATTACAAATTCAAACTCAAACTGAGCAATTTAGCAAGATCGTGTCTCAAAATAAAATAAAAGGGCTGGAAAGGTAGTCCACTGTAAATGTCCTGGGTTCAATCCCCAGTACCACACACACACAAAAGTTGGTCTGTAACAATCACCTAATCTCTCCCCTTCTACTAACCTTTATATCTCCCACTCCCCAACACTCACGTCAAACTCGATGTCAAACTCGTATTTGAGGAGGTCATGGATGTACCAGCATTTCCCAAACCACCTGTAATAAAGACCCAACCTCAGTCCAGTTGTCCATTCCTCTCATATTCAGTGACTTAGTTCACCTACCTAGGAGACTCCTGGGATAGGAAATGGGGAACTCTGGAGTGTGGAAGTAAAGACAGCTAAAATGGTGTATGACAGCTCTGATAGTGAGCTTTGGGATGCCAAACTGCTTAAACCAAGTAAGATTCCCACCCTACACCTCCCAAGAGGGTCTGCTTACCGGGTCCCTTCCTTGTTGGACTCCAGCCGGAACCAGTCATTGTCTGCATTCTTGTTATTCTCCACATACTAAAAGTAGAAGAAGAAATCTCTGACAGGGTGTTAGGGCCATGGGCTTGCCCCCTTCACCTCAAAAGAAAAGTGTAATTATTTTCTCCTTCAGTATGTTTATCCAACTTTTCTGACATAAGAAAAATTGAAGACAAGGCTACAATGGTAAATGAGAGGCTTGCCCAGAGAAAAGAATAGAGTGCTTGGGTCCCATCCTATTTAGCAGGCCCAAAAGAGTTGGAGTTACCATCTATCATCTTTTCTTACTTTTTATAAAGTCTACCCTCAGCCCATAACTGCATGGTATACTCTGTCCCTGGGTGACCTCATATATCCAAGTTTCTACTTTCACCCACGTGCCAATGACTCCCAAATCTTTTTTGTTTTTTCAGACAAGGTCTTGCTGTGTAGTTCAGGTTGGTCTTGAACTCATTGTGTAGCCCAGACTGGCCTTGAACCCACAGTGATCCTCCTGCCTCAGGCTCCCTAGTGCTGGGATTACAGGCATGTGCCACCATGTCTGGCTCCAAATCTTAATCTTTTATCTAGATCTTAAATTTAAAAAAAAAAAAAATTGTTTTAACTGAATACATAAAATAGAACTGCTGGCCTTTCAATCGGACAGGGACCACACTACAAAGAAGATAAATGTTCTTTTTTAATAGCAGGAATAGTTGAGAAGATGGCTGTTTCTATCTATGAGTTTTACTCCCCAACTCTACAAGTAACACCTCTTTGAGTTTTCAGCCATAGCGCACGTTCCTCCCCCGGTAAAAGTGAAAGAGGGCGCAAAGAGATGTGCTGGGGCTTAGGGCCCTAAGAAGTATTGTTGAGCACCTCTCCGGCATCCACGAGAGCAAACATCTGGAGCAGGAAAGACACGTCACCTTCTAGGGAGGTGTAACTCCAAAACATTGCTGTTTTAAACTACAGGGTCTAGCCCCACTGCGCTCCTAACCCGAGGCTGTTTTGCTTACTCCTCAATACCAGTCCTTAACCGACCATATCCACAGTTATTCCATTTTTATGAATTTATAAATTAAATTTTAAAACCGGAAAAGGTTTCCACACGGAGCCCATTTCTGAGGACACATGATTTACCCGCAACCCGTTTGCAACGCAGTCGACTATCGGTGCCCAACTGACCCGGATAAGTGACTGATATTCCTCCTTTAGTCGCTGCACCCACAACTCCCGATCTCGGGGTCCGGCGTTTGTCTTCAGCACTGGGATCTCAGACACTACTCGGCGAGTGGCCTCGTCCGCCATCTTGGAACAGGGCACAAGGGAAGTACGGAAGTGGTGTTGCCTGCAACTTACGGTCAAGCTGTCGCCATCTTTACTGTGGGAAGATGAGGAGTTGGGTAACGACGTCTGTGACTACAATCTTTATCTTGCTGCAAGGAAGACAAATTTGCCACCTGGTCACTCCTTGTGGGTATATTGGGAAAACCGGAATGGAAGCGGATGATTTTGTCCTGAAGATGGCACCTATCAATAAACCTCCGAAAATGACTCAGAGGGACTTCCGTTCATGGTCAGAGACGCAATCTCAGAAATCCCTCTGACACCTTCCCAAATTTGAGGAGTCGTTAACTCTTCTGGCTCTTCCCGGCATTGTTGTAGGCGCTGCCTCCTTGAGACGCAAGTTCACGCGTTTCTTCTTCAGGGAAACTTCCTTAGCTTACACGTATAATGCAGCTGGGACAGCAGAGGCCAAAGCAGTTAAGGTGTTGAATGATAGCTATCAAAGTATAATATACAATTGCTGTGGTGAAGATTTAACACAACCGAGTTAGAGAATTCTTATTAGTGCCAAAAAAGTTTAGAAGTTACAAGAAGGCTTCTCTTAGTTCCCCCCGAGTTGGTATTCAACTGGCTAAGCCCTAGACATTTTTTTAAATTAATTCATCCAAGAAGGAATCGTCTTATAACCAATGATGCACGTTAGGAATTCAGGCGTGCCCACCAGGCCCAGTTTCCTTTGTAAAAAAAAATTTTACCTTTCAGGCTGTGGCAGTAATTTTGGATCCAGTTCTCTCAATCATCAAATTTTATGGCCCATTTACAAATTTGATATGCATCTTTTATGTCTAATTTCCCTGGCTGAAACTTCAATGCAATGTTGAATAAGTGTTGAAAGTAGTTTTTTTTTTCTTCTTTTTTTGAGACAGGGGCTTGCTCTGTAGTTCAAGTTGGCCTTGGACTCACTGTGTAGCCGAGGCTGGCCTCAAACTTGTGGCAGTCCTCCTGCCTCAGCCTCCAGAGTGCTGGGATTATAAGGGTGCGCCTCCTCGCCTGGCTTTTTTTTTTTTTTTTTAAATAGGCTTTTGCCTAAATCCTTAAATTGCCCAGCCTGGCCTAGATCTTGGCAATCCACCCAGGGTACTGGGATTACAGGTGTGCACCACTCATCTGGCTTTGTCTTGTTCTGATTTTAGGGGGGAAAGTCAGTCTTTCTTCAGTGAGTATGATGTTGGCCTTAAATTTCTCATAGATGCCCTTTATAGTTCCTTTCTATTCCTCCTATATATTGAGGGCTTTTTAAAAAAATCATAAATGGATGTTGGATATATTTTAAAGTTGTTTTTCTGTGGTAAGTGTGGTTTTTGTCTTTTATTAGCCTGCTGTACATTTCTTCCATGAGACTTTTGGATACTGGATAAAGCTAAGGCACAGCTTTGTAAAACTTCACTAGAGATTGCTCTCCCAGGGGTAATTTTCCTGCCTCAGCCTCCTGAGTGCTGGGACTACTCTCGGTTCATGATGGATATATTTAGATTGTTTTCAGTCTTTTGCTATTATAATGCAGTGAAAAGCCTTGTTTATTCATTGTTTTTAACAGGTGGGATAAATACATATAGAATTCTTCCCATAGGTCCCCCCTCCCAAAGGGTCCCCATAGGGTCTCACTATATAGTCCAGGCTGGCCTCAAATTTGAGCTCTTTCTGTCTCAGCCTCCCTCGAGTGTGGAGAATGTCACCATGCTGGCATCGCTCTCATGTGGAACTCTTGTCTCAAGATTTCTGCATATTTATTTTAGGTGCTGGGGACTGAAGCAGGACCTCACACATGCTAGGCAAGTACGCTATCACTGAACTGAGCTACCTCCCCAACCCACTTCCAGGCATATTTCTGTATATATTTCCTTACTTTTACTTCTTTTGGGTCTAATGTTCTAGGTCTTGAGATGTATGAAAACCTTCAAATTCACCCCCTACCCCCGGTATGGTGGAACTCAGAGATCCTCTAGCACTGAGCTACACCCCCCAGTTCTTTTTATTTTTAAAATTTAATTTTGCTTTTGAGACAGGGTCTTATTATTTAGTTGAGGCTTGCCTTGAACTCACTATGTACCCAGACTGGCCTTGAACTTGTGACCATTCTCCTACCTTAGCCTTCTGAGCTCCTGAGTGCTGATATTACAGGCAAGTGCCACCATGCCAGGCTTATTCCTTAACTTCTTTTTTGCTTTTTTTTTTTTTTTTTTGAGATAGGGTATCACTGTGTAGTTCAAGCTGGCCTCTAACTCTTGGTGATCCTTCTGCCTCAGCCTCCCCAGTGCTATCTAGGGTTACTGACATATGCCACCACACTCAGCTCTTAATTTCTAAAGACAGGAATTTTCCAGTTACCTTGTTACTGAGGTCTAGTTTAACTACCATGCAGGCAAAAAACATACTTTGTATAATTTCAATTCTTTGAAATTTGTTGAAACTTGCTTTGTAGCATAGCCTAACCAGTTTTTAACTTTTTTTTTCTTTCAGGCTTTTGTATGATAGATAAGCACTCTATCATTAAGACAGATCTGGCCAGTTTTTAAATTTTTGTTTCTCTTTTTTGAGACAGGATTTTCCTATGCAGTTCAGGCTGGCCTTGAACTCACTTTGTAGCCCAGGCTGACCTCAAACTCACTTCGATCCTTCTGACTCAACCTCCAGAGTGCTAGGATTACAGGCGTGCATCACCACGCCTGGCCCATTTTTATTTTTTTGAAAGAGTTTCACTAAATTGCTAAATTGTCCAGGCTGGGCTCAAACTTTCTTTTTTTGTGGGGGGGGGGTGGTTTTTTTTCCAGTATCAGGAATCGAACTCATGACCTCGCACTTGCCAGGGAGGCACTGTGCTGCTGAGCTAAATCCCCAGCCCCTGGACTTGAACTTTCAATGCTCCTCTTTCAGCCTCCCAGGGTGCTGTGATTACAGGCCTGTGCCAGCAGGCCCACTGTTTTTTGTTACTATGTATGTGTGTAGCAGTCATTCATTCACTCATTCATTTATGGAAACAGGGTCACTGTGTAGCCCAGACAGGCTTTGAATTCAAGATTCTCTTGCCTTAGCTTTTTTTTTTTTTTTTTTTCTGGTACTGGCAATTGAACTCACAGCCTCGCTCTTGCCAGGCAGTTGCTGTGCCGCTGAGCTATATCCCCAGCCCTGCCTCAGTCTCTTAACTGAAAAACGGATCGAAGGAAAAATTGATTAAAACTTATTCAGCTAATGGAGGTGATGAGACGGCTATTTTTTGTCATGGCTGTAAAATAACAAGGAACTTGGAAAAAGTCATCCTCACGGAGGCAGGAGAGAGCCTGCTGAACTGCTGAAACCTGGTGAAACTTTACAGTATTGGTTTTGTTTTGTCTTTTTGGGACAGGCTCTCAGTATGTAGTACAGGCTGACCTTGAACTCGGTTTTTTTGTTTGTTTGTTTGTTTTGTTTTTTTTTTGCATCTATCAAGCACTAGGCCCTGTGATAACGCGTCTTCTGCATTATTAATGTGACCATTACAACAATGATAGATGTGGTGGATGTTACAGTTTCCTCTTTTACAGGTGAGGACACATGTTTAGAGAGGTTAAGGAATTTGCTCAATCATATTAGTGCAGTCAGAGCTTCAAAAAAGGAAACAGGTTGGGGGGACTTTAGCACAACAGATCATTAGAATCTAGCAAATCAGTGTGGCCCCTATGCTTCTATTCAGGAACCAGGAGACACCGGAGCACTTACAGCTGGTTTGAATCTAAGAACTGAGACTGGGAGCCAGTATGATCATGAGTTAAAATGAACAACTGGTACAGCTTAGAATTACTGGAGAACCAAGAACTAGAGCAGACTGTCAGGTTAGGTTCCTGTAGGATAAAGTTCAAACCAGGGTTGGGGTGTAGCTTGCTGATAAACCACTGCATGGGTGAGGCCCTGGGTTTGATGCCCAGCACCAGAGGAAGGGAGGGATGGAAGAATCATGGGAATATTTGTGTGAAAATTAGCAGGACAGAAACTTCTTTGAGGGAATGCTTGGTGTGAAAAGAGTAATTCTGTCAAAGCTGAGAAGTGGCATGGACTAGGACAAACATAGCAAGGCCTTGGGTTTAAGTCCTAGCACACCCGCCCCCCAAGTACTTGGTGGGAGTATGGTAGTTATCTGAAGAAATGACATGTACATATGACCTGTTGATCCAGAGAGGAAAGAAAAGGACCAATGAGTGAAAGAATTTTGTTTTTGTTTTTTGAGACAGGGTCTCACTATGTAGTGCAGGCTGGCCTTGAACAAACTATGTAGCCCAGACTGACCTCAAACTCCATGCAATCCTCCTACCTCAGCCTCCTGAGGGCTGGGATTACAGGTGTGCACCACCATGCCCAGCCCAATGAATTAAAGTTATAGAGACAGGTTTTTGTAAGTATAAAAGTAAAAAGGGCCCTTTCCCCCTCCTTTCTTTTTTCTTTTCCTCTTTCTTTCTTTCTTTCTTTCTTTCTTTCTTTTTTTCTTTCTTTCTTTCTTTCTTGCAAGACAGGGTCTCACTACATAGTTCAGAAAGACCTTGAGCTCACTATGTAGCCCAGACTGGCCTCAAACTCCATGCAATCCTCCTACCTCAGCCTCCTGAGGGCTGGGATTACAGGTGTGTACCACCATGCCCAGCCCAATGAATTAAAGTTATAGAGACAGATTTTTGTAAGTATAAAAGAAAAAAAGGGCCCTTTTTCCTTTCTTTCAGAGTTTGAACTCACTACATAGTTCAGACAGACCTTGAACTTGTGATGATACTCTTTGCCTCTGCCTCCTGAGTGCTGTGGTTATAGGTGTGCACCACCATGCCTGGCTTTGCCTTTTTCTCTCCTTTCCCTTTTCTTTTATTTTTTATTTATTATTATTTTTTTTTCCATTACCGGGAATTGAACTCACGACCTTGTGCTTGCCGGGCAGGCGCTGTGCCACTGAGCTAAATCCCCAGCCCCTCCCT
>NW_004955468.1:12892058-12914392 GCF_000276665.1 Chinchilla lanigera | reverse complement strand
TTTTCTTTTCTTTGGAGATAGGGTCTACCTATGCAGGTCAGGCTGGTCTTCAACTTACTATATAGTCCAGGCTGGCCTCAAACTCATGGTGATCTGTTGAGGACCATTCTATATAATTTTGGGGGGAAAATCATTTCATAATTAAATTGTGATTGGGTTTGTCCAAGGCCTAGTGCCTTGCCATGTGGGTTGGCTGTGGTATTCAGGAACATAATTCTGAGTGCCTTGCCATCCAGGCAGGCTATGGTATTTGGGAACATAATTCTGAGTATCTCCAGTCACAGTTGAGGCCTCAATGGTCCTTGATGCTGTGACGCCCCAAGGCAAGACTGCACTAGCTGAAGACATCCTGGTTCCTTAAGAACCCAGTAGTAATAAAAATAGTTTCATCTTGGGAAAGGACAAACTCCTTAACCTGCCATCTCTCCCCACCGTCCTCATCAGCACGTCACCGCTGTCCTCTAAGTCATCCGAAGTGATCCTCCTCAGCATAAGACCTTCTCAGCATAAGGTCATCCACCACCCTCTAAGTCATTTGATGCTCAAAGTCTTCTGATAATTCCTCTGATCACTGTATACACCCAATAAATATTGGCGAGCTCAGAGGGTCTTTGTCTCTACCCATCCTGAGGTATTGACTTCCTGGCTCCCGTCATACATTGCTAAATTTGTCTCTTATTTCATCCTTTCACCATACCCCTTTATCCAGGCAGTTGGGGATTTTGGCCAGGTCCCCAATATTTGGTGCCTGAAGAGGGACCTCCTGATTAGGTCTGAGAGGGAAGATCCACCCAAGGGGAAAGAAGAGGACATGCGATGGCGAGAGGACTCCATGGGACAAATTTGGGAAAGTCCAAACAGAAAGTGAAAGGTAAAGTACTTGGTGCTGGGAAAAGTGTCTGTAGCTGGGAAAATGGGGCAGAAGCAATCAAAAGAACAGCAGAGTTACATCCAACTCTTGTGTAAACTGCTTAAACAAGTGAGAACTCGAGTTAATACTGGCACCTTAACTAAAATGGGGCATGAGATTGTTAAATTCAATCCTTGGTTTCTGCAGGTGGGAACTTTAGATTAGAAGACTGGGATAGAATCGGTGACAGTTTAAAAGGAGCTCATGGCAGGGGTGAAATAGTATCATCAAAAAATTCTGCTCTTGGGGATTAGTAAGATCTGTTTTAGGACCCTTAAACATTGTGCAGTCTAAAGCACCAATGCTAGACTGAATTAGGGAGGATGATAATAGAGAAGAAAAATCAGATGGTAAAGAGAGCCAATAGTTACAACAGGAAAAAGGACCAATACATGAGAAGGTAAAATCTCCAAGTGTTCCCCCTATAATTGGGGAAGAACTAATGGTAGAAACAGTGGATGGAGAAATTCCAGGGCTGGTGCCTTCAGGCCATCAGAGGTCAGAGCCAGGCTGTCTAGTTATCATGCTGCAGCAAGAGAAGCAGCCAGGCAAGGAGAAGTTCCTGGACCTTGCTGCTCTCCAGTGAGCTATAGATCTGACCCAGCTGCTCAGAATCAGCTGCTGGCAGAACATCAAACTTTTGACTTTAAATTGTTAAAGGGATTAAAACAGTGTAGGCTGGGGATATAGCTCAGCGGCACAGTGCCTGCCTGGCAAGTGCAAGGTCATGGGTTTGATTCCTGGTACCAAAAAACCCAACCTAAATAACAAAAAACAAGAATGCCTTTTACCTTGGGGATTTTAGATTTTATTGTGGTGACTTACTACTTAACAGCTCACGATGTGAGACATCTTATCCACTCCTGTCTGTCTCCTAGTCAGTATTTACATTTTAGTGTTCAATTGGAAGAGCAAGCTATGGATCAGGCTGACAGAAACAGATGGGATGATAGTGCTAATATAACTGCAGACATGTTATTGGGAATGGGACAGTTTGCAGATGTAACCCAACAGTTTCAGTACACCAGTGAGACTTCTGAACAAATACGACACATCATGAAAAGCCTGGCTTACTGTGCCTGAGAATGGGGCTCCTGTACAGTCTTTTCTTAATATCTTACAGGGGCCAAGAGAACCTTACACACAGTTCATGGCCTGACTACAAGAAGCTATACACAAATTCCTCATGCTCATGCAGCTGACATACTTGTTCAATTCGTTTATGACAATGCCAACCAAGACTGTAAACAGGCTTTGGCCATCTTACGAGCTTCTAAAGATTTAAACAGTTATATTAAGGCTTGTCAGGATATTGGTTCGGAAACTCATAGGGCGTGTTTTAGCTCAAGCTATGCTGGCTCTTAAAAGACAAGGTAAAATAATGCCAAAAATGTTATATGTTTTAATTGTGGCAAAGTGGGACATCTTTATCAACAATGTATATCTATAAGCCAAGGTAATAACTCTAACACCTCTGGAACTTCCACTAACTCTAGTCTGGGAAGTAATGAGGGTGAACTGGGTCTCTGTCCATGATGTGAAAAGGATATAATTGGGCTAGTCACTGTCGATCTAAGTATCACAGAGATGGAACTCCCCTGTCAGGAAACAGAGAGCTGAACCCCGGGTTCCCCAAAGACTAGGTGTGACCCAATGGGGAATCAAGTTTTCAATCAGATTTCCAATCCAATCGAAACCTCATCAGACTTAGCCAGTCCGGGCCCAACAACAGGCTTGGATTCCCACAGGAACATTGCCTCCCTCACTCAAGGAACTCAGGGAGCACAGGATTAGATCTATTGCCCAAGACGTAAATCTCACTGGGGGTGACAAGCCAGTTGCTGTTCCCACTGGGATTTGAGAACTTCTACCTAAAAATACTATTGGATTAATTGTGGGAAAAACCTCTTTACATTTGAGAAGTCTTCAGCCTGAACTACAAAGTGAGCTCAAGGCCAGCATGAACTGCATAGCAAGACCCTGTCTCAAAAAGACAAAAAAAAAAAAAGGTCTTCTTGTTTTGGTTGTTTTTTTTTTTGGTTCTTTTCCAGTACTGGGAATCGAACTCATGACCTCGCGCTTGCCAGGCAGGCGCTGTGCCGCTGAGCTAAATCCCCAGCCCTGGTCTTATTGTTATACCCAGTATTATTGGTAAATATTATGAAAATGAGATTCAAGTCTTTGTACAGACAATGGATATTTGGGTGATCGAGCCTGGAGAATATATTGCTCAACTGATATTACCAGTAATGCCACCTGGAGATGCCTGTTTTAGGCAGAGCCCACAGTTAGGACAAAAAATGGGAGAAGGTTCAAAAAGAGGGCTGGGGATTTAGCTCCACAGCATAGTGCCTGCCTGGCAAGCGCAATGTCGTGAGTTTGATTCCTGGTACCGGAAAAAAAAACAAAAACAAAAACAAAAACAAAAAAAGGTTCAAAAAGAGAAATTTAGCCAGGCATGATGGCACACACTTGTAATCCCAGCACTTAGGAGGCTGAGGCAGGAGGATCGTTGCAATTTTGAGAACAGCCTGGGCTACAAAGTGAGCTCAATGTCAGCCTGAACTGCATAGTGAGACCCTGAAAAAAAAAAAAAAAAAAAAAAAAAAAAAAAAAAAAATTTATTTTACACAACAGCTGCTGGAAGAGTGACCCATGTGCTCCATTACAATTAATAGAAGAACCTCTCAAGGCCTATTAGTTATAGGGGCTGATGTTTTTATAATCTCCTTTCATCAGTAGCCCACTTCCTGGCCTGCTAAGCCAGCTTCTGCATCATTGGTGGGACTCGCTTCACCCCAACATGTTTTACAAAGTGAGTCTCCCTTAACATATCACGGGCCTGAAGGTCAAACTGGTTTGTTTCTTCCCTAGGTAGCCTGTAATCCAATAAACTTGTGGGGACGAGATTTATTAAAAGAATGGAAAATGAAATTGACTACTGAATCCCCTTCAGTTGTTCAAAAAGCTATGAATAAGATGGGACATACACAAGGTAAAGGCTGGAAAAAATATTCAAGAAAACTCCCAGCCCTTAGATGTTAAAATTAAGTCAGACTATGCTGGCACTGGAACCGGGTATCAAAATCCTTTTTTTGTAAGCTGGGTGTGGTGGCACATTCTGTAATCCCAGCACTTGGGAGACTGAGGCAGGAGGATCATTGTTTGTTCAAGGCCAGCCTGGGCTACAAAGAGAGTTCAAGACCAGCCTAAACTGCATAGTGAGACCTGTCTCAAATACACCAAAAAAAAAAGTCCTTCTTAGTGGTGACCACTGATACTTTTCCTCCAAAAATGGCTTTACTCTTAAAATGGAACACTGAAACTACTGTTTGGTAGATCAATGGCCCCTCAAAAAAAAGAGAAGCTTAGCTGGGCATGGTGACACATGCCTGTAATCCCAGCACCTGGGAGGCTGAGGTAGGAGGATTGCTGTGAGTTCAAGGCCAGCCTGGGCTATAAAGTGAGTTCAAGGACAGCCTGAACTGCACAGTGAAACCCTGTCTCAAAAAACAAAAACAAAAAAACCCCAAACAAAACAAAAAAAAAGAAGCTTGTACATCTATATGAGTTAATACAGGAACAAATTCAACTGGATCACTTGGGGCTGTTGGTTAGTCCTTGGTACACCTGTGTTTGTTATGCCTAAAAAATCAGGTAAATGGAGATTATTACAGGATTTGAGAGCAGTTAATGCTTGTTTGTAGCTGGTGGGGGCTTTGCAGACGGGGCTTCCATCCCCAGTGCTGTGCCTAGGGAGTAGCCCCTGACTGTCACAGGTCTTTTTTTTTTTTCTTGAGACAGAGTCTTGCTCTGCAGTTCAGGTTAGCCTTGAGCTCACTTTGTAGCCCAGGCTGGTCTCAAACTCACAATGATCCTCCTGCCTCAGCCTCCCTGGTGCTGGGATTACAGGTGTGTGCCACCACGCCCAGCTGTCATAGGTCTCAAGGATGGGTTCTTTACAATTCCCTTACATCCTTCTTTTTTCTTTTGCCTTTTTTTCTGGTACCGGGAATCGAACTCACGACCTTGCGCTTGCCAGGCAGGCACTGTGCCCCTGAGCTAAATCCCCAGCCTCTCCCTTACATCCTTCTGATTGTCAGACAGTTGCTTTTTCTGCACCTAGTGCTAACTTTAAGGAACCTATGAAAAGATATCAGTGGATATCTCTCCCACAAGGGAGAAATAGTCCTACCTTGTGTCAACGTTTTGTAGGACAAGCCTTGCAAAATGCCAGAGAACAATTTCCTCAAGCATGTATCATCCATTACATGGATGATATTTTATTAGCAACTAATTCTAAATCAAACTATATGACATGTTTGCCTTGGTGAAAAGGCTTTTAGCCTTTGCATAGTTTCTGATAGGGTACAGACTTCCAACCCTTATTATTATTTAGGAGCTTTATTAACAGAATGGATGTTAAGACCTCAAAAAAAACAAAATAGGACAAGACTTGCTGTTGACTTCGAATGATTTCCAAAAGTTGCTAGGAGATATTAATGGGACCTGCTCTAAATTAGACATGGACACTTATCCATTAAAGCATCTTTATGAAACTCTGCAAGGTGACGCCCAGATTGACTCTCCACACACCTTAAGCATGGAGGCCTCACAAGAGTTAAAGCCAGTATGGGGCCAGGAATATAGCTCAGTGCTGCAGCACCTGCCTGGCAAGCTCAAGGTCCCAAGTTGATTCTCAGTACCCACCCAAAAAAAAAGGTAAAGCTAGTAGAATCAATGCTGCGCCAATGCCAGGTGTATCATTGTATTAACATCCAATATCCTCTTATCTTGTATGTACCTGACACTCCACATTCTCCTACAGGATTGTTAAGGTCAATTCTATGATAATCAATTACTCCCCATAGAATATCTTTATCTTCCTAATCAACTGGTGAAAACTTTACAATTATATAGTCAATAAATGGCTAAAATTATGATAAATGGAAGAGCCCATTCTACTCAGCTTTTTGCTGCTGATCCCTCTATAAAAGTTCTACCCATAAGTTGACTCAAAATGCTATATTATTACAACAAGCTATATATTGGCAAGTGGCTTTTGCAGACTTCATTGGATAGGTTGACAATCATTTTCCTAATGATTCTTTCTTCAATTCATTCTTAAACACCCTTATATTTTACCTAGAGCCCATTTCTAATGCACCTACTTTTTTCACAGATGGCTCTTCTATAGGAAAAGTGGCCATATGGAGTCCAGATTTTCAGCATGTCACTTTAACCCCTAACCTTTCAGCACAGTGATCATAAATAACTGCTACTTTTTCTGTTTTAGAGATGATACAACAAACTCTTGTGAATACTATCAGCAATTCCAGTTATGCAGTGTTTCTCACTCAAAGGCTCAAGAGTGCTATGTTGCAGGCCACTTTATTATTTATTTATTTATTTATTTATTTATTTATTTATTTTGGTACTGGGAATCGAACTCATGACCTTGCGCTTGCCAGTCAGGTGCTTGTGCCACTGAGCTATATCCCTAGCCCATGGGCCACTTTAGACCCACCCTTGCTTAACCTATTTTTAAAATTACAGTGTATTGGCTACAAAGTGAGCTCAAGGCCAGCCTGAACCGCACAGCGAGACCCTGTCTCAAGAAAGACAAAAAAAAAAAAAAAAAATTACAGTGTATCATTCACAGCCGTACCGCCCTATTCTTCATTGAACATGCCAGATCTCATTCTAATTTACCTGGATTTTTAGCTTACGGTAATCAGCAGACTAATCTGTTAATAGCTTTTGTTTCCTCTTTTGATCTGGGTAGACAATCACATGGGTATCACCATCAAAATAGTAAAGCTTTAGCAAAAGTATTTCAATTGTCATGCTCACAGTCTAGAAATTTTGTTCTCTCTTGCTCTATCAAAAAATCCCTCACCCAGTACCCTCTGAAGGTAGCAATCCCAGGGGGCTCAAACGAAATGAAATTTGGCAAATGGATGTTACTCATATCCCCTCTTTTGGGCACTTGCAATATGTTCATGTTTCTATTGATGCCTATTCCCATTTAATGCATGCTACTTGTTATTCTGGAGAAAAAAATAGGACATTTTCAACAACACCATTTGTCTGCTTTTGGTGCTATGGGAGTGCCAAAAGCTATAAAAACAGATAACAGTCCTTCTTATATTAGCAAAGAATTATCTTTCTTTTTTCAGCTATGACATATTAAGCATCTTCTAGGCATTCCATATAATCCACAAGGCCAAACTATAGTAGAAAGGGTCCATTTAACACTCAAAAATCAATTAAATAAACTAAAAGGGGGAATATAGCTTCCTCCACAGGCTCAATTGGACCATACCATCTTCACCTTAAATTTTTTAAGTTCATGGACAGAAAACAACTGAACTTCAGCTGAATTACACTGGCAATCTCAGCCTGACTCTAGACTGCCGCATGCTCAGGTCTTGTGGAAAGATACACAGACAGGTAAATGGGAAGGTACATCACCATTAATAACCTGGAGAATGAGGGTATGCTTCTATTTTAATAGGAGATGGATCACCAGTGTGGTTGCCATCCAAGAATGTGCAACTGTGGAAGACAGAAAAACCCAGCCAAGGACAACGACTTTTGTACAGATGAGTCTCAATGATCAGCCGGTGACAATTCCAACCCCGTCAATGATGGAGGCCAAACAAATTACAAACAAGAGCCTGGAGAAGACAATTCATGAGGCCAATGCCCTGGTAGACTGTCAGGGTCTGGCACAGACTCCTGACACTATGTTTGTTGCTATGATGGCTATCACAGCATGTGCAGGTACATATACCCCGTGTCAGGGATAGAATATTGGGCTTACATCCTCAACCCTCCCCTACTTAGACCAGTTACTTGGATGATCTCTCACCTGAAATTTATCATGAAACTGACACATCCTGTTTACTAGTGGTGAATTTGATACTAGCCCAGCCATCCCTATAGATGTGAAAGATAAGGCAATTGTTAATTATACTTCTCACTTATCCTCCTGTGTGTGTGGAAGATGTTTCCATACAGTTTAATCACTGTTATGCCACCTCATCTCAGACCTGGTTGGCCCATACCCCTGCAAACTTTATTATGTTAACTCTGGGGTCCATTCACATGGCTGGTGAACAAATAGATTTCTTCCTACCCAAATACCCAATTTGTCAGGCTCACACTACATGGAATGGATTTCATAAAGATGCCCCTCCACTTTGGAATATATGTAGGGGCCGATCAGGAAGATACAGAAAATTGGGACCACATGAATTTATTGACTAGGGACCATGGGGAGATTTTATGGGAAGAAAGGACAATAGTCCAAACTGGTATAAATTAAACTAGACTAACCTTGATAATGTGACTAAAAAAATATGTCCCTACTAAGGAAATAAGTTGGATAGGAGGTTTTATCACCTTCTCCCCAGTTTTTACATTATGGAAAACTTGGGTCTGCCCAGAAAAATTATGGAAATTGGCTCTTCCCTATATTGAAGGAAGCTTATGGGCTGGTAATGGTTTAACAACAGACTCTGGCTATACTATACAGCCATATAACAGCATCATATTATATGGCTGTTTGAGCTTCCATATGTATCTATAACCCTCATGTTTTTATGTATGGGAATATGTAATGGAGTACTAATACCTTTACCTGTAAAAATACACCTTGAGTCCTTATATTCCCTGTGGATCTGTACAAAATAAGATTTTAATGATCCTAGGGTGTATGCCAGGAGTATGAGTTCCTGTTAATTTAACTGAAACATGCTCATATACACCTACTTTTCATTTGTTACAAGTCCTGCTTGATCATCCAATGCAGAGGAAGGACAGTGCTGAGATGATCACTGCTGGCATAGTCTCTTTGGTGTAATTGATTTCAAATGTAGCCATTTTCTCTGTTGCCTTGGCCCATTCTGTTCAAACAGCTCATTTCATAGATAATTGAACCAAGATTGCTTGTGGGGCCTGGAATATACAACATTCTATAGATGCTGAACTGCAATCCCAAATAAGTGTGCTTGAGGGGCTGGGGATTTAGCTCAGCGGCAAAGCGCCTGCCTGGCAAGCGCAAGGTCGTGAGTTTGGTTCCCGGTACCGGAGAAAAACCAAAAACAGCAGGGAAACAGAAACATGACCATAGAAAGGAAGTCGAACCAAAAAAAAAAAAAAAAAAAAAAAAGTGTGCTTGAGACTACTGTTCTTTGGATGGGAGATCAGATTAAAAGTTTACAGCTACAGCAAAGCCTCAAATGCCATTATAACATTTTCTGCTTTTGCATTAGTCCTTTACCTGATAATTGTTCCCCACAGCCTTAGGAAACTATAAAGAAACAAATTCAAGCAGGGCACTGTGGTGCATGCTTGTAATCCCAACACTGAGGCTGAGGCAGGAGGATTACTGTGACTTCGAGGCCAGCCAGGGCTACGTAGTAGTTCAGGACAGCCTGGACTATGTAGTAAGACCCTGTCTCAAAACAACAAGACCAACGCCCCCCCCCAACAAAAAAAATATAACTGGATCTTGATGCCCTCCAAAAGGAAGTCTTATCTATGTCCCAACAGATTGCTTTTGATGATCAGATTCAAAACTGGGATAAATTTTCTGATGTACTCGATCAGATGAATCCCCCTAATTATCTCAAGGCTCACTTGGGGTTGATATTGCTGTGCTAATAGTAAGTAGATTATGTCTACTTCTTCTCTTCTTAGTTTGCCCAGGAGAAACTCAAACCAAATGATGTCTAAAGGCCTTGCAGCCACAGGTCAGAAGATTCACTTTCTACAAGCAAATAAAAAGGAAAGAGGATCTGCCCAGGACCATTCCATATAATTTTTTGGGGAAAATCATTTCAAATTTAAATTGTGATTAGGACTTGTCTAAGGCCTAGTGCCTTGCCAAGCAGGCTAGCTATAGTATTCAGGAATATAATTCTGAGTATCTCTAGTGACAGTTGAGGCCTCAATGGTCCTGTGATGCTGTGATACCCCAAGGCAAGATTGCACCAGCTGAAGACATCCTGGTTCCTTTAGAACCCAGCAGTAATATTGGTAGGGTTTCACTTTGGGAAAGGACAAACTCCTTAACCTACCATCTCTCCCCACCATCCTCATCAACATAAAGATTCTCATTAGCGTAAGGGCACCACCACCCTGAGCCATCCAGTAATTCCTCTGATTACTGTATACACCCAATAAATAGTGCCTAGCTCTGAGGTCTTTTTGCCCATCCTGAGGCACTTAACTCCTGGCCCCTTTGTCATGCATTACTAAATTTGTTTCTATTTCTTATCTCATTTTTTCACTATCCTTCACACAGGGAGTTGGGGATCTCGGCCAGGTCCCTGATAAGTAAAGATGGACACAAAGTGAAAAGTGTGTCATCCCTCCTGTTGGTATTAACTGTAGTGACAGATCCCGAGAATGAGGTGCCCTCAGATGAAAAGGTAAAAGAGATAAGAAAAACAGGAGAGGGGCTGGGGATTTAGTTCAGGGGCACAGCGCCTGCCTGGCAAGCGGGAGGTTGTGAGTTCAATTCCCGGTACTGGAAAAAAAATGAAAACAGAAACAAACAAACAAAAAAACCAGGAGAGCTATAAGTCTGGGATCAGGGGGCCTACAGTCTCAGGGACTGCAGCCCCGATCACTCATCTCAATCACCTTTTATTAAACCAAGCATGTAACTCAGACCAACAGAAGAAATTCATTATCCCTTTCCATTTCTGCCTCTCAGCTGATGGTAACCATCCTCGGGCGAGCCTCCCACACCCTGCACCACGTGCACTCAGCACGGCTGGGGATCATAAGTCGACCATCAGTAATCAATCCATCAGCAATCACAGTCCTTTCCCCACATCCCCCTTTTTGTTTTAATGCAATCCTTTGAAGCATCAACGAGAAGGCTGCCAATTGTCTTCTGTTTCTCAGCATTTCCTGGATGAACTTTGCTAGACCAATATGAGGTAAAGTACAATGATAATACTGAAAGAAATGACAATGGATGTTTGCAAAAGAAGAACACAGTTTAGAGTCCATAACAATGATTAGCCTTCAATCTATATCTTGAGATCACACTTTTCTGCTGGATATCTAAGACCAAGTTATAGTGAGACTTGTATAAGTAAAAGTTCTAACCTTTTACTATCTATCAAAGTCAGTTCTCCTCAGGAATCTTCCTGGAACCAAATGCAGCATCTCTTGATCTCCTGTCAGTGTCAGCCATCCGGATGAGTCACGGCCATTGCTTGACCAAGATGCTTTCTGTGAAAGCCTGAGAATTTTTTTCCCTCTTAGTGACTCTCCTTAGGCACACTATACACAGCATAGAATCACTTTCCTCTGTGGTCCCATAGTCTCCTTGATCAGAAAATCAGGGACTCAACTGAGTTATAGGATGTCATAATAGAGGTTCTCTTATGTCCTGAGTCTCTACTGACCTCAGAGGGCATAGCCAAAATATTGGCTGTGTTTTTAGCCCAAATTATCTTTCTGGAATTTAGTCTCCAGATCTCAGTTGTTAAACATCCAGCAGAGAAGATTAATGATATAACATCATAACGAAGGCAACAAGCTTAACATTATAATATAATCTAAACAGCAAACACCTTGGAACATACAAATGGAACCATAATTTTTTAACAACCATAGATATTCCAATATTTAAATCTTAATAGAATATTAACACAACAATTACATATACCCACCCAGAAATTAAACAATCAAAACCATGTATGAGGGGCTGGGGATTTAGCTCAGCGGCATTGGGCCTGCCTGGCAAGCGCAAAGTCCTGAGTTTGATTCCCGGTACCGCAAAACAAAACAAAACAAAACAAAAACCCATATATGACATTGCTACATGACAATCATGACATTTTGTAACATACTTATATTTTCATTTTGACATAACCCTTTCAACCAATCATCTCTAACATGTAAGCTTTTCTCTAATCCGTTATCATTTAATGAAATACACAGAAGTTTTTCAAAGGCAAATGTATGAATTTGAACAAAACTCTTATAAGCAATCCTTGCTTTACATTTTGAAGACCTATACATCCGGAATCATGAATACATTTCAATACATTATGAAATTAACAATAATAAATTGCCATACACATATGAAAACCTTTGTTTCTTACTTTAGTTTTGTGCTAAGAACATCTTTCATGAGAACACCTTATTTTTTATTTTTTCTGGAACACTTTTAACCATGAACACGTTATTGGGGGTGTCTCCCAAGAAATCATGGAGATCTTTGGAGGCTCCTTATTAATGAATACAGGTTAGCCACGCCCCCTTCATTCACTGATTGGAGTCCTACCCAACAATTTTTCTGCTCAGGGATTATAGTTAGATATCTTTATTTCAATATCTTCATTTAGACCAGCTGGAAATTTAGGTGAAAGCATGCCTTTAAATTTACAACCGAATTGTATCATGAAAAAATTTTGTTGAGCTCAAAAATAAAGGAGAACAGCTGTTCACAAAATGGCAAACACGTAATAAGTACACAGAACATACAAACATTTACACAAAATCAGAGTGCACTCAAACAAACCTTTTACCAAATCATATTGTAGTAATTCTCTTACAATTTTGAACATTTATAATTTGACTATCTGTTGTTATAAATGGTCCCCATGTATCATGCGGACCAGGAAGCTATCTAAATTCAATAACATAAATTAGTACAGGCGTATATGCCTGATTCTATAAAGTCAATGCCTATCATAGTAGCTATGACAGCCAACATGGCTGAAAATATATTACCAACCATAAATATTTTCCAGTGGAATGCAGCAGCTTCTCAACATCATGGGTTACTTTCTTAAGTTGTCCCTAAGTTGGGGGTTGCGCTTTCTGAATGTTCTTGATTATTATCTAAGGCTGGTGCTCTAGTGGCATCACTCTCATTTTTTTTTTCACCGGAGGACTCAGATTGAGTCTGACTCTTTTGTGGCTCATGTCAAGATTTGATTCTTCTAGCAGGTAACCACACTTTAACTCCTCAATCTGTAATGACAGAAGAAATCCTCTCCCCCAAATTTGAAAAATACCTCTTTCCCATTTTCCAGTACTTCCAAAACCTCCCACACGCTCTATGGGAGTGGTACGACCTTTTACATATGAAAGCAGCAATAATTGGGCTATGACCTCGCCTGCTTCAATTTGATATGGTTATGAAGCTTGCATCATAACCTGAATCTCATCTTTAGAGTCAGAATCTATTACTCCTATTTGTACTATAATCCCTTTTGAAGTCAAACTACTTTTTCCCACAATCAAAAAAACTGATTCCTCACATAGAGACCCATAAATCCTGGTTCTAATCTTTTGAATTCCTAAAGCAGGGGATAACAGAACATTCTCTAAGGAGGGGTTATCTAATGCTGCACTACCTCTGGTGGTGGCAAAGAGATCACTGAGGTGGGTCCCTAAAAGGATTCAACTTATCACATGTAGGGGCTGAGGGTTGTACCAGATATGCCTGAGAAGCCAAAAAATATGCGTAAGAGACCAAAGAAAGAGGCAGAGGAAAATCCAATTTCCCCGTCTTATAGTTTGTTTGTTTTTTTTTGTTTGTTTGTTTTTCTCCGGTACCGGGAACTGAACTCACGACCTTGCGCTTGCCAGGCAGGCGCTTTTGCCACTGAGCTAAATCCCCAGCCCCTCCCCGTCTTATAGTTACTATTGGATCTAAAAGATCCAATACTTCCTTCCTTCCTCCTCTGCAATTGGTCCCTGTTCCTGAAACGATAGTGTTTCCTTGTTTTCTATCTCCTGTAAAATCTCTTGTTATGTTTCATATTTTTTTCTGAAACAGAAAATTTCCCATAACCCTGATAAACAATCCCGGAGACCGGGCTTACCTGCCCGCTGATTCTCCTCTGGTCCGTCGAGCACTGACTTAATTTCCTTAATTCCTTTTCCTAGTCTTGAAGACTTATTTTCATACCCTAGTCTCGAAGACTGATTTTCATACTCAAGTCCTTAATTTCTTTACCCTAGTCTCGAAGACTTACTTTCCTACTCAAGTCCCTGTTCAGGCGTCATATGTTGGTATTAACTGTAGTGACAGGTCCCAAGAAGGAGGTGGCCGCAGATGAAAAGGTAAAAAGAGATAAGAAAAACAGGAGAGGGGCTGGGGACTTAGTTCAGCGGCACAGCGCCTGCCTGGCAAGCGGGAGGTCGTGAGTTCAATTCCCGGTACTGGAAAAAAACGAAAACAAAAAAGAAAACCAGGAGAGCTATAAGTCTGGGATCAGGGGGCCTACAGTCTCAGGGACTGCAGCCCCGATCACTCATCTCAATCACCTTTTATTAAAACCAAGCATGTAACTCAGACCAACAGAAGAAATTCATTATCCCTTTCCATTTCTGCCTCTCAGCTGATGGTAACCATCCTCGGGCGAGCCTCCCACACCCTGCACCACGTGCACTCAGCACGGCTGGGGATCATAAGTCGACCATCAGTAATCAATCCATCAGCAATCACAGTCCTTCCTCCACACCTCCCACACTCACTGTTCATGGTTAATTTTCTCCAATTCTAGGGAAGAAAATCCAGGGTCTTGCACACACTAGGCACATGCTGTACCACTGAACTAATCCCCAGCCTCATGGCTAATTTTTGTTTTGTTTTGTCTGTTGTCTTTTTTGAGACAGGGTCTCGCTATGCAGTTCAGGCTGGACTTGAGCTCACTTTGTAGACCAGGCTGGTCCCGAACTTGCAATGATTCTCCTGCCTCAGCTTCCTAAGTGCTGGGATTACAGGCATGGGCCACAACACCTGGCCCTAATGGCTAATATTTAATGTAAGTGTAAATGAGAACTGGGCATGGTGGCACACGCCTGTAATCCTAGCATTCAGGAGGCTGAGGCAGGGTGATAGCCATTAGTTGGAAGTCAACATGGAGTACACAGTGAGTTCAAAGCCAGTCTCAACTACATAGTGAGACCCTGTCTCAGAAAACAGAACAAAACTTAAGTGTAAATGTGCCATATTCTCTTGCACTTGTTTTCCACTTACTATATTTTTCTCAGAAGTTTCAGATCTGTGCACGTGCATTCAACTGCTATTTGGACATCTCCATCTAGCGGTCCCACTTGTTACCTAAAAGTCTTTTGGAATTCTCCCTCATGCAAAACTCTGCAGCTAGCCTCCTGTTTAGTCAACCCCTGTTAAAAAAAACTCTTTATACTCTGTGCCTTCCCAGTTCAACCTGGTCTCTATCCTACATCTTTATGAAACAGTTTACTTTAAATTTACTAAATTCTTTGTTGCAAAATCCAATGAACGTATTTTAGTCCACATCCTCACCTAACCTTTCTGTTACATTTAGCACTGGGCTGTGTCTTTGATACTTTTCTCCAGATTTTTTTTTCTTTCCTTTCTGTTTTCCTTTTTTCAGTGTCTTCCTTTTAGCTTTCTTTCCTCACCTCATTCCTCCAATGAATGGCATCCTTCATCCAGGCCATTTTACAACTATCTATACACACGAACACACCTGAAACCTTTTAGGTTCCCAACCTGCATTATCTAGTATTTGTCTAATGGATAGCCCACAGGCACCTAAAATTCATTCTGTCCTCCAAAACAAAAAATAGAAAACAAAAACCGAGCCAGGCATGGTGCTGCATGCCTGTAATCCCAGTGCTGAGGAGGATGAGACAGGAGGATCACTGCAAGTTCAGGCCAGCCTGAGTTACATAGTGAGTTTAAGGCCAGCCTGAACTACACAGTGAGACCCTGTCTTTAAACAAAACAAAACGTTTGAAACCCCCTAACGCAATCTATGCCTCCCATGCCTACCCCGCTTTTTTTAAATTTCATTTTTGCGGACTGGGGACCCAGCCCAAGGCCTCAAGAGCAGTACTGCTGAGTCACATCCCTATCTGTTCCCTGAGTAAAAGCGTCACGGTTCTCCTCGTCTCTATCTTTAGGCCCTCCAATCCATCCTTCAACTGAAAATAGTGCTTTTTTTTTTTTCTTCGCTACAGATTTAATCCAAGGCCTCACACATGCTAAGCACGCACTCTAGCACCGAACCACACCCCTCGCCCCTTTAAAACCACACCTTCCCGCCCCAAGCTACCCTCCAAGGCTCCAGCGATGCTCTGGCCTCCGTGTCCTTAAATTGCTGGTACTATAAGGTGCTCGCCCCGGGCACGCAGTGATCGAATCTAATTGTTCACTTCTCTGCTTAGACCCTTCAAAGTCTCTTTACTGCCCTTAAGATAAAATTAATTTCCATGGCCTGGCATAATCTGGTCCCTCTCTATTTTACATGCCTTGTGCATTACCTCTCTCTTTCGCCCTGCCGGGCCTGTGAGCAGCTCCGGAACATACCTGCGCCCCCTGTTCCCCGCCCCAGTTCAGTTCCCAAGTCCTTCAAGACTCAGCTCGGGCGACACTTCCTACAAGAAGTGGGCGCTCAGATGGCAAATGCCGAAAGACTGAATTCCGAGAGAGAATCAGAGCAGCACTCCCTGCTCCACGTCCGGGTTTCTCGAACGTCCGGGTGACCAGGAAGCCCAGAGCAAAGGTCAAATTCAGATCTTGAACTTTCACCCACCTTCACGCGACAGTCCAACCCCAGTGCTATTCCGCCTTTAGGCGTCATGGCTACCAATCCCAGTGTTTCAGTGGGTCGCGAAGCCGACACCAGACAACTCTAGCGCCACCTATATTTCTACACTGAAGAATGTTACACTCTTCTATCCCTTCCTACCGCCCGGATGACTTCGTCCCGACACACCCGCGCTGCCAGTTTGCCCCAAAGCAAGATGGCTACCAATCTCCATTCTTTCTTCTCCACATGAAGCCATCCACTCCCCGTTTAAGGCTGCTGCCAGGCTGCCCTCACTTAGTATGGCTACTCTGGCTCATGCCTCGCTATGGTCTCGAAGCCGCCGCTAACCGGCCAGGTTCCGGGAGGCGCTGTGCAGGATGCAGCCGCCCCCGCCCGCCTCTCCCCTCCCCCACGCCCGCGGCGGCGGCGGCGGCGGTGGCCGGAGCCCGGATGCGGAGCCCTGAGACGGGTCGGGAAGGCGGCGCGGATGGATCCAACATGGCGGCGCCGAGCCTGAGCCAAGAGTGAGGCGGCGGGGCGGTGGGGCTGTGGGCCGGTGGGGCCGCTGGGGTGGGGAGGGGGAGTCGAGCGGGACGGGGCGGGGCCGGGCGGGGCCGCAAAGGGCTGGGGAAGGAAAGTGGAGGGGGAGGCGGTGGCGACGTCCAGCCTGAGAACCTCCGGAGAGGGAGGTGACGGGACGCTGCGAGGTGGGGGAGGGGCGCGGCCGAGGGGGCGTGCAGGGGAGGTGGCAACTGTAGCAGAGGGCAGGGGTCGCGGCGCTGGGTGGAGGTGTGGGGAGGGCCGTCAACAAGGGCCGGGCCGCACCAGGCCCGGGGTATTAGAGAGGCCGAGGTGGGGAGTGGGGCTGGAGACGGCCGGATGGAAAGGGGTGGGAGCAGGAGGGAGAGACCGGGTTCCCGGGGAAGGGGCTTGTGGCATGTGGTTGGAAGGAGGGCTGAACTCGGAGCTGCTGTGAGGAGGTAGGAGAAGGTGAGAACTGGACTCGAGACGTTTCGTCGAGGAAGGTTTTGAAAGTGTTAAATTGCAAGTGGGAGGGGGGAAGGGCCTAGGCGAGAATTTGGGTGGAAAAGGAGAGAACGAGGGTTTAGGGACCGGAGAGAGTGTCGGTGTAGCGAGGCAATGGAGAAAGTGAGAGACTGGGAGGAAAGTTTGGGAGGAAGGGGAATGGGATGGGAGATAGGACAGTGGCGCTGCACGGGTGATAAGAGGTTCGGGGGTTTCCCTTCCCCCTGTGGCAAGGAAGAGAGCCGAGTTAAGCAGCATCACTTGCAGCCAATTCTAATTGCCAGGCCCTTAGCTTTTAATAGGGTGGGAAGGGCAGAAGGGAATGGTCATGTGGGTTTGGAGAATTGAGGTTGAATGAGGGTTCAACTGGATTTGCTTTCCAAAAAGGCTCTTTGGCTTACTGCTCTCTTGTTTTTCCTGGTTACAAAAAGAAAGGAAATAGGGAAGCTGGTGTGGAGTGTGAAGGACTTTTCTAGTTTTTAGTACTTAGCAATACAAGACGCGAAACCGGCTCGGCTGTATTGGACCCCTGTGTGCTGAGAAGTCTGAGGAGAAAACAGACTGGCGTCTAGGCAGGCTAATTCACAGTCTTTTAGTTCTCAGACCCTTCTTTTGCTGTTTTAAGTACTAGAAGAGAGGGCGTCAATATACATATATAGAAAACGTCCCCTGCTGAAATGTAGATGTGTGAGTGGATGCTGCCCCAGTGGGTGTTTTGTTCGCATCGTGTGCTAGTTAGAGGAAAGGGCAAAGATAGAATTTGAAGGATAGTTCTAGTCTGGTAAGTGATGGGAAGAAAGTGCTTTCATTAACTGTAACCACTTTCCTCCCAGTTTTCTCTGAAGATGAAAGTGACAGAAGGGAAAGAGAATTAAGAAGGAAGGTGAGAAAGTTAGCAGAGGGTCATGGACTTTCCTGGAAGCTGTCAAATTCGAGACCTTTCTTGCCATGAGACATTGGGACTGGAAATTCTTAGAGCTGGTATTTTGTGAATTGACTAACCGGGAGTTAGGGAAGCTTGAAGGTTTTGTTACGAGTTAGTTCTTTATCTTGGAGTGGATCAATTTGATTGAAATAGCTTTAGGCTTCTTTCAATTTTTGCGACTGAAATTGACTAACACTGTCAAAATAAAGCTTCAAGTTTGACTCCCTCCCCCATTTGTTTTTGTTTTTCTGCTGGCTTTGAAACTTGTGGTAGGAAGAGACCTGGGAAATTAAGTTTCTTCCAGAGGTAAGTCTAGAACTTTTTATTGTTTTTGTAACAACCGAACAGAATGAAAATGGCATGAGCTAGGTATTGGGTAGACGCCAAGGAAAATGAGTTTTACTCACCTGAGTGCATTGAGATCTGTTGTCCTGTCAAGTACCTGGCTATCAATAGAAGGGAAAGGAGGGAAAGTTAGGTGGCTTGGGACAAACCCCCAGTTTTGGGTCTTGTCTTTTTGGTCTGCACTACAAGAAACACTTTAACATATGGAAAGCTGTACTAGTGCACTACTAAATCTTGCCCTTAGAGGGTTGCTGGAAAGGCTTTCCTCTAGCTTTCTGTCCCAGAGTTTTTCAGAGTTCCTGGAATCTTCTTTTGAAAACATACTTTGTAAACTCTGACTTCCAGATACTTGGTTATATTTTCCTAATCCCAGCTGCAAGAAAACTTTATGTCCTCTTAACTATGGATGGAATTTTTCTTATTCTTTTTTTTTTTCTCCTATGTAGTTTTCATTTGTTTCAAGAGATCACTCTTTACTTCTCCCATAGGACTTTCCTCTAAACTTCTGAGAGAGTCAGGTATCTAGTTCTCCTGAACCTACAGATACCGTCCCTTTGGAGAAGAAACTAGATTACCATTTTCATTTCAAGACATTATTCTTTTCTTTCACATGTGCTTCCTCAGGGCTTCTGAAAAGGTCAGAGTGCTTCAGAAAGCACAGGTGTCATCCCTGGATGGGCTGAAATGAGACTGATTGACCGTGGAAACTTAACAGAGATCAACCCGTTAGGAGGAAATCCTGTAAATACATGTAGACTGTCAATTGGCTCTAGGCTTACTTGGACCTTCCAAAAGAAAAACAAATAGGCATGGTGGCGCATGCCTATACTTCCAGCACTTAGAAGGCTGAGGCAGGAGGATTGAAAGTTCCAGGACAGTCTGAGTTATATGCTGAAGTCAGAGCCACCCTGGACGAAATAATGAGACAGTGTTTCAAAAACAAACAACACCAAATCTGAAACTTCAGGAGCCGGGCGTGATGTTGTACGCCTGTAATTCCAGCACTCGGGAGGCTGAGGCAGGAGGATTGATGTGAGTTCGAGACCAGCCTGGGCTACAAAGTGAGCTCAAGGCTAGCCTGAACTGCACAGGGAGACACTGTCTCAAAAAAAAGAAAAACCTTCAGGAAATACAACAATTCACATAATTAAAATTATTCTTGGGAAAGTCTTGGCAGGGTTCGGGGAGATCATGTTAAGTGCCTCCAGTAGAACTGGAGAAGCCAGTAGTAAGACATTGTTTACTGGAGAGTTTGTTTCTTAGTCTCTAGCGGTGTTTCAGATGCCCAGATTGGAGGGGCTGGGGATTTAGCTCAGCGGCACAGCGCCTGCCTGGCAAGCGCAAGGTCGTGAGTTCAATTCCTGGTACCAGAAAAAAACACATAAGAAAAAAGAAAAAAAAAAAAAAAAGATGCCCAGATTGGAGTTCTTTATAACCCTCCTTTTAGAGAACATTCTCATCACTCTTGATACCTTTCAACTAGAATATCTACATTTTAGACTGAGCTCCCTTTCTTCACTGCCACAGAAAGCTGAGTATATTTTGGTTTATGAGGAGGTTGGTCATGTTCTTTTAATCCTGAAGACGGATTTCCAGAACCCCCATCTTAGTTGCTGAGTGAGTTAACTCACAATCCTAGATGATAATTAAGTGGGAGAGCTGCCTATTAGCCTGTGTGTCAGCCTCCTGACATTTCTCCCAAGGACATGGCCTTGGGAAACTTACTTCTGCTATGTTTTGCCTCATTGACTAAGTAGTGTCAGTCTGATCAGTGACCTAACAAGGAAGGGTTTGCTTCTGGCTAATTTCAGTACTTTAAAAATGGCCCTGAAGTCTAAGGGCAGGATCCTTTGTGTCTGTCTTGAGGAGGGTAGCATTTCTCTTATTGTCACACAACTCCAGTGAACTAGGTCAAAGTAGACCTCCTGGGATGGGGCAGAAGGGAGTGTAGCCCTACCACCTGCTGTTCACCTGAATGGCAACAGCAGGTGATAGAGGAGCCAAGGCTGAGATGGGATGAAACTCCTTTGTGCTAGTTGGAGTTGAGTTAAGTGATCTTATGTCTGTTGCCTTTCTTTTCCTCTGGAATACTGTTTGATGGATTTGGGTTGGGAGAGGGGCTAATGTCTTCCTTCTCCAGATCTAGTGTGGAAAATATGTGCATTCTTTTAGCCCTTCCCTTGCTTCACTCAGAATAGGGCTTCTCATCCTCAGCATTGTTGACATTTTGAGCTAGACAATTCTTTGTAATGAGGGACTGTCTATGCATTATAGGATGCTTAACAGCAACACTGGCCTCTTACATGATGGTAGCAACCCCTTTGCTCTAGGCGTGACAAGCAAAAATTTCTCCAGACATTGTCAAATATCCCCTGGAGCACAAATTTGCCTTTGATTGAGAACCACTGACCTAGAAGCTCTGATAATTCCTAGTACCTTGGATAATTTGGCGTAGGATTTAGGACTTAAAAGTGGCTATTTTCCCCCCTTTCTCAAACATAGGGAGTTACCGCTCAGGGTACTGAGGCCTATTGTAAAATGGCATTCATTGATGCATAATTGGGACCATAATTTTTCCATATTTTATCTAATTTTCCAGTGGCAAAGCATTTGTGGACACTGTTTCTTCATTTCCTAGGACGTAAGGACACTTCAGTAGGGAACTGTAGGGTAACCTGCTGTTCTGATTGGTTGAATGGGAAGCCTGCCCGTCTGCTTTCTTTGGGAACCTCATAATCAGCAGCTGGCCAAAGGGAACAGGTGGAATAGGGACACAGAAGTTGTAGGGGTTCTGAGGAGGCTCAGTTTTCTCCCACTGTCTACTATGAGCAAGATGTTATTTTCCTTCAGCATCTCCATTTATACCCAGTGACAGCAGCAGGTGAAACGAGAGGAGGAGACAAGGAAAACCTGTTTTCTGTGCTTTGGTTAGGGGGCATCTGGGCTCCAAACTACATATGTATATGGGTTATATTTCCTTCCTACATAACAGAACCTGTGCTCTAGGGTTAAGTCACTTAAGGGGATAAGTACCTCTGTGCTTTCATTTTTGGCTTACTTGCTCATTTTTCTGAATCCTCATCAGTTTGGTTCTGCTGAAATAGCTTATCATTTTATTTACCCCTCAGGCTTGTTGCTGGGGATCTCACCCATGGCCTTATACATCCTGAACATGCATTCCCACCACTGAACTACACCCTCCACCCGTCATTTTATAACTGATCTTGTTGAGAAAGGTGGTGTGTGGTATAGAGGCAGCATTAGCTAGCCATAAAATGTGAATGGTAACAAGTTACCTAGTCTTGGCTGGGCGTGGTAGCGCACGCCTGTAATCCCAGCACTTGGGAGGCTGAGGCAGGAGGATCGTCGCAAGTTTGAGACCAGCCTTGGCTACAAAGTGAGCTCAAAGTCAGCCTGAACTGCATAGTGAGACCCTGTCTCAAGAAAGACAAAAAAAAAACAAAACAAAAAAAAAACAAAACGAAAACCCAAGTTACCTAGTCTGCTTTTAATGGAGTCCTTTCACTCTTGCACTTCTAAATTGCACTCCCCCCCCCCCCCC
>NW_004955468.1:12859065-12891958 GCF_000276665.1 Chinchilla lanigera | reverse complement strand
CCCCCCCCCCGCCCCGGTACCGGGAATCAAACTCACAACCTCGCGCTTGCCAGGCAGGTGCTGTGCTGCTGAGCTACATCCCCAGCCCCCTAAATTGCACTCTTGCACTTCTTAATTGGTATTGCTTGTGGTGATCTCTTGGAGATTACATTAAGTTCAGCAACAGATTGTTCTACAAATGCCAGTCTCTGTCCACTACTAGGCACTAGGGCTATAAGTATGAATCTGATTTAGTTCCTCTCCCTGAATTTTATAGGATCTAATGGGATAATAAATACACAGAATAATTTTAGTACATTGATATAAAGGAACTATGCACACTGTTCCATAAGAGGACTACTTAACCCAGCCTGGGGGTGTAAAGAATGCATTTTGAAGATGGCATCTGAGCCGACTCTCACAGGATTGAGTAGGAGTTAGCCATCTGAAAAAGGGTGGTTATGGGGGTGTGGAATAGGGAAGGGAGAGGGGCATTCAAGCAAAGGCAATAGCCTGAAGAAAGGTAGAGAAGTAAATTGCTAAACAAACTGATAATGTTAGAGAATAAAACAGTTAAATGTTGAAGAACAGAAAGTGGAATTTGGTGGGACATGAGGTTGGATCTTGGAAGGCTTGGTGTGCTGCATAAGGAATTTGGAGTGTTCTAGGTAAGGAAGGTTACTGATTTTCTTTTTAAATATTTGATTTCCTGGGATTTATTTTTTCTTTAATTAGAGTCACAAACATAACATTTATGGAACACTTTTTTTTCTTTTTTTTTTTTTTTTTGGAGACCGGGTTTCGCTGTGTAGTTCAGGCTGGCTTTGAACTTACTATATAGCCAAGGCTGACCTGGCCTCAAACTCAAAATAGTCCTGCATCCGCCTCCCGAGTGCTGGGATTATAGGCATACACTGCCATACCCAGTTTAGGGTAGTGATTCTTACACAGGAAAAGTGATGGGGTCTTTTGTGCATGTTAGATAGCTAACTCAGCTAGATGTGGGGAATGGATTTAGGTGGACTAAGATTGATGGTAAGGAGAACTCTTAAAAAAGCAGTTGCAGTAGTCCAAGTGAGGGGCTGGAGATTTAGCTCAGCGGCAAAGCGCCTGCCTGGCAAGCGCAAAGTCGTGAGTTCAGTTCCTGGTACCGGAGAAAAACCAAAATAAAAAAAAAAAAAACCAAAAAAAAAAAAAGTAGTCCAAGTGAGAGAGTATTGGCATGTAAACCATGGCAGTGGCAGTAGAGGTATAAAAGTGGGATAGATTTAAGAAGTAGAAGTAGCATCAGCAGGAATTTAGTATCAGTTGGGTTATTGGAGGTTGTGGTCAGAGGATGGAATAGTACTGGTGATATTGGCAGGGCAGTAAGAATAAATGACTGGAGTGGAGGTGAAAGTTGTCGGACTTGTTGGCTGAAAATGGCTAGGTTATTGGCATTACTGAGGATGACAGAGGAACTTTGTGAATCAAATGCCAAGATATACAATGTATATAGGGGTGTGAAGTTTTGGTGAATATCATTAACTAACCTGAGCAGTTACGCGTTAAGACTCGCTTGGATTTTAAGAAAAATGAAGAGTTTTGGAGGGGTTACGTCTGAGACACAGAGGTCAAGGATGTTTGTGGGTTTTTTTTATTTTTTTTATTTTTTGTCTTTTTGAGACGGGATCCTGCTCTGCAGTGCAGGGTGGCCTTAAAACTCACAGCGCTCCTCCTGCCTCAGCCTGCCGAGTGCTGAGATTATAGGCATGCATTGCTACGCTTGGTGTTTATATCTTTAAAGTCTTTTTCACAACCATTTATATTAGGTTTACAAAGTGATATAGTGTGTGTGTGTGTATGTATGTATGTTACTTGTTAAGAATCCAGTGAAGGGCCGGGGATATAGCTCAGCGGCATAAGCGCCTGCCTGACAAGTGCAAAGTCCTGAGTTTGATTCCCGGTACCAAAAAACAAAATAAAACAAAAAAATCCAGTGAAAAAATATACAGAAATAATAATACGTGTGTGCATTTTCTCATTGGATTCTGTATTTTTCATCCCTGCTTGGTAGATGAGGGCAGAGGCTTTGAAGTTAGTGACTTGTCTAAAGTTACACAGCTGCCAGATATGGTAGTGCATGTCTATAATCTTAGCAGGAGGACTGCAGGTTGGAGCCCAGTCTGGTCAAGTTAGCAATTTAGTGATACCCTGCCTTAAGATAAAAAGGTCTGGGGATGTAGCTCTGTGTAAAGACCCTAGGTTTAATCCCCATTACCAGGTGGCAGAATGTCACATTACTACATAACTTGTTAATAGTATAACATAGCCAGAATTTAAACTAGTTGTAACTAAAGATTCTCAATTTTCTTTTTCTTTTTCTTTTTTTTTTTTTTTGGTTTTGGTACCGGAAATTGAACTCGAGACCTTGCGCTTGCCAGGCTGGTGCTTGTGCCACTGAGCTATATCCCCGGCCCCTCGATTTTCTTATGCACCGTCCATATTAGTTAGGAGGGAATTTCCTATTTTGAAATTCAAGTGTGGTAGTACAGCCTGTAATCCCAACATTTAGAAGGCTGAAGCAGGAGGATCACAAGTTCAAGGCCAGCCTGGACTACATAGCGCTACTCTATATTAAAAACAAACAAACAAGAAACAAACTGAACTGGGGAGAAGAGAAGGCAGAGTTTTAAGTTTTCAAGAGACAAAAATACTGGTTTGGGAACAAGAGGAATAATCAGGGTAATGTATTAACTTTTGCGGAATAAGTAGTACCAAAATTGATACAACATTCTCATTCAGGGGAAGTGCTTGTTCTTCTTCAGTAGAATCTGGACTGAGGGCATCATCTATTAGGTATGGAGTTTGGCAAGCCTTCTTTCTTTCTTTTCTTTTTTTTTTTTTTTTTTTTTTTTTTTGTACCAGGAATCAGACTTATGACCTTGGGCTTGCCAGGCAGGCTCTGTGTTGATGAGCTATATCCTTGGCCCTGTAGGCCTTATTTTTAACAAACACTTTAAAAACATTTAATAAACATGTATTTTTTAAAAACGTGTATGAAGCAGTACCAGGTATGTTAGGCACTAGGATGAATAAAATTGGCTCCTGCCATTGCGCAGCTCACAGGTTCTTGCCCTGTCCTCACAGTGCACTGGGGATTATAGCCGCTGAGCAGAGATTCTGGAAAGCATTGTGTTCCTGAGCCTCCAGCATGGCCGGGATAAAGCGTCGTGCAAGCCAGGTGTGGCCAGAAGAGCATGGTGAGCAGGAACATGGGCTGTACAGCCTGCACCGCATGTTTGATATTGTGGGCACCCACCTGACACACAGAGATGTGCGTGTGCTTTCCTTCCTCTTTGTTGATGTCATTGATGACCATGAGCGCGGACTCATCAGAAATGGACGTGACTTCTTGCTGGCTCTGGAGCGCCAGGGCCGCTGTGATGAGAGTAACTTTCGCCAGGTGCTGCAGCTGCTACGCATCATCACTCGACATGACCTGCTGCCCTACGTCACCCTCAAGAGGAGAAGGGCTGGTGAGGGTTTTTGGGTGGCTGGGAACCCTGGAATCAGGAGAGTTCTGGGAAGCCTGGAGTGAGCAGCATAGGAGTTCAGGCGGGAGGAGGGCTTGATGTTGGGGAGTACCTAGGATAAATCTTGAGACCCACTGGAAGAAGTGAGGGGTGTACTTTCTCCTGAATGACTTTTCTCCCCACTAGTGTGCCCTGACCTTGTAGACAAGTATCTGGAGGAGACGTCAATTCGCTATGTGACCCCAAGAACCCTCAGTGATCCAGAACCGAGGCCTCCCCAGCCCCCTAAAACAGGTGAGAAGATATTATGCCTAATTTGCATAAGTAAGCAAGGGGACACTGATCTCATCGTATTCCTGGTTTTGCCAGCTTACATGAAAGGATGCAGTCTGCTCACATCTAACACCATAAAATCGGGTGAGGTGTGAATGCTTCATCTTTGCCCTGTGTTTGCTCTAACATTGTGTCCTTTCAGGTCACAGTATTGATAATGCTTTCAGTGCTCAGTCTAAATGTTTCCTTCCACATTCCCAGAAGAGTGTTTGAATTTCTGCCTTTACTGTATTTTCTTTCCTTCTGCTTTCTGGTCAGTGCCTCCCCATTATCCTGTGGTGTGCTGCCCCACTTCGGGTCCTCAGATGTGTAGCAAGCGGCCAGCCCGAGGGAGAGCCACACTTGGGAGTCAGCGGAAACGCCGGAAGTCAGTGACACCAGATCCCAAGGAAAAGCAGACATGTGGTGAGGAAGTTCATGGATTCCAGAGGTGGAGTAATCTTGAGGGAAAATGGGAAGAACTGTTGGGATACTGGGCAGCTCATGTTTTCAAAGCAAAGCTCACATTGATTGCTGTTGCAAAGTGAGGTTAAATGGTTTAGTCCCCAGAACTCTTTTGTCTTCATGGCAGGATACATTTCAACTCTTTGGAGTTAATACTCAAAAGGGTGCCAATATGACATCCTTACTGCAAGAGGAATCAAGTATTAAAATGAACTGTGATGGGGCCGGGGGTATAGCTCTCAGTGGCTTAAGCGCTTGCATGGCAAGCCTGAGGTCATGAGTTTGATTCTCGGTACCAAAAAATAAAATAAAGTAAAATGAACTGTGATGCCTGTAATTAGGAAACCATCTCTTACAAGCAAGGTGCTGTTTTTGCGTGATAGGAATAAGGTGACCTGGGCATTTAGGGAACCTCCTGCATTTAGCCAAGGATTTCAGAGTTTTGTAGAGAAAAACTTACCATAGGGAAGAGGTAGAGAAGCTGTCAGGTCATGTTCCCTACTTTGCTATTCTGTTCTTTTTAGCTTTCAAAAGCTAAAAAGAGTTGTAACTTAGTCTTCCCTATAATGTCTTCTGCTCTGTCTTTCTTTCCCACAGACATCAGATTGCGGGTTCGGGCTGAATACTGCCAGCACGACACTGCTCTGCAAGGCAACGTCTTCTCTAACAAGCAGGACCCACTTGAGCGCCAGTTTGAGCGCTTTAGCCAGGCCAACACCATCCTTAAGTCCCGGGACCTGGGCTCCATCATCTGTGACATCAAGTTCTCTGAGCTCACCTACCTCGACGCATTCTGGCGCGACTACATCAATGGCTCATTATTAGAGGCACTTAAAGGTGTCTTCATCACAGACTCACTCAAGCAAGCTGTGGGGCATGAAGCCATCAAGCTGCTGGTGAATGTGGATGAGGAGGACTATGAGCTGGGCCGACAGAAACTCCTGAGGAACTTGATGCTGCAAGCATTGCCCTGACCCTTCCCCTTCTCACTTCTCGGGGACTGTTCCCACCACCCGCCTCTGGAGCTTACATACTGTTCTGGGGTTTGTTCTCTGCCCTTCCAACCAATCACACCCCTGCCTTTTTTTTTTTTAAAGGAAAAGACAAAGCGTGGAAGTGGTGTTCCCCAGCCCTCTCCGCACCCATGTGCCTGGGCTTACCCTGGTTCCCATTCCCACCTACCCCAATGTGTGTCTGCAGCCACCTCACCACTGAGCCGTAAGACAAATATGTAGGGAGATGCAAAGTCTATAGGACAGTCTTTGTAGGGGATTGAAGTGAACACTGCTTTGGGGTACATTGAGGGGTTATCAATACTTCTGGCTTTATGAGGGCTCTTAAATTTTGTCTGAAAAACCAAAGGGCTGTGAGTAAGGGAGCTGTATGGAAGGTAGGATTCTGAAGTGTATTTTGGAAATTAATCGCTACCCTCTTCCAAATTACAGAATTTTTTAAGAAACAGAAGCTGTGGCCCTTTCCACTCTCTCCTGGCCTCTGGTGCTGCTCCTCTCTGCCGCCTTTTCTCCATTCCAAGGCTTGAAACTGCTGCCTGGTGTGGCTCCTTCCTTTCTCCCCTTTGTCAAACCCTCTTCAAGGGAGTAACATAAGAGAACTCGGTCAGCCTCGTCACCCCTCCCAGCTGTGCTCTGTGTGTGTACGCACACACAGGGTAGATGGGGAAGAGGATGCTGACTGAAATACACTCCCCCTGAAAAGGGGAAGGGGAGTGTGACACTTTCCATGTTTAAGTGAAAATAAATAACATACCTGCAGCCCTTCTCCCCTTTGCTTTCTTCTGGCTGGGCAAAGGGCACCACAGGAGAAAGTGAAGTAATTCAGTATTGACTCCTCCTTTTTCCTTCCCTCTCTTCTACCCATCCTCCCACTCCCAGGCCTGGGAGAATGGGGCTGGGACATGCACTGAGTGTTGCACTTTTTTTAGGTAGGGAGATATGTTGAGTGAGCCAGGAGGCCTAGAACTGGAGCCTAGTCTAACAGGTACAAGACCACCTCCCCATCCAGCTCCCAAAGGAGATGTCCAGACACAGACTTTATGATTATTATATTTTTTTTCAATGCTAGTGCTGGTCAGCCCTCAGCGTAACTTCAGTTTTCATGAAATAAACAATGACTATATAAAATTCCACTTTTCTGAAGCTGAAATCTGAGCTCAGGTGAAAGCCTTTTCCTTTCCCCAAGAAGTTGAACCTGTGTTCCATGAAGACACTCAAGGTTTCCCAAGTGAGGGGAGCTGTGCTTGGGTCCTGCCTACAATCACAGCAGCACCACCTCACAGTGGGGGTCTCAATTTGCACAGTCAAAAACCTTACGACAGTGGGTGACCCAGGTTGCCATAGAGGTCAGGCCTGCGGTGCTGAAACACAGGCATATGTTGGCGAACCTGTTGCAGGTAGTTGAGGTTGATTCGAGCGAGGCAGAGGCCTGGTCCCTCAGAGCAGCGAGCCACAACTGTTCCCCAAGGGTCCACCACCATGCTGTGGCCATAACTTGCTCTCTTTTCATGGTGGCGTCCACACTGTGCTGCTGCCACTACATAGCACTGGGTTTCAATGGCACGGGCCCTCAGCAACACCTGAGGAGATGAGAAACACACTCAAGAATGTAGAGCAGCTAGTAGGGAAGTGACAGGAGATGAACACTACCCACTGTGGCCATTCTGATAATTGCCCAGGAATGATCTTGTGATTTACTACATTATTCTATAACATACAAGCCACAACACTCTGGGGCATGAATTTTCCCAGTAGGTAGGACAAGGAAGAAAATCATTCCACTTGTAAAGTCAAGGGGTGGGGAGCAATTGAAGTTAAGAGAAAATCCTTGTTTTGAACAGGCATTCTCTTACCTCCCAGTGGGCTGGGCCTGTAATAGATCCAAAAGCTGAAGGATAGGTAAGTATTTCTGCTCCAGCTTGAGCCAATGCCAGAGAGAGTTCAGGGAACCGCATGTCATAGCAGATAGCTAGACCAATCTGAAATGAAAAGCAGCCATACTTAGCATCCCTGTTCTGTTTGTCCCAGCATCTAGTATGTCCATGATCCCACTCCTTAGACTTTTATCTTGTGTTACCATTCCATTGTGTTCCTATTCCCCTCCCTCTTCCTCTGCCACCTTCATTCTCACAACTCCTACCTTGCCTGCTGGGGTGCTGACAGGTGACTCAAGACTGGGCCCAGGTATGGTAGAGTTGCTTTCACGCATAGGTCCCTGCCCCGGAAGCTCTACATCACACAGATGCGTCTTCCTGTAAGTGGCCACTACTGATCCTAGGGTAAGAGGGAGAAGAAATACTGCTGGTGCTTTAGATGCTGAGTTTAGCTACTCTTCTTCCTAAAGAGAAGACAGATTATAGGCTAAGAACAGAAGTGCAAGCACCCCTAAAACCTTGGGCCAAGAAAACAGAGGAATGAAACGGTTCCAAAGATCTGAGTTTAGGTACAGGAGCCTGGGAAGAGGAAGGCTAAAGGGTTATGAAGTCTCACCCTTGCTGTTCAGAAGCACATGACAGTTGTAGATTTTCTGAGTCTGCTCCCAGTCTTGGCCACGCTCATGGAAACCACCCAAGGACAGCCAGAGTCCACATTCCCTGGGGGGGAGGGGACACTGACAACTCTTCTTAAAGCTCTACCCTTATCTGACAATCCAGGGACGTGGGCCAACAAACATTCTACTTCCTCCCCATTCCCTGATACCTGGCAAGCTGGGTATACTCTTGCAGAAGGTTCCCACCCAGTGGCTCGGACAGGCGGAGTGTCTCAGCAGGGTCCCGTGCAATGAAGTCAAATGCCTCAGGCAGGAAAGCAAGGCAAGCACCCAGTCGGGCAGCCTCCCGAACCAGCTCAGCACATGTTTTAAAGTTCTGTTGCTTGTCTGGTGTTGATGTTACCTGGCACACAGCTACTAGGGGCAGTTCCCAAGAGGATGAGGAGCTAGCCATGGCTCTGGGCCTGTGGATGGCATAGGCAGGATTCTCAGATTTCCTAGCATGGAGAAATCCAAGTTTAATGACGGTTTTAAATCAGGAGGCAGGAAAACTGGACTTCCTTCTGACAATGCTCTTAGAGAAAATACTAACCCAGGGCCAGTGGGGTAATCTACCAAATTTCTGTGGATGGCTGAAGCCTCCTATCAACCAGTTAACACTGAACATCTACTATGTGGCAGGAACTGAGGACAAAACAAAACATGTTACCTGGGCTGAGCACAAAGTACTGAGAGTCTACGTATCCGGAGTCCAGGACACAGAAGGGACTGCAGCTGGTTGGTGATGAAGCCCAGCCTGAGGAAGGTGAGAAATCAGGACATCAAATCCCCCTTCAAGCAATACATTTTTAGGGTTCTCTTTTGTCTTCTTTCATGTTGTGAGTCTGAATCAGGGCCCTGTCAGTAAAGGCATCCCCAAGTCTTCAAAAACATTTTTTACTGTAAGTACGGGCTATGAGAGGAGATCCTAAGGTAAGAAGATGGAGGAGGGGACTATCTGCCAAACGCTTCCGCAGTCCAAAAGTCACCTCGGGAAAACCTGAATTTTCCCGAGTCTCTCTCTCGGTTGTGCGCACGCACAGTTTATTGACTCCAAGCATATTTCCCCCCCTTACACCACAACATCCTCGGGGAAGTTCCCCTGCCCTCGCCCCCACCACCCCAACGTGGGCAGGGGCACAGGACCAGACCCCAGCCCGAGCCCGCCCTCTACGGGTAGCCCGCCTTCCCCGCCTTTCCCTGGGGCGGGAATTTCTGTTGCACAACTCAAAGCACCGCAGATGGACTTCACCGCAGCAGGTGGGGTAGGGAGTAGGTCCTACATGAAAACGCGGCCAAAACCATTCACAGGACCGGATCCGAACAGCTGCCTAGAGCCAGCGGCACGGAGGCGAGGGGGCGGTAACTCCCGGACCGGATATGACGTAGGCGGAACGGCGCTGCACAGGCCGGAAGCCTGGCAAGCGGCGAAAATGGCGGAGAGCAGCGGTCGCACCGGCAAGAGCAGCGGGAGTGGCGCGGGGAAAGGGACGGTGTCGGCCGAGCAGGTGAGGGGCCGAGAGCGTGCCGGAGGGCACCTGGCGGGGTCTGGTGTCGGTGCGAGGCGGAGAGGTGGTGTCTGCGGCTTGTGCTGGCCTTTACTCCATCACCACGTTACGTAGCCATCCGGAGGGGAGGGTCTTCGGAGAAGCCAGCACAGCCTCTAGGGAGAGAGTAGGCGGGTGGGTAGGTGAGAGCCACGCCCCCGGGTGCCGGGGAGTCTAGGGGAGGAGGAAGCCTGACACGCGGGAGCTGGGAAGATGCCCATGTCTGAGGGCAGGTGGGTCGTAGCTCTCCTCACCACTCCTCAGCGCCCTGAACGCCATATGGCTGGCTATGGCAGCTCGTAAAGAAACCCGTAGTCAGTGGCGTGTTGTGTAGTCTGTTACGTGATCCTGAAACCACGTTGACAGTCACCGTCATTCTGCAGAACCACGTGACTCGCGTACTCCGGCAGTCCAGGGTTCTATACTGTTGTGATTCGGGACTCATTAGTGGATTGACTTTCTTTAGAGACCATCGACCCTAACACTTTCCTGACGTGGGGAAACTTGTGGCGAGGCAAATTAATCAGAAGGCCCGCTGTGGCCTTGGAAGTGTGGGTTGCTAGTAGTAGGGCTAGCGTTTAATCGGAATAGGAAGAAATCTCCACGATAGAAATAAAAATTGTTAGCAAGTTCACTACAGGTCTGTAATTTTTATGTCTTGGTGCCAGATAAGACATGGTGGTATATACATGACTGTCCCATCAGGCGGCTTTTTCATTATTTTTATTAGTAAAAGGACCGATAAAATTGATAAGATCCGTTTGTACCACCTGACCGGCCCATGGGACAATCTTGCATGTACTATTGGTGGTTCAAACCAGCCGGAAGGTGTTCAGCAAATTACAGTATTTTATTTTATTTTTTGGAGACAGGGTCGTACTATGTAGTTTAGGCTGGCCTTGAACTCACTGTGTAGCCCAAATTGGTCTTGAACTCAGTGTGATCCTGCCTCAGCTGGGATCACAGGCATGTGCCACCACACCCAGCTAGGAAGAGTATTTTATTTATTTATTTTTCTTTTTTTGGGGGGGTACAGTATTTTAATCATGTTCACTAATCAGTTATTTATTGAACAATTAATATAGGAAGAGATTTTTGTAAAGATTTTTTAAAAGCCTCCTGTAGTTGGGCATGGTGGCCCAGGGCTGTAATTCCAGCACTCAGGGAGGCTGAGGCCAGAGGATCACAAACAAGTTGGAGCGCAGTCTGGTAATTTATTCATTTAGGCAGACCTTGTCTCAAAATATAAAAGTGCTGGGCTTTTTGGTGCACACCTATAATTGCAGCACTTGGGAGGCTTTTTTTTCTTTTTCTTTTCTTTTGGTACCGGGAATCAAACTCGGGACCTCGCGCTTGCCAGGCAGGCACTTGTGCTGCTGAGCTATATTCCTGGCCCATCACTTGGGAGGCTGAGGCAGGGGGATCACTGAATTCAAGGCTAGCCTGAACTACATAGTGAGACCCTGTCTCAATAAACTAAAATTTTATTTATTTATTTATTTATTTATTTATTTATTTTTGGTTTTGGTACCGGGAATTGAACTCAGGACCTTGCGCTTGCCAGGCAGGTGCTTATGCCACTGAGCTATATCCTTGGCCCTAAAAATTAAAAAAAAAAAAAAAAAAAAGCATTAGAGATGTAAGTTAGTATGAAGGCTCAGAGTTCCATACCCAGTGCATGTGTGTGCACACATGTGCACACACACACACACAAAAGTAAAAATCCAAAACTGTCTTCTGCCAGCAAGGAGCATAGGCTCGAGGTAAGTGCCATATGCAAAAAGATAGTATGAGGTAGAAGCAGTTTTTGGTTTTTGGCAACTGGGATTTACCCCAGGGCCCCAAGCAAATATTCTACTTACTGCTGAGCTACATCCCCAGCCAGAGGATAAGTTATCTAAGAAAAGCATAAAGTGCCGTGGGATTTAGGGAAGAGAGGAGGAGTTGGTTTATGACATAGTAAAGTGAAAGAACCTCATATTTTTTGTGGGTCTGTCATGTTGTAGGCCAGTGATGTTGAACTTTTTAGAGCTTCATTGATAATCTCAGCTGCAGCATGCTTGCCAAAGGCTTGCCACCACTGTAGCTAGGCATTCTGCTGCATACAAGGAAACAAACAAATGAAACAGTTACATGTTGCTCACAGACTCATTTCAGAAAAGACAATAAAGATTTGTGTCCTTTCTTTATGACAGTACAAAAGAGACTCCTACCTAATCAAGAGGCCATGGGATTTGGCAGGTGGGTGGAAAGGGAGACTGTGGTGTAGTAGGGTGGATAGGAGCATTCTTATGTACTGGGCTCAGACCTGGCTTTGACTTCGTTTCACTATTACTATTTATATATGACCTCCCCTGAGTTACTGCTCTGAAATCCTGTCTGTAAAAAACTTAATAGCATCTACCTCATTACTGTATTTAGAGTATTAGGCAAGACAACTCATGTAAACTTCTATACAGTGGTTAGAATACAGTATTAATAAATTCTAGTTAGGTTTTGTTTTTAGAAGAGAAACTTCTTCAGCTTAATTCTAAAGGTTGAGAAAAGTTAGTCAAGCAAAGGAAGAAGTGGAACATTGCCTAGATAGAGCTAATAATTTGTCAAAAAGCATTAAGGTATGAGACTGCCTGGTAGTTTGGAATGCAGGTGGATTTAAAATTTGAGGGGGATTGCAAGACTTGAATATTAGGAAAAAGGATACAAGAGGAATATAAGATGTCTCTCAGGTTTCTGTCTTTGGGTAGGTAGTAGTGCCATAGGGAATGCTGGGAGGCCAGCATGTTTGGGGAGAGAGATAAATTCATTTTAGGATTTTTGTTAAATTTTGAAAAAATTTTTGTTTTTGTTTTTGAGACAAGGAGGATCTCGCTGTTTAGTCCAGGCTGGCCTTGAACTCCCGGCAGTCCTCTTGCCTCAGCCTCCCAGGTGCTGGGATTACAGGCATGGGCCATCACACCTGTCTAAAATTTTTTTTTCTTTTTAAATTTTGAGACAAGCTCTCACTGATTTGTCCAGGCTGGTCTTACACTTGTGATCCTCTTGCCTCAACCTCTGATGTAACTAGGATTATAGACATGTGCCACTTTGCCTGTCTTGGTTTATAAATTGTAATAAGCAAGTTAGAGATATGATTGTGGGATTGAACTTTTGAGTGGTAGAAAAAAACATGGTTGTAGATGAAAATCATAATTTTCTGTAGTTTGTACAGAAAGTGAAAAAAGAAATAGGACAAAGGGGGTTGGAAAAAGTTTTTTAAGAAGACTGGGGAAATGATTCTAAGCCTGTTGCATTTTGTTTTATTGAGACATGGTCTTGCTATGCAGTTCAGGTTGGCCCCAAACTCATAGCAATCCTCCTGCCTCAGCCTCCCAAGTGCCACCACACCCTGCTAAGGCTGTTTCTTTTTTTGGAGGGCAGGGAGACTGGAAATCGAACTCAGGACCTGATGTTTGCCAGGCAGGTGCTACACCACTAAGCTAAATCTCCAGCCCCAGGCAGATTCTTGATTAATGTTCTCTGGCCTTTATGTTCCAGAGAGAACACTGAGTAAAAAATATTTTTTTTTTTTTTTTTTTATCACTGCTGCAAATGTGAGCCACACATGTCCTTTACAAATAAAATGGAAGTGAGCAACACATTGTGCTAGACCCTGTTTTTATCATCTGTTAATTATTGCCATTTGAAATGAGACTGGAATTTCAGAGGCTTTGGATAACTTGGCCAAAGTCAGTAACTGGAATAGCAGGCCTTTTAATTGAGAGAATTGAGAATCAGACAAATTTTTTTCCATGTATACCATGATTATACTCGGGCTAATTGAGCTGAGCCCTAAAATAAATAGGTGGCAGTGGAATAGAAAATAGGGAATAGGGTAGGAAGAGGAGAGTTGGGGAAAGCATAGATTGACATAAACTTTAGTATCTGATTAGTATAGCTAAGTCATGAGGTACAGTATAAGTTAGAACGATATACTCCTACCTGGAAATGATGGGGAATGCCTGTAATCCCACTACTGAGGATTACAGTACTGGGAGGGTGAAGCAGGAGGATCACAAGCTTCAGCCCAGTGTGGATAATTTAGCAACTCAAAATAAGAAATGGAAAGCCGATGTGGTGGCACATGCCTGTAATCCCAGCACTGCAGAGATTGAGGCAGAATGATTGCCAGAAGTTTGAGGCCAGCCTGGGTTACATAGTGAGTTTAAAGCTAGCCTGGACTACACAGTGAGACCTTGTTTCAAAACACAAAAGAAAATCAAATAAGAAATGGAAAAGAGTTGGGGATGTAGCTCAATGTGAAAGCCTTGGTTTTAATCCCCAGTGGGACCTACGGGGGCGGGGGGTGGTATGTGTCCTTACAGCATGTTAAATAAGGTCTTTGAGTGCATAGCAAAGAATTTGGGACTTTTGAGCCAGGTGTGGTGGCACACGCCTGGTGAGGGACTTTCTTAATATAAGTACTGAGGAACTTACAAAAGGGTATATATTGTGCTATTATTGTTTTTTCTACTATATAAAATAATACATGGTTACCTTAGGAAATGTAGAAAACACAGGAAAAAGTACAAACTAGGAAATAAGTCACCCATAATCCTACTATCAAGTGGTAACTATTCTTACCATTTTGGAGTATTCCCTTTGAGGGGTCTCCCCTTTCCTTTATGCCTTTGTATATATGTGTGTGAACAGAAAGGGAGGCATCTTAGTCCATTTCCTGTTGCTATAACAGGATACCAGCAACTGGACGACTGTAACTTGTGGATGTTTGGGGACCCATAGGCACAGTGTCAGCATCTGGCAAGGCTATCATAGCATGGGAGAAAGTGAAGGGACAAGGACAAGTGAGGCCCATAGAAGGGAGCAAAATGAGAGGTAGACTCACTTTATAACAAGTTAGCAGCAGTGTGTAGACACATTTGGAAAATCTAAAACTAGGGAGATCATTTAGAAGATGATTGCAGTAGTTCAGATCAGAGGGTAATGAAGGCCTGAACTAGGGTGATGTCAAAGAGCCTAAGAGAAATTGCTAAATATATGTTTTGCAGTTGGTGGCGTAAGGGTGCGTTATGAGATGAAATGAGACTTTTGGCACTAGCAGGAATATGGAAGACAACCAACATTCATTTGGAACCAAAAGAGACCTAGAATAGCAAAAGCAGTTCTGGGCAACAAAGGCAAGATAGGGGCATCACAATCTCTGACTTTATATTACAAAGCTACTATGGTAAAAAAAAAACACACACAAAAAAAAACAAAAAAAAAACCAGACCTGAGGATCAGTGGAATAGATTAGAACTGCAGAAGCAACTCCAGAGTTATTCAGCCACCTTATCTTTGATAAAGGAGCCAAACACCTTCACTGGAAGAAAGATAACCTCTTTAATAAATGGTGTCTTCCACATGTTGAAGATTAAAAGTAGACCCATGTCTTTCACAGTGCATTAAATTAAAATCAAAATGGATCAAAGATCTAAATATTAAAATAGAAACACTAAATCTGCTGGAAGATAGAATAGGTAGAACTCTTGAAGATACTGACTTAGGCAAAGACTTTATGAACAAAACTCTGATCGTATAGGAACTGTCACAAAGAATTAAAAACTGGGATCTCATTAAAAAGCTTTTGCACAGCAAGAGAAACCACCAACAGTGAAGAGACAACCTATAGTATGGGAAAAGTTTTGCCAGCTGTTCCTTAGACAAAGGACTAATATCTGGAATATATAAAGAACTAAAAAAAACATACTCCCCAAATTTAATGACCCAATCCAAAAATAGGCATTTGAAATGAATAGATACTTCTCAGATGAAGAAGTAGAAATGGCAAATAAATATATGAAAAAATGTTCAACATCACTGTTCATTTGAGAGATGCAAATTAAAACAACACTGAGATTCCATCTCACCCCAGAAAGAATGGCTATTATCAAGAATCAGTGAATAACACATGCTGACAGGGCTGTGGGGAAAAAGGAACCCTTCTCCACTGTTGGTGGGAGTTTAGACTGTTATAACCACTGTGGAAATCAGTGTGGAGATTCCTCAAAAAACTAGAACTAGCCAGGCATGGTGGGGCATGCTTATAATGCCAGCACTCAAGGGGCTGAGGTGGGAGGATCACTGTGAGTTCAAGGCCACCCTGGACTACATAGGGAGTTCAAGGCCAGCCTGAACTACGTAGTGAAACCCTATCTCAAAACAAAACAAAACAAAACAAAACAAAACAAAACAAAACAAAACAAAACAAAAAAACCTAAGACTAGAGGTTCCATTCAACCCATTCCCTTCTTGGTATCTTTCCAAAAGAATTAAAAGCATCATACCATGGTGATACATGTGCACCCATGTTTATAGCTGCGTAGTTTGTAATAGCTAAATCTTTGAAACAGTCCAAATGTCCATCAGCTGATGAATGGATAAAGATGATGTGGGGGCTTTTTTATACAATGGAGAACTACTGTGCCATAAATAAGGATAACCCTGATACATTTCTAGGTAATAGATGCACCTTGAGAACATACTATTAAGTGAAATAAATCAGACACATATGTTCAAATATGACATGGTTTCTCTGGTATAAGAAACCAAAAGTGTGAAGAAGGACCAAAATGTATAATAGATATTGAGAAATAGGAAGAAAAGGTTCAAATGAGAAAGGGGAAAAGAGTTGGGGGAGGAGAAAGGACAAGAAAAAAACAAAATAGAAGGAAAAAATAGAAACAAAGCTTTTGTAAATGAAGGAAAGAAGGGCTGAAGGGAGGGGAGAGGAATGAAAAGAAAAAGAGCCTGGCAAGCACAAGGTCCTGAGTTTGATTCCTGGTACCAAAAAAGAAAAAGAGGGGTGACAAGAGGAACAATTTAAAATGATCAGTTCAACATTGAACAACCTGAGCTTAAGGCATCCATGCTGCATTTAGGTGGATAACGATCTATAATAATAGCAGCGAGACAGATATTTCTATTTTATTATAAGGAAATTTTTTGGTGTTTTTTTTGTGGGTATCAGGAATCAAACTCAGGACCTCTCGCTTGACAGGCAGGCAGTGTGCTGCTGAGCTATGTTCCCTGCCCCTATAAAGAGATTTTTGAAAAGAAGTAACACTGGACGTTGTAGTGCATGCCTATAATCACAGTACTCAGGACGCTAAGGCAGGAGGATCACCACGTTTCAGGCCAGCCTGGGTTACATAGTGAGTTCACTGCTTGCCTGAACTACGTAGTGAGACCCTGTCTTAAAAACAAACAAGGGGCTGAGGATGTGCATGGTCCTGAGTTTGATTCTGGGTATCAAAAACAAACAAAAACTCCAAAACAAAATCAAAAGTTTGATAGAGAGTTGAGTATGTCATAAAGGAGGGGGGTCACTGAACTGAGAAGGATGTTAATTAGTGGAGCATTATCTGAGGAAATGTGTTCCCAGATGCATTGGGTCATAATTCTCTTACTCTATTCTTTCATTGAATCCAACAGGAATAACTGTCATGTAAGAAGACCAAAGGACATTTTTTGGGGAAAAGTAATGGTTGTAGATTTTTTTTTCCTTAAGTTATCAAAGCTATATGATATTGAGAAACAAGAAAGAAAACAAAACAGAAACAGTCAAATGGAAATAATTTGATATGTATAAGAGATCAAGCCAGGAGTAAGATATTAGTAGAAAATAGACTATTTTTTCTTACTGTTCTGTTTTGTTTTGTTTTGTTTTGAGATAGGGTCTCACTATACAGTTCATGCTGGGCTTGAACTCACTGTGTAGCTCGGGCTGGCCTTAACTCGAAGTGCTCCTCCTGAGTTGGGATTACAGGCGTGCACTGCCATGCTTTTTGTTTTTGTGTTTGTTGAGACAGGGTCCCATTATGTAGCCCAGGTTGGCCTCCAACTTGTGCTCCTCCTGCTTTAGTCTCCTGAGTACTGGGCTTGCACCACCACACCTGGTGAAAATAGATTTTTAAGAGTTAGATAAACTTGAATACAAGTACCAGTTCTGTAGTTTACTGTTACTTTAAGCAGCTCTCTATACTCCACTAACCTTGGTCTCCTAATTTCTAATTGAAGCTACTGTACTCATCTTTTGAGGTGGGGGCTGAATTGAGGATTGAGCCTGGCACCTTCAAACAAGCTATATCCCAGCCCTTTTCTTTTCTTTTCTTTTCTTTCCTTTTCTTTTCTTTTCTTTTCTTTTCTTTTCTTTTCTTTTCTATTTCTTGTTTGCTTGGTTTTTGAGAAAGGTTCTCACTATGTAGTTCAGGCTGGCCTTGAACTCATTGTGTAGCCCAGACTGGCCTCAAACTCTCAGCGATCCTCCTGCCCCAGTCTCCTGAGTGCTAGGATTAGAGGCATGTACCACTGTGCATGGCTACCCAGCTCTCCCACCCTTTTTTTAAAATTTTGAGATAGGATCTTACTACATTGCCCTGGCTGGCTTCGAACTTAGGATCGTCTTGCCTGAGTTTCCTCAACAACTGGAATTACTGTTGAGATCAGCTCTTTGTAGGGCTCATTCACTGTGTTGAGGAGTTTGTGTTTTATCCCTTCATCAAGCACTGTCAAACGTTTTCAGTATAGTAATACTGTAGTTAGACGCATATATAATTTAGGGCATGTGTGCCACAGCGTGGGATTGGGTTGAAGGAGGCAAATCTGGAGGCTGCAGTGGTATAGCTATGGTAGAAGTTGATGGATTTGAGGCAATTTGAGCAGATGGATACAGCTTAATAGATTAATTGGCTGTGGATTGTGAGTCAAGGGTGACTCTAAGGTTTCTGGAGTTAATATCCCAAATCTAGAATTATTAAATTAATAAGAATAATAAGAGCTACCACTGAGGTTCTGGGGAAGCAAGTATAATCAAGGCACTGGGGATAGCACTGTAGATTTCTCTATGATTAGGCAAGAAAAGCTATAATGTTAACACCCTGCTAGTTTCACTTTGAGGAATATGACTCAAAAATGGTTGTACATTTTTTTAATGGCTGTAAACTTTTTGTACTATTATGCAGATATTTAACATTACTGCTACTTATTACAGAAAAAATTGAAGCAACCTGTGTCATAACAAGAGGACTAGTTAAGCAGTTTAAAAATATATCAATAGGAAAAAATTATATCAATAGGGTATAAGTACTTTGTAGCCTTTAAAAAATAAGAAATTCATGTCCTATACAAAATTGTTCATACATGTAATTTATGGGAATGTCACAAACTCTGTATAGTTGTAAGAGCTGAAGTTAGAGTAGTTGGTAATTTAATTTAGATACTTTTGTGTAGGTGTACTTACATAAAACAATGATTTAATAGATTCCAGAAATCAATACTGACCTGACCACATCTGCTCAAACCAGGCAATTTAAGGAGAATAGAAAGGGAAAGAGGAAGAAAATTAGGTTTAGCCATACGGCAGAAAGCTATTAGAAAAGTTATATGTGAGAGGAAGAATGTGGGAATGGAGGATGGTCCTAACTCTGCTCATTACCTAGCAGACCCCAGAGATAGGCAGGTTAAAATTCACTTATTTTAGCTGGATGTGGTAGTGTACACCCATAATGCCCAGCACCTGAAGGCTGAGGCAGAAGGATCATGAGTTTGAGCCTAGCCTGGGCTATGTTGTGAGCCGTGTCTCAAAAAAAGTTTTTTTAAAGGGCTTATTTTGCACTTAGAGTTAAGTCGTAGTTAGCTGATCTTAGTTTGGTATTTGATGAAAAGTTTATAAATTGAACAAGGAGAAACAGGGATTCATATTAGCAAGAATGTTGGCTGGGGTATGGTTCAGTAAAAGAGAACATATTTAGCATGCATGAGGCCCGGGATTTAAGCCCTCATGCTGACCCCTCCCCATGTTGGAGAAAGGTTGATATTAGGGGGGAGGGACCTCTTTGATTCCTGCTGGGCATGGTGGTGCATGCCTGTAATACCAGTACTGGGGAGGCTGAGGCAGGATGATTGCCAGGAATTCAAGCCCAGCATGGGCTACATAGTGAAGCCCTGTCTCAACCCGATCCCTGCAAAACCCAATTACTTCTATTTCTTCTAATTACTGAGGAAAATAAGTTCAGGCAGGTCTCAGGAATTTTAGACATTTCAGCTGATTAATTGATTCATATATTTAACAGCATACATCCAGAATAGGTCATTAAGAGAGACTATCTGGAATCTGATTTAGTCATGGTATTTGCTAAATGGAAAATTATTTGGGGAATGGGGAAAAGGGTCTCACAGTTTTGCTCAGGTTGGTCTAGAATGAGTGAGCTGCCATCCCCAGTAAATGAAATTATTTTGATATGGAGCATTGACAGAGAAAAGTGAACTGTAAATGGAATAGTTTTGATATAGGGAATGAAGGTAAAGGAAAAACAGCCTCTAAATTAGATCTCCAGAGTATTCATTCAGATGTATTGATTAGGTAGATTAGGATTGAGGGCTGATGGATGGGAGAAGGGGCAAGTTGGTGGAAGGACAAGTTCTTGATCAACTATTTGTATTTTTCTTCCCCCATTTGGTTTTTTGATACAGGGACCCACTGTGTAGTTCAGGCTGGCCTTGAGTTCACTATGCAGCCCAGGCTGCTCTTGAACTTCTGACGATCTTCCTTTCTCAGCCTGAGTGCTGGGACTACAGGCATGCACTACCATGCCTGGCTTTTGTCAAGGTTGGTTTATTGAGCAGTAGAAAGGATGTAAGAGTGGTGGTATAGGTCTGCCATTTGGATTATATTAGCTGCATATGAACCTTGCGGAGTGCAAACTCGAGAATAAGGAGCCTTAGGAAAGGGGAGGTGGGCTCGGGATGGTGGCACACACCAGTCCAGCACTTGGGAAGTTGATACAGGAGGATCACATGAGTTTGAGGCCAGTCTGGACTACATTGCAAGACCCTGCCTTTACTTTTTTTTTATTTTTTTATTTTTTTGAGACAGAGTTGCCATGTAGTTCAGGCTAGCCTTGAACTCAGAGCAGTCCTCCTGCCTCAGCCTCCCAAGTGCTGGGATTACAGGCATGCGCCATCACACCTGGCCTTGCCTTCAAATTGAATGAATGAATGAATGGGAGGTGGCTGATCATTGGTACCAGGGCAAGGTTTTTGACAGTGAGACTGGAGCTATTGCAAATGGGAACAAGAGATTTGGCAGTGGTTTGGATGGAAGTATCTGAGGGGGATCTTCTGGATTTGTGGAGGCCATGAGAATAATTTCCTCTTACAAAGCTATTTCATGCTCTTTGGTTCACATTGTACAACAGCCTTGTAAGTATCATTTTGCACATTTTCTAGGTGAGAAAACGAAGGCTCAAAGAGGATTAAAGTCTTAGTTCTGGTTGCCTATTAAAAATATGTGGGAAGCCAGTCATGGTGATGCATGCTTATAATCCCATGTGCTCCTGAGGCTGAGACAAGACAATTGCACATTTGAGACCAGCCTATACAACTTATCCAGACCCTATCTCAAAATAAAAAGTAGATTTGGGGTAGAATGCTTGTCTAGCATGCATGAGGCCTTCAGGTCAATGCCCAGTTCTGTAAAAAGAAAAAAAAATAATGTGGGAGATATTTTTAAAAACAGTAATCCTACCACTCTGGAGGCTGAGGCAGGAGGATCTCCATGAGTTTTGAGGTGAACCTTGGCTACATAGTGAGTTCAAAGCTAGTCTGAACCACATAGGGAGAGCCTGTCTCAAGAAGAAACCAAAACAAAGAAAAAAGAAAAAAAAAAGCAGTGAGGCAGGCCTTGGCCTTGCCCCTAATGATTGTGTAGCTGTTCAGAGGCTCCACTGTTTTTTAAATACTTCCCAGGTGATTCTAACATGTAGCCAAGGTAGAGAACCATAGAATTGTCTGCCAGGAAACAGCAGAGGCAGAACTTGAAACTTCATCTTTTGTCTCTGAGCTTCAAATTTTTCTACACCCCTACAAACCTCCCTCTCATTTTCTTCCCATATGGCATCTCCTACTTTTCATGATACTTCATTCCAGACAGTCACAGAACCTCTCACTGGATGTGAGGGTGGTGGAGGTATTAGTGCCTGGTCTGGTTTTCATCTGCTGTTCTTCTTTGCACAGTTTCTGGAGAACTAGGAGCTGGTAGTAATCACTTCTCTGGGCCTTTACAAATGTTACTTCTTAGGCTTCTTTTGACCTCATCTTCCCACTATCCCCAGCTTCTATCCTTCAGGCTCCAGCTAGGACATCTGACCAGGCACAGTGCCACACACCTATAATTGCTGCTATGGAGGCAGGAGGAGCAAGAGTTTGAGGACAGCCTGGCTTAGTGAAACGCTGTGTCAAAATTTAAATTGGGTGTGGTGGCGTATGCCTGTAATCCCAGCACTTGGGAAGCTGAGGCAGTAAGGATCATCATGAGTACAAGGCCATCCTGGGCTACATAGGGATTTCAAGGCCAGCCTGAATGACATAGGGAGACTTTGCCTGAAAAACAAAAACCAAAGAACAGGTTCCCCAGTAGCTCTCTACCCCATCAATTTGTTTTGTTTGTTTGCATTGCTGGAGTTTGAATCCCAGGCCCTTTGCATGCTAGGCAAGTGCTCTGCAACTGAGCTACATCCCAGCCCTATATAAGAAATGTTTTCCTCACCAAATTATAAGCTATAAGAAGCCAGAGGCCAAATCTATTTTGTTACATCTCCTGGTGCCTAACAGATTTCTCAGTAAGTGGCTACTATGGAGTGCACTTCTATACAGTCCTAAGAAATTGCAAACTTATGTCCAACCCCATTTCCAAAGTAGGTATCCCCTGCTGCATCTTTGTGAAACTTGTCACCCTATGTACTGTCTTTACTGTCTGTCATTTCCACCATTTTGTCTATCATCTCTTTTCTTATACCTAAGGTAATTGCTGGCTTCAACCGCCTTCGGCAGGAACAGCGGGGCCTGGCATCTAAAGCAGCTGAGCTGGAGATGGAGTTGAACGAGCACAGGTGAGAAAGTCAGAGTAGAACGGGTGGGTGGGCCATTTCATAACAGGGGTGCAGTAGAGCGGGAGTGAAATCTGAGGTCCTGCCTTGTCCTACTCCAGCCTAGTGATCGACACACTGAAGGAGGTAGATGAGACTCGCAAGTGCTTCCGCATGGTTGGAGGTGTGCTGGTAGAGCGGACTGTCAAAGAGGTGCTGCCTGCCTTGGAGAATAACAAGGAGCAGGTAAGTGAGCAAGAATCCTGAGTAGAAATTTTGGACAACCAAGGGATAAAGAAGAAGGAGAGCCCAGGCATCTAGGGAATATGGTGGAGAGTCTGGGTAGAAACTCATATTGAAGATCAGTAGCCTGTGTTGTTCGCACTACAGTAAGTCCAGCTGCTTAATGAGGAATTGCTGCTGTACCCTTCGTCATGGGCTCTTTGATGTAGTTGGGTTGGGTAGGGAGTTCAGTGTGATCCACAGCGTGATCCACAGATACTTATGTCAAAATCACCTGAAGAGTTAGTTTATAATACAGATTCCTCTGTATTAGTTTATTATACAGCTTCCTTCCTTGGACCCATTGAATCAGAGCCTTGGGACTGCTATAAGTAACATTTGAAATATAAGTAGCTGAGGTGATTCTTGTATTAAAATTTATAAACAGCTGTGTTTGAGAAAGGAATCACTTTTGTGTCTGGGCTAGGCATAGAAGTGTCATCCCTTTTACTTTTCCTTAGCATACATTCCAGATGGGGGAGGAGAGGCCTGAAATCCTTATGTAATTCCTGGTGTTTGCCTTGCAGATACAGAAGATCATCGAGACACTGACCCAGCAGCTTCAGGCAAAGGGAAAAGAACTCAATGAGTTCCGGGAAAAGCACAACATTCGTCTCATGGGAGAAGATGAGAAGCCAGCAGCCAAGGAAAACTCGGAAGGGGCTGGGGCTAAGGCCAGCTCAGCCGGAGTGTTGGTCTCGTAGGGATCAGGCCCTGCATTTTTTCTACCCTGACTCCCACTTCTAATTTCTCTTTGTTATTATTATTGTTATTTTCTCTTCTATTGTAATATTTTTTTGTTGCTAATTAAATGTTTTGGTTAGAATGCTTAGCTGTAGCCTGAAACTTTATTCCAATTTAAGAGCAAAGGACAGCATATGATTTGTGGTTTTTGTTACCATCGGATCAATAGCTTACAGTATCAGAAAGGACCTATACTTTGTCCTTTCCCTTGGAAATAAAGATGTTTCTATTTATTTACTGTCTCCCCCGCCCCCACCCCAAGAAAAAAACAAAGGCATTCAGAGACAAATACTGACTCTCACATTAGAATTTAATAATGAAGTGAGGCAGACAGCTCTGATGGTAATGCTCTGTGGCACTGTTCTTTAGATAAAGAGATCCAGGGTGCAAACCTGTGGGCTCGCTGTCCTGCCATCCTCACCAAAGCCCCCAAGCAGGTAAAGCTGATCGTTCCAGAGGCAGGTGCGATGGCCCACACGTTTCAGCCCACGGTCTGCACAGGGGAAGTGGAACCACAGGGAAGGAGACTTGCCTGTTGAGTGGAGGCAGAGGATGGTTATTCAGGCAGGAGCATTCTATCACCCATGGACACTTAACACAGCCAAATGCTTGCCCATTCTATTTCTCCTCACTTGGTCTGTGGGTGTTTTCAGATGTTTCTTAATTTACGTACTCTTAACTCTTGTTAAATAATTCTTCTTCCTACCACTCAGTTACTCCATCCTTTTTCTGAAGTCTTTCGATTCTGTGCCACCCCCATCCACCCCCCAGTCACCTGCCACCCTCATGGCTCACGAGTGTCATAGATGTAGAGGTCGTTGCAGATGGTGTCTCTAGCTCTGGTCAGACTTTCTCCACCAAACAGCACAGCAAAGGGCCCCACCACAGAGCAGGAGTGATGCCGCAGTCCCCGGGGCCCCTGTCGGGACCCCTGCCCGCTGCTTACAAGCCTTGCAAGCTGTTCCATCAAGTGAGGGGCAACAGGTGGCTGCTCCTTGGGGAGAAAGAAGGGACTGTGAAGGAATTTGAGCACCACAACTTTAGCCCTTTTCATCCTAATCAAGATTTGAATAATAATACCTTAATCTTCCCCTGACTCCACTGCCCAGCTACTTCTGGTTCGGCTGAATTGCAGCCCCCAAAGAGCAAAAGCTGATGACCTGGGTGGGGCCCAGGAGTTTGGAGCAGCGCAGCACAGTGACCGGAGCGAGAGACTGTGCGGCAGCCTTCTTCCTTGTAGCTGTAGATACACAGACATGCAGGCCCGAGTGGAGCTTTCCGGAAAAAGTGTGTTTTGCTACTTTCCCCCATCCCCCTTGTCAAGGATAGAAAGGCCAGGGGCGAACCCCTGGGAAGGTAAAACGAGAGCTCAGCTGTCCTGGGCAGATTCTGGGAAATAGTGCCGACCTGAGCCCGGAAGCTTTTCCAGAGGCTGTTTTTAGAGTTTGGACAGAAAGAGGGTTTGAGGCTTTAGGGGAGGGGTGCCATACCAATAGGTTCGGGAGGCAGGGTCCAGCTTTAACGCATAGATGCTTCCGTATCGACGCTGAGTGCGGACCCCGCCCTCTCGGCCCGCCACCCACAGCTCTCGGTCCGAGAGGCGAGTGCAAGTGTGACTGCTCAGGCCAGCAGGGGAACAGTTGCCAGGGGCCGCTTTCCACTCCTCCCACGCTCCACGCTCCGTGTCCAGCGCGGCCACAGTGGCCAGGCGCCGCGACCCATCCCAGCCGCCCACGATGCAGAGCCAGCGGCCGCCCACGGGCGCCGCGTCGTGGTGACTACGCGGGGCACTGCCCTGGGCTCCCAAGCGCACAGCCTGGGCCCCCGCCGGGTCGAAGACCACCGTGTCACTGCTGGGCGCTGTCGCTCCACCTGCTAGGAGCCCCCCTACCAGATAGAACCGACCCCCCAATTCGGTGCACGAATGAAAGGCCCGAGCCAGAAGCGCATCGCAAGCCACTGGCCGCCAGGTCCAGCTCGAGCCCCCAAACCGACCCCCAGGCACCGTGGCTGCCGCCATAGGCCCGGGGGCGGGGGCGGGGGCGGGTGGCGCTGCCCTCAGATACCAGGCCAGGTCCCCACCTCCAGACACCGCCTGCAATCCCCCGTTGCCCAGCAACCACTGCAGCTGCTGCGCGACTGCTGCAAACCGAAGTCGCAAAGTGCCGGTTACCGTGGAGACCAAAGAACTGGTGGCGTTAGGACGTCCGGCAGTGATGTTGCCCTGGCGACCCGAGGCGCGCTTGGTCAGTGAACATCCTGAAAGATCGCTAACCTCAGAAAGTCAGGGACCAAACAATTGTTCGAAGAACCCCTGTAGCCGCAGCTGCAAACTGATTTGGGATTAGGACCCAGAGAGGCAGGTTTGGTCCATGGCAGGGGCCGGGTCCTCTCAGTGTCGGGATTTCTAACTCGAACTGGCCTCCGCGAGGTGAGGGAGGAAAGAAGTCAGAGGTGAGGAAGTGAAAGTGGAGTTGGGAGACTTGGGCTGTGGTTCCAGACTATTTCCCCTGACTCTCTAGGCCTCCTCAGTGTTCTCATTTATAAAATGTACTGTTGATTTATCCAGTAGGTATCTAGACCTTCTGTGGTAAAGCGTGGGAGAGGCATCTCCGCAGCACTGGCCACTAGAGGGTAGTAGAACCCAGTTTCGCCCGCGCGCGCGCGCGCGCGCACACACACACACGGGGGTGGGGTGAAAATGGGAGCACGCGCGCACACACACACACACGCACACACGGGGGGGTGAAAATGGGAGCACGCGCACACACACACACACACACGCACACACGGGGGGGTGAAAATGGGAGCACGCGCACACACACACACACACACACACACACACACACACGGGGGTGGGGTGTAAATGGGAGCAGAATACGTGTGCATACCCGGTGTGCTTCCTTGAGTTGTGTGCTTCCTTGAGTTGGGTTGGGGAGGAAAAATACCTGAGGCATACTTGAGGCCCGGTCAACTTTTCTACTGCGTCCTAGTAAGAGGAATTATTTCATCTTGCCTCATCAGGCTCATACAACACAGACACGGAGGCACTGTGGCACCTGGAACTCAGGATTAACGACGGGGAGCTTCTCCTGATAAGATCCACAGCAGAAGCTGCCCAGCCTTAGAAGCTGGGTGGGGGTGAAATGGGGGAGGAGTGAGAAAAACAGACTCTGCCCCTCCCTGATACCTGCCTTTTGTTCAACCAGGTCCCTGAACTTCTTAACTCTGTCCCTCCAGGACCCAGTGAAGAGTATCACAGCCCAGATCCAAGCTCGCTAGATTGAACTGCAGGAGGAACTGCAGATTTACGCCTAGCCCAGCTGTGGTGGCATAGAGATAGGACCTGTGGCCCCCAGGGCTGGACTGTCAGGAATGATGGCTGCTATTTTTGCCTCTGGTTTCCACACATGGACTTGCTCCCCATTATGCCTGAGAAATTGAGGCTGTAGAGAACACCCAAGGCTTCAGCAGGGGTGGGCATGTGATTCAGGGGGCCAACAGCATAGCTGAGCTTTTTACTCCTGACCCCAGCTCTTGGTTGTCAGGGAACACAGTATGGGGAGGGTGTCGGCAGGAAGGCACGATTAAGCTGCAAGGTTACCTGAACCTGTTGCCCACCTGTATCTTAAAGCTGAGATTCAACATTGCTTTGAGATTCTCTGCCCACCCAACTATAGTTTTCCTTGTCTGACAGGCAGGATCCTTGGTTTTCCAAGACTATGGTTAAAAAAAAAAAAAAACCAACTCTTAAAAAAGCAAACTAACTTCTAATATACTTGGCTGAAATCTGAAAGCCAGCGCTGGGGATGTGGCTCAGTATTGGAGTCCTTGCCTTGTACGCACAAGGCCCTGGGTTCATTCCCCAGCACCACCAAAAAAAAAAAAAAAAAATCTGAAAGCCAGTTTTCTCCCTAAGGCTCCTCACTGGCTCACCTCCCAACAGCTGGACCCAGATCTGACACACTCCAAAGATTAGGCAAGAAGCTAAGGGGGTGGGGTCACTTTGCTTCAACTTGATTGGCCTATATGCCCATTTTAGGCTCTAGCTTTCGCCTGTCTTTCTCTGTTCTACCAGAGTCTTATTTTCTGCCTCTTGGGAGAAATAGGAACTCCCCAACCCAGGGGCTTTTTTAGCTTTTCTCTCCCAGATTTGTGTTCCTTTTCCTCCCAGCTCCCACTGGGACTCAAGAGTCCTTAGCAGTAGGCATATCACTTGGACATGGAGTCTGAACCTCATATATTCCTTGGCTGTTCCCCCTGCAGCTCTGTGTCTCTTCCAGGCCCACGTAGCAGAGACAGGTGTCTATGTATTGCTGCACCAACACTAGACCCAGGGAGAGGAGCTACCCAGGACTCCTACCTCCTCTGGCTAGTTTGAACCAAAGCCATATGTTGGAGGAGTCAGAAAAGAAACCAGAAAGTGGAGGAGGAGGTGGGGGAGAAAAGCAGCGAATCTGCCCTTGTGTGACACACACTTTAGGTCCCAGGACGGCATCTGAAATGGTATGAAATGACCAGTCATTGATATGCAAGCTGAAAGGGAATGAGGGGGTCGGGAGCTCCTGGTTCTCTGTTGCTGTGCCACCAGCGTGCAAGCTGGGTGCTTGGAGACTGGCGTGTGAGAAGCTCCAGAGAATTGGTATTGCCTGAAGTGTGTCTGATGGTGCAGCCTCTGTGGCCAGGCTGGGCTCTGGGAGCTGCTTCCGTGGGGCCCAATAGGTTGCTCTCTGTGTGGCTACGGGTGGGGACGGGGTCAATGAAGAGGACAACCCAGGTCTTCCCCAGAATCCATTCTCTCACCAGATTCTCAGGACCTTTGTCCTGCCCCCTCCTCACTGCAGCATCTTCTGCTGCATTGTCAGCACCGGAAGACTGAGTTCCACGAGGGCTCCTACTCTTAGGCTGTATTAGCCAGCACCTACGCCAAGACCCCTCTTTTTTTTTTTTCTTCCCGGTACAAGATTAAACCCAGAGCCTTCGCACTGAGCTACATCCCCAGGCTTTTTTATTTTTTTAAGTTTTAAGACAGGGTCTTGCTAAGTTGCTAAATTGCCCTGGCTGAGCTTGAACTTGCAACCCTCTTGCCTCAGGTTCCGAGGATGCTGGGATTACAAGTATATGCCTCTACACCTGGCTTCCAAGAGCCAGCCCAGCCAGAGACGTGGAATGAAATAATAAAGGCATCTGTCTGTCATCGTGTTGCTTGGCTCCCTGCCTCTGTGGGGATGTGTTCACAGAACCTTGATGAGAGCAAGGAGGTGGGACTCTGCATACAACTATTGAAAAGCAGGACCCAACTGTACCTAGCATCACAGGCAGCCTGCTTTCACCCTGGTTGGCTCACCCCAGCTTCAGGCCCCCTGAAGTTGGGAGGATGCTGTGAGGCAACCAGGAAATGTGGCTGTTGGTAAAGGATGGGGCTGGGTATCGGGGAACCAGCAGATAAGAGCAACACAGCACATGGCAATGTTTAGATGGAAAATCCTGAAGAGCACGAGGCCACCATCCCAGTCCCAGGCACAGTGAGGCTGGCCCTGGAGAGGAGCAGAGGCGGTTGTCAGTGGAGGAGAAGCAGCGGTGCCGCTGTGTCCTGCGTGGGCTCTCTTCCCAGGGAGGGGGCAGTCCTCCGGAGGGGCAGGAGGCGTGAATTTGATGCTGCTACTTGCAGTAGCTTCTGTCCTGGGACAGGATCAAGTCCCGTGTCAGTAATCTTCCACCACATCAATCAGCTCCTCAACACCTTTCTGTACAGACTGTGTGGAGCCAGGGCAAGGAGACCAGGAATAGTTTACTCCACTGAGAGACCAAGCTTTGCAGAAATGGACTGCAAACACTGAATCCACATTTATTTTTCACCTACTTGAATTCTCATTTACTATTCACCCTCTTCTCTCCCAAAGCTGAAGGGTCTCCCCACCAGCCTTTGACTCTTCTTTGACCTGGGATTTCCCCGAAGACAAACAGGATGTTACTCACCCAGGAGCTCTCTGGTGTACCCTGACCCATCCTTCTCACACCCCACCCCAACCCTTCCACCCTGACCCACCCTCCCCCTCCCTGATCGTTCAGTCCGACCCTCACTCTCACTCTTCTCCCACACCCCACCCCACCCATCCTTGTCCCTCCCTGACTCACCTCAGGTCCCACTGACACAAACAGAAATTTCCGCACAACCCACTCCGACCGGTTTGGCTTAGGTGTACAGCCTGTCATGGAGACAGAGGCAGGTTCAAGCGGATGCTGGGATGTACAGTATGCAGTTAATGAACGTCCACAGTTACACACGCAGACAGCTCTGGGTATGCACATGACATGCATACACAGAGACTCATAGAGGACGCACGATGATGGAGAGAATGCGTTATAGATGTTTATATGTCTGTCTCCTCTGGCTGGGGGTTCCCTGGAGGCATGGCCGTGTGCTATTTGCCTCTGTCACCTCCCTTGAGCCTGACATTCAATGTTTGTCGAGGGCTGGCAGTGTGGTTCAGAGACAGAGTGCTTCCTGAGCATGCAGGAGGCCCTGGGTTTAATCCCCAGTATAGCAAAAGAAAACAAAATCTGTTGGATGAACGCATGCACACAGGCATGCATGCAGTAATGCCACACAGACAAATACAGAAGCTAAAGATGCCACCATGGCTTGAATTGTTCCAATTCTTAAGGCCCAGAATGTGGGTGGGAGGAGGGTAGGTGGTGAGGCATGAGGGGAATGGGGATTCAAGGTAGAAGAAAAAACTGACAAGACAGTGATCTTGAAAATCTTCTAGATGCCATATTTTCTTCCAGCCCCTGCCCTGGAACGTGACTTCCCCAAGCTTCACCCCAGAAGAGGGTAAGAAAGGCCTATCTATAAGGCATAATCCCCAGAAGCATGGCCCTTGTGAGACTGCCTCCCTGCAGTGCTCCATGTGGCTGGAGTTGGGGTGAGTGACTGAGGGGTCCCTCTGTGGGCTCAGAGATGTCCTGGTTGGTAGCACTTTGGAAGAAGGAGCACATTGAATGGATAGGCTGCAGGAGACTGGGTGGCCAGCTTGTGATCTAACTGCTTTCCCATCCCGATGCCTCAGTTTCTCCTGTAGTTTCCGTACCTGGAGGGGGGAATCCGTGGGAAGGAAAAGAGCTCCTCTGAAAGCGAGCGATAGGATCCAAGGTGTCATAATTATAATTATACCACAGGATGCTCGCCCGCCCCTTCCCCCCCCCGGCCCTACCCTACCCCGCCACACTGGATCTCAAAGCAGCATCGGGGTGGGGCTGTCCCCCTGGCATAGGTGGGGACCGGAGTCCTGAAGAGGGGAAGGGGTTTGCCAAGGTGGAGGTGGAGAGAAACTGGGGAGTGCTGGCGTGCAGCCTGAAGGGAACAGTCCTCAAAGAAGAGGTCACTGCTGTGGTCGATGCAGAAAGCTGTGACCTAGAGCCAGAGATGGTGTCACAGCCCAGAGGCAGGTTGACGTCTAGATCTCAACCCAGTTCGAGACAGTAACTCACAGTCAGTCACCACCTTCTCCATACTGCTGGTCACTTATACAGCAATGCAGTCCTTTGACAAAAGTGCATTCGGTGCCCATTAGGTGCTAGGAACTGTTTCAGCATCCACGACTGAGATGTGATTATAAAGCAGAGGTGTAGTTTACAGACTACACCTCTCCTGCTGCCCCTCAGTGTAACGTATGTACTGAATCCCTGGCACACAGCAGGCTTCAATCAATGTTTCTTGAGTTAAAGCTTACAATTTAGTTAAGGAGATAAGATGTACACAAATTATGAGTACATAAGCTATAATAAAGGGACGAGCAAAGGCTGAGGGAGAATAGAACAGAGAAAGATTAATCTGGGGGTGGGAGGAGCTGAGAAGGCTTCATGAGAGAGATGGCATTTGAGGTCACTTTTGAGAGATTAATAAGATTTGACAGGTAAGTAGTTGGAGGTGTAGCTCAGCGACAGAGCACTTATATGCGTAAGGTCTTTGATTCCCCCACCATAAACAAAGAAGATTTTGACGGGTAGGGTTGGTGGGGTAGTAGTAGAAAATATTGTAAATAAATGCCACCCCCTGCCTTACTGGCCGTGTGTGTGTGTGTGTGTGTGTGTGTGTGTGTGTGTGTGTGTTACAGTACTTGGGATAGAAGGGCCTTTGAGCTAAATTATATCTTCAGCCCTTTGTATTTTTCATTTTGAGACAAGATCTTGCTAAAGGGGGCTGGGGATTTAGCTCAGCGGCACAGAGCCTGCCTTGCAAGTGTAAAGTCGTGAGTTCAAATCCTGGTACGGGAAAAACAAACAACCAAACAAAAAAGATCTTGCTAAATTGCTTGGGTTGAGCTCAAACCTGTGATTGCCCTGCCTCAGCCTCCCAGAGTGCTGGAATTACAGGTGTGGCCCATGCATCTGGCCCCAGCCCAATACTGTATCTTAATTTCTCCTTCTTGCCCCTCTCCACACAGAAGGACTCTGTTGCAAGAGTTTAACCCACACTTTTTTGTTCTTTCATGTCTATCTCTATATTTACCTGTTTTACTTTTGTTTTGTTTTGTGAGGTTTTTTTTTGTCCTATTCTGCCAGAGATCTTGCTTCTCTACTTCACTAAGTTTTCTGGGGATTCACAATATATCCCCTTCCCCCAGCCTCCTAGGTAGGCCAGTAGGGTTTTTTGTCACCTGATGGTCACATACAAGATGGAAGCACGTGATCAGACAATGTGAGTATACTTACAGGAGCACAGGGACACAATATTTGAAATCAAGATTGTCCTTGCAATATCCAAACACATGATCTTCCTTGTGCCTATGGAACAAAGTGGAAAAAATAGCCATGGAGAGGATGCAAGAATTCAGGCGTGGTGGCACACACCTGTAATCCCAGCATTCAGGAGGCTGAGGCAAGAGGATCGTTGTGAGTTCAAGACCAGCCCGGGCTACAAAGTGAGCTCAAGGCCAGTCTGAACTCCATAGCAAGACCCTGTCTCAAAAAGACTAAAAAAAAAAAAAAAAAAAAAAAAAAAAAAAAAAAAAAAGAGAGAGAGAGAGAGGATGGAAGAGATCTGCCCCCATGCAAGTTGTGCTGGTGCACTTTTGGGGCTCCTGGTATCAAGGTGCTGAAGCTGCAAGGTCCCTGAGAGGGAAGCCAGGCATCTATGTATAAGGTGAATTCTTTTTTTTTTTTTTTTTTTGGTACCAGAAATTGAACTCAGGACTTTGCACTTGCCAGGAAGGTGCTTCTACTGCTGAGCTAAAGCCCCAGCCCCTGTACAGAGTGAATTCTTTGGTCAGTCCCTGGTTTCTACTGTATACCATAGGAGTGAGGTCAGAGAGGATCACTTAGGTTCCTTCTCAGGGGTCTTTAAACCATTTGCCTGCCTTAGGAACACAGGTGTCTGAGCAAACCATGATACTAAGATTTGTGTGTTCTCTAGCTGGGCGTGGTGTCCCAGGCCTGTAATCCTAGCACTTGAGGGGCTGAGGCAGGAGGATCTCCATGAATTTGAGGCCAGCCTGAGCTATATAGTTAGTTCAAGGCCAGCTTGGACTACATAGTGAGACCCTGTCTCAAAAAAGGAAAGAAAGAAAGGAAGAAAGGAAGAAAGGAAGAAAGGAAGAAA